>NC_135118.1:6410625-6715892 GCF_050908995.1 Andrena cerasifolii
TGTGATAACTACTCTAGTTCGACAAACTATTAATGATGACGGTGGTTCAACTAACACAAATGGCAGAACGATTTGAAAGGAACCTTGCAACCTATAGAACAACCAAACCTCTCCCTCTCGCACCCTCCCCCGCCCCTCTGGGCCATCGAAGACAATCCCTCGCAACGCTCCACGGCTCAATTCCCACTAATCCAAACACCTCCATACTTCCTCCACAGTGGAACGACACCTGCAGCCGCAATCAAGCCCGTAATCGTCACGCGCGAATCTACCGAACTAGAGTATCGTGATTTGTTCGCGAGAAGTCCGTTGAGAGTTACACAAAATATACATTTCGTGTTTAGGTTTCGTATAAGCCGGCGATAACACGCGGGTCAGTATCGTATCAGCGTTGACGATCGATTTTTCTAATTAATTCGTTATCTGGTTCAGAGAAACGAGGCCCCCGCGCGGTCACGTATCATCCGTCGACCCGGTTGGTAGTTGCGGCTCGTGACGACATAGTCCGCCGCCCGTGGTCCGGACACCTCGCGGAGTCGAGTGCTCGCCACGTGACGCACTTCCGCTGGGAAACTGCTTCGTATGCAAGGAAACGATCGGGTACTACAGCTTGCTTAGCATCCATTCGGTCTAGTCGCGTCGCGCACCGGGTCTTCCTTTACGGAGACCTACCGCCGGTCCAAACCGGAACCGCGCGATAACAATTGCCGGAAGATCGGGGGTGCACCTGCTGGCCATCGAGATCCGTTGCTGATATCCTCTGGCCGATGTAGACTGCCACGTTGCTGCGTCACTTTCTTCCTTCCTTCTTTCGAGAAATATTGTATTTATTCTTTCGTTCGATCTGGCAGAAAGGGGTACGAAGTTGTGATCTATGATTAGCCTCGATAACGATGCGTGGAGCGCGCTGGAAACATTTTGCGGGAAAGTGGAGTCCAAAGCTTCGCCTTTTGGCAAAGGCATTTTCTTGCGACGGTGGGAGGGTGAGTTAGTTGGTGGTGCATTGTCTTTTTCTAAATGTGTATGGACGGTTTTGTGGGATTAGGAGGCTAGCAGTGCAATACTGGCCGAATCCACAATTTTAAATTGGTATTTCCACCGCGTATACAGCAAAACTTTAATTCGATGTATAGTGGCCTGAACAACTTTCCAAATATATCTACAAAATGCCGGCACAAAAATTTTGTTGACTTACGCTGTGCAATACCAATTCTCAAATTTTTCATATATTTACAGTTACGTGTACACTAATAATACACGCCTAAGCGATGATATTCTTTACGAAGTCATACCTATGTACCTAAGAATAGAAGTTGAAGCAACGACTTTAGAACTCAAAACAAAAGTTTTGGGTTTACACTGCTATTGCGCTGTTAGCCGCAGTTATTCAATGTCGGTTTGGGAGTAAGTATGGATACACGTAATTCGATTTTCCTCGGGAATTTTGAAACGACAACTGACTACAGTATTCGACTGTTTCTATTTCGCGGGAAATCTACTACAAGAGCGGTGACGTGCACAAATTAAGGGAAGTAGGCAGTCAGATCGCTCGAAACTCAAGTATTTTTTTGCAAATTAATTACAAAGAGATGAATACAAATTGTGACTAGTACTTTTGGGTAATGTTTGTTAATACTATAAACAGTAAAACTAAAATTATTTGAATAATATATACATATGTATGACAGCGCTATAGTTGCCATATAAGTGTTTTTTTCCGGAACCGCTGTTATTTCGCAGTGATTCTGGCCGTAAGAAATTGAATCGTGAAATATCCTCTGAAATTGATACTTTGCCCTGGCTCCCATTCTGCCCTGAACCTATTGAAAAAGAAAAAAAAAATCAAAATTATAAAATGGCGGCTGTAAAACGGCAAATTTTAAAGAAACTTAATTTTTCGCCAGGGAAAAGAACTATTTTATTTTTTTTTTGTAAAAACAGAAGTTCTCACAGACTTACGCGTAGGTTCAGGTCGTAACTAAACATGTTTCACATATGCTGAATTTTTTTCAAATCGACTTGTACCTCCGTTTTTTCGCAATCACTGCAAAACGAAGAGGAAATATGATTCCGAGAAAAACGCGTTTAAAGTTTCGAAAGAGGAATTAGTCTACCTGCGTGCGCACAGAAACGGCTTATGACGCGCTCGACCTTTTCGTCTGTAAAATCCTTAATTTTGCGAATTTTAACATAAACCAAACGGCATTTTACTCGGGAAAGGGGTGGTACTTTCGCAAAATACAACAAAAAAATTCAATTTCTGACTGTCTAGTCCCCTTAAAGTCACACGTATTTGGACTGTGCACACTATTCCTACCATGACCGGTCAAATGACCGTTTTTAAAATTTCGATTAGAATTTGCTATATACAACATAATTGAATCGCCTTTAAACTTCACGATTTTTCCTCAAATATACGTACAATACATTTTTCAATATTCACTTCTTTTTTTATTGTTTATTTTCTGAGAAAAATTTGTAGTCCGTCTTACTGTTTGCGGTAGGAATAACTATACGTGAAGTGTCGGTAGGAATAGTGTTAATCACCGCTCTGCAAACCACAAATTCTCATAGAATTGTTACCAAAGCTGGTCAGTTTTACATTATTACATCACCGCTATGGAAACTTGAATAATTTCTATCGCTAGGCGCCTTATCGGAATAGTAAGAATGGTACTTAAGTAGTTTAGGCTCCGACCCGCAGGGGTTTTCAAGGTATTTACTTAAGTATACACGCTTGTTAGCGCGTTTAAACGCTTTTACTGGTTTTAGGGTACTCGTACATTGTTGTAGATAATGGTAAAAAGATCGTGACCAACTGTGACAGCGTTTCGAAAGATGAACGTCGCACAGTGGTCCGAAATCCCCATATCAAGGAAAAAATATGATAGCATCAATGTGACACCTTCAATTTATACGAAACTTGGTATCCCGGGTTTTGAAAAAATGCTCCCTACACCAAAGCCGCAGGTTTACGCAGCTGAAACTTGGTTGGTTATGTACTCAAAAGTGTAACGCACCACAGTATTAAGTCTTACCTTGACGCTAGCTATCGCCAAAAAATTATGTCTAATTAAACTTCGATTCTATTGTTAAAAATACCTACTTGTTCAACTTATGTCCTACTGAAATCAACGAGGGTGTCATTGAATTAATTCATGTAATATATATGTTCAGTATGAACATAATCAAATTACAAAATTGCGTTTGTCTTTCTAATTTGCAGACAGATGAAATGCTACTCGAAAGATAGTGCGTTTGTAACTCAAAATTGCAGGTGTTCTATTCCCCAACTTTCATATTATAATTTCCTTAAAAATTAATGGTATTTACAGAAAATTCTTGTTGCCTCTAGTGCTTCGACTATCCTACTATGGAATTGTGTTGAAAAAATTCTGTGTATTTAACGTTTAAATAAGGACTGTTTTTCCTCCATTGAAACCACTGTGCGTCGTGGCTCATCCCGCGATGGTGACAGAAAATTGGCGTGTCAGCTGCGAGGATACATCGCATTCGCACGATAAGAGACAGTTCTTTCCACATTTTCGCGAGTGATTCGCACGCGCGTCTATTTGTCGCGGTGTCGCCCGATACGTTATCGAGTCTCTTTTTCTCCGCGAATAATAAAAAGCTCGCCGCACGAGATTTATCCCTGCGTGTCGCGCGGGATATACACAAGCTTTTTAACGCTGCCCTCGCAGTCGGGGCCGTATCACGACCGCGAATACTTTACACGCGTATCGGACGAATCGTCGTCGGTCATCGAAAACTGCAAATGTGGAAATTCCAGGCTGCCGCGACGTCTATGGCTCGAGCTTCCCTCTATAGCGCTGAAACATTTTGTTGCATCGATAATTCGCTCCACGTTCGCTTGTTATCGGCCGCGCGGCTTACGTAACGCGCTCTTTGAAATAATCGTAGGAACTTATCGAATCGTGTACGTACAGCGTTCGCGTTTGTAATGGGGAACGTTTAACTACTCAATAGTCACATCCACAAACGCATTCGATGGGAATACTTATCTGTATACTCCACTTGTACCTACAGCGGAATTATACCCTTCCGTCGAACGTCCATTGTATATTCATTACCCCAGAAAGGTCCTACATAGTTTTTCTTTCCCCTTGGAACTTCCCGCATAGTAATCCTCGGTGCGCTACAAATACAAATTTACCAGCGTGTGCTTCGTGGCTTCCAATTAGCAACTACGATAAGAAGAACCGACAGTACGGTAGTCGTCTAAGTACAACCACGAATATCTAGCATTTTCGAATACCTAACCTTCACTCTTCGTTTCATTATAAATTATCATTTTGACGTATAATTTTTGACGGTGAGTGAAATTTTTGGTAGGTAGGTATTTGTTGAATAACAAAGGCCTGTTATTTTATAGAAAATTGATATTCATAATTACTAATTAACCAACTTCGACGCCTCGAAATTTGCTGTTTTAAATTACCTGAACTTTTCGTTACCTCCAACCAGAAAGGTCACTTCCACACAGCTCACCTAAGGAACTTTCTACGCAAAATTTCCACGCCATTAAAGCTTTCAATTAAATTCCATATTGCATATTTACCTTTAACACAGCAAACACGCGTGCACTGTTCAGAAAACGGCGGATGAAGTTCGCGGGGTGTGACAGATCACAGCAGCGGCGATAACGTCGCCGAAAATCAACGAGGTGTGCCAAGGAGTTCGAAGGGAGCATTATGCCGGGCCGTGGCTGGCGGCCGCTTAACATAAGCATACAAAAAGCCAATAATGCAGAGTTGGCATGCACGGCCGCGAGGTCTCGGGATCGTACGGGTTAACGGTCCCGTCTTTCCGGCGGATTGGCCCTGCTTCCGGGGACATATAGGGTAAACAATAAGAAACAACCAGCCGTGTATATCGTTGTACGAACACGGACCGCTTACGTAGCCTTGCTCTATGTCCGGCCTCTTCGCCGTTCCTCTCTCTTTCTCTCTTCCCTCTTCTGCTCCACCCTCGATCGTCGACACGTATTATTAAGTGTGTCCGTACAACGACCGATGTGTCGGCACGCGCTTCGTGGCTCGAGCGCGTTTAAGGACGTGGAGACGATCCGCGAATCTTAATCGCTAAGCCACGACGACGAGTGGTGGGGGCGAGGGCCGTGACTTGGGTATCGTGGAAATTAGCGCCTGAATGGGTAGGGTTTTTCTTTTGTTTTTGACTTGTCAGGGTGGGTACTCTAACTTTGATACGGTAGGTATAGTGCCTCTACGAGCTATAGTGACTTAGGTGTGAGGGCACTCAGTGGGGTCTTAATCGATACCCTGCTGGGTACGGGCCGCCAAACGTGCCCCCTACTCCCTCTTGCAGGACTGTGTTTAGGGAAGACCAGGGCAAAACCGGGGTCCTAAAGGGTAAAATCTCCAAAATTACCTGAAGCATGCAGTGAGTTTAATTTAAAATAAGTTGTTAATATAAAATAATTTATATTACAACTGTTCTAATGCTGTACATATACTTTACTGCAATGGATTTGTATTTAATATGTGCTGACAATGAGATAATTTTGAATAGCCAGTAGCAAAGCTTAATTGATGTCTTTTAATAATGATAATCAATCTCTTTTTTATTTTATTAAAATCGAAATTGTAACACTTAATCTTTAGGGCCCCGGTTTTGTGTCCTGGTCTTCCGTAAACACAGTCCTGCAAGAGGTCACGTTTAGCGGCCCATACCCAGCAGGATATCGGTTAAGACCCCGCGGAGTGGCCTCACACCTAAGTCACTACAGCTCGTAGAGGCACTATACTTTTAGCTTTAGCGATGCGTTGGTTCTGAAATCTAAGGGAGTGTACAGAATACTTGAGACCTTTTTTGCAGCTGCACATTCTGAGGGAGGAAGGGCAAGGGATCTCCTAGCACTTCCCAAAGAAAAAGGAAAAAGGAGATTAATATATTCCCGACTGAAGTATTTCGAGAGCTTTGTAAAAAGAGATCTGGATTTTATTGTTTAAACACATTTTCATAATCACTTAATGAATTTTAATGAAATTGAATTAACAATATTTTTATTGGTCAAAGTTCCCCTCAAGATTAAATCCTGAGTTCCACTGTTCTGTTGCATAGATTCATATGAAAAAATCTTCGCTATGCCCACATTTCACTTCAAATTTCCTACTTTATTTAGTCACTTAATCTCGAGCTTCCATACTATCTCAAAGGCTACTTAATTTTCGGAGAAAACTTCCATTTTTCATCTGAAAATTTCTGGACAAGTGTCGCACCAGCTACGCGATAGTTTTCAGGATTAGATTTAGGGAGGTGTACCTACGTCCCGACACGCGTGCCCATTACCGAATTCCGAGTTATTGCGAAGGTAGGGGCGGCCTGTTTGCTAGCGACAGAAATTGGCTCTCAGTCGAATTGATTTCCACCTGATAACTGTATCTGTTTCCCGTGAATTCGATAAGATTAAAGCTTTTTTTTTATACGGGAACCAGTCCCTTTGGTGCACGGTTGTGAAACTGCCGCCGGTGTACTTTAGAAGGGCGCACGAAAGTTAGTGCCCAGGGATATTGGGTCTGTTATTTACCAACCGTATAGAACGATACTCGGCGATCCTATCGTAGACCATTTAACGTTGCCAACAGGCAGTGTACGTCCCGACGATAAGATCGCTTATTTGATTTACGCTCCGAGTACGTTGCCAACCCCTTCTGAAGGCCCCGCCAAATATTTGCTGTCTTCGGTCGGAATGGAATTATATTGAATCACGGTGCATCTGATTCACTCGCCAGCCGGGACGGCTGACAACATCGTCGTGTGCAATTTAGAATTTAGCCAGCAATAAAACGTCTGCCAAACAGATGTCGAAGGAGGCAAATTTTAGCCATCCCCTAAATGCATTGCGGAACCTACGACACTTTATTATTTTATTCGTTTATTACACGAGCACGGTCCGAGTCCTGCCAACAATGTTCTGCGCGCCACGTGTTTCCCCGGTAAATTTACCTAAACACAGGGACTCTACGAGGTCGGGGTGCAATCGAGGCAGAGCGTCGTATACTAAATAATAGTTGACCCTGGACATTTATGTCCCAGCAGTTTGACAAACAGAAGGTGATAAGTCACATTCTATTTCTACTTCATTCCTTACAGTACCGTAAGGGAAGGTACGCAGGGGCGGATTTGTGTACAGTTTTGGGAGCGGCAAATCTTTGCGGGTGGCAATTTTGGGGAGCGACAATTTCGAGGGGTGGAAAATTTTCAGGGGCAACAAAATTTGAAGAGCGACAAATTTTTGGGGGGAGGGCAAATTCTGACCGACAGAAATTGGAAAATGTTTTAAGACAGCGGCTTGGGACATCTTTAAAACAATTCTCTCTTTTTTCAAGTAGCGAATTAACGTTCCCATATTGAATTAATGTTGAAATTGTCTCGACTCTTTTCAGTTAAAATATTTGATGATATTTCACGGAAAAGGCGGCTGGCGCTTATTGGCCTAGGGGCGCTAAATCTCCAAAGCCGCTGCTGAACGCAGCTATCACTCATAAATCGAGCTAATTTTTACTCAAACATTACCAAAGCAACTGTAATACACTCGCCTAAATAATATTCCTACGCCACGTTTGCTCGTCGAAGCCTGATCCTCCGGTCGATCCATCGCTTTTCCACGGATATATTCAAGGCTAATGAGTGAAACCCTGCACGGTTCCAGCCACACGGCTGCGCCACGTCCCGGCGATGATGTACGGCCGTTTAATGACCCGATTTCGGTCCTGGGGGGGGTTGCTTTTTGCTCCCGACAGCGGCAAAGGGTTCGCAGCGCTGCTAGGGCGGAGGAGAGGCGACGCGGCCGAGTGAAAAGTCAGGGACACGCGTTTTTCGTTAGCGGGGACACGTTCCCTCTCGCCTTCGACACGCGGATGACAGCGGTTCGGTCTCTCGCGCTTTTCCCCATTAGCCTTAATGGACGCAGATTAGTCCTGTCGGGTTGCTCGCTAAGATTTAATGACTCGGCCGCGCCCCTCGCGTCTCTCGATACACGCTCGCTCGCCCGTGGCTAGGTGAGCGCTTTTACGGATAACGCGTGTCGACCGGAAAGGTCATGCTACGCAGAACAGTTACCAGCAGGGCAGCGGGGGGAGAAAAATTGTCCCGGGCGCGAGATTTATAGGTCGATCGTTTAATGAACTTTGCATACTTGTCGCTGCCACCGCGAGATCTCTGTTTCGCGAGGCACGACGCGGAGGTTGTGAAAGACGAGTGTTCGCCTGTCGAAATGATTGCTTGAACTGCGGCTTATTAAACGGTCTGGAAAGGTGTGCCACTGGGGTTGTCACAGTCGATAAAATAGTGAAATCAGTATGTAGACCGTAGTACTTACTGAGAAGGATTACTGTTAAAGGCACGCCAAGTTATATATCTACCTGTTTAAGGGGTTAACTACCGTCAGGAGGTAGAAAAGGAATCGATTCTTTGGGAATTTATTTCAGGAAGTACATGCATATTTTTGTGTAATGGTTTTTGTATTCAGATGAGGAACACTTTAACAGGTTATTATATTATGTTTTGGTATAAAAATATTTAGTTATTGCACAATTGCAACTGATTCCCCGGAAGATGTTTTTAGAAACACGTTTTGCGGTGACCAACATTATTCGGAACTGGGTTATCTGAAATAAAAAAACGAAGAAGATTTAGTTAGTACAATAGTTTATCTAGTCTTTAATCGTTCCGTTTTATAAAATCTTAATCTGGGACAAAATGGCAGATGTTTAAAGTGAAATGATCGACCTTCGTAGAGAAAACACTTATTTTTCATCCATAAAATAAAAACTATGCATTGGAAAAACAAATGCTTCGATTAAAGACTAGATTTGAATGTCTAGAAGAAACCTACAAACTTTCAGAAAGATTGGTGAAGCGGTTTTGAAGAAATCTTGGTCTGGTGGTGTAATGTTGCAATAACTAAATATTTTAATACCAAAACGTAATATAATAACCTGTTAAAGTGTTCCTCGTCTGAATACAAAAGCCATTGCATAAAAATATGCATGTACTTTCTGAAACAAATTCCCAAAGAATCGATTCTTTTTCTATCTCCTGACGGTAGGTAACCCCTTAAGGGGGAAGCCCTATTTAGGACGCTAGGAATAAGGCGATTCTTGGGAATTTTTTTCTAAGAAACTGTCGATCGGATCTTTCCCAAACTTTCAGGGTAGTTTAGTTCACATTCAAACAATAAAAATTAATTTTTTCGTTACAAAGTGTTCGGTAGAAATGGAGATATATAGGAACACGTTGGTTAGGACTCGCGCGCCGGAGTTGCAAATTTGCGATTGTAATGGTGGTCCAAATTCTTCCCTGAAATAAAAAAACCAAGGTTTTTCTTATTTCTAGTATAATTACATTGTCGATGGACCTATAACTTTGATAAATAAATTGAATTGAATAAGTCTTTTTTCATAAATAGTACGAAATATAGCAGAATCGTAACTTTTTCTTTCAAGTCCCACTAATTTGCCAACTTTTAACTTTTTCCCCGTTCGTTAGGTTCATCGACAATGTAATTGTACTAGAAATAAGAAAATCCTTGGTTTTTTCATTTCAGGGAAGAATTGGGGCCACCATTACAATCGCAAATTTGCAACTCCGGCGCGCGAGTCCTAACGAAAGTGTTCATATATCTCCATTTCTACCGAACACTTTGTAACGAAAAAATTAATTTTTATTGTCGGAATGTGAACGAAAATACCCTGAAAGTTTGGAAAAGATCCGCTCAACAGTTCATCAGAAAAAAATTCCCAACAATCACCTTATTCCTAGCGTCCTAAATAGGGTTCCTCCCTTAAAGGAAATAAGTACTTTCCCGACAGTGGCGCACTCAGAATTTAATGTTGGATAGGGCCGAGTTGAACGGATAAAAATATTTCTCATGCAGATTCAATAAAATTCATTAGGTGATTATAAAAATTTATTTAAAGAATAAAATCCAATTTTCTTTCTTTTTACAAAGCTCTTAAACACTTCAACCGTGGTGTTACATCAATCTCCCTTTCCCTTTTTCTTTGGAGGGTACCAGGGCCCCTTAGCGCCCCCCCTCTGGGTGCGCTACTGTTCTCGATTTATTTGAATACCTCTTCTGCAACCTTCTTTCTCAATATAGAAGAAACTATAAGTACTATTGAAACGTGTCCATTCTTGATGGTCCTCCGCAAATGAAGGGCACGTCCCGTGGAGGATAGGATTGCAAGCAGTTTCCCAAGCATCAATCGACGACGTTGAATAAAAACTTTCCAAAGGGGAGCTGCCGCGCCGAAAGCCATTCAGATACAGGTCATACATTTAACCGCCGCGTTCTTTATCGAGCGATAAAAGCTCCTCTCGCGGTGCAGTGTAACGGTAGAACAGGGACAAGTGTAGCTGCGGAACGATACATGGCTCGTAGATGCCGCTCTATCATTTGGGTTTTGTAAATTTTCGCCAGTTAGCCATAACAGTGAGCCGCGGGTAATCTCGGCTAACGATAATTCAACGCCGGTTGACTTTAATCGTGGCGGCTGCGCAGCATCGGTGTGTGCCTCGAGATGAATTTAAGCGATCGTATGACAAAGTAGCGGGCCGTGTATCATTTTATATAAACTCCGGCTACACTCTCTGAGGGACAGAGACAGATGAGAAGCGCGCGGGGAGGTTGTATAATCTCCGAACCCGTCGGGTCGAGAACAGACGAGCTCTTTGTGTAGGTGCACGTCGTGTACACCGCGAAGTGTGTTCTCCTGCAGCGTGGCTCTCGGCACACGTGAACCAGCCGCTGCACGGAGACGGCGTACACACGTTCGCCGTGCAAGTTTACGATCGATCTGTCACGGTGCAGCCCAACTGGTAATAAAGTTGGATGTGGAACAACCGACTGTCACCGAGCTCGCAAAACTTGCTCGCGACGACGCGTTGCGCGCGTCTCTAAGCGCTTCTGAGAGCTTAACGCGGCGACGTACGTATACACCGTGCACGCTCGAGTTGTATACCGTGGCTGTTTTCCATTTCCCCCTACTTTGCCACTTTGTTGCGATTGTGCGGCAATCGTTGCGGGGCGTCTACTTTGTTCTCGACAGGCTTCCTGTTGGTACTGTTCCTCTGTTGTGCACGATTGCAGTTTCTCAGTTTTTTAGTTTCTTTTCTGATATTATTAAGTTAGAATTATATTCTGAAATACATATTCTTAATGTGTTTTCTTTACCTTATTGAATTTACCTTTACCTTATATCGAGAGGGTGTTCAGGGTTTTTGAATATTATAAAAGGAGATCGCGACTCATAGAAAGTTGGGGAAACACTGGCTTAAGTGAAACGCGAAGGTTACCTAAAATCGCGGATAAGACTCACAAGAGAACATCCCGAACTTGGAAATTCAAAAAATTCTGAACCTTTATATTTAAAAGGGTGCAATTGACCCCTGAAAATCCGGTTATTTTCCAATTTTTTGTGATAACTCGTGAACTGTAAAATATTTTTTTACCAAATGCTAGATCTAATTAAAAGAAGCAACTTTTGTCTTGAAACTTTTTTCCTATCTGTTACAGTTCGCGAGTTATAAGACAAAATCGGAAAATAGCCGAATTTTTAGGGGTTAATTTCACCCGCTTCGAGTGAATACGGGCAGCAACCCAAAACTTCGTTGTAATCAGGATGAAATCCCCTGCTTATTCGCAAAGTTTCATAATTTTTTGAATTTTCGGGTTCGGGACCTTCCCTTGTCAGTGAATCTTCAAGGGCGACTTGCCGCTAAAACAATTGGGCAGCCAGGCTCAGATTGCCGGTGGACCAAATATGTCCAATGACTGATGACTGCCGGCACGCCATGGGGGCAAACGGAGTAGGGCGGGCAAGATGAAAGGGACCGCAGAAGGCTGGCGTGGCTTCGCGGTTGATTAAACTGAAACGCGACCACTAGGCAGGGCCTTTCTGTACGAGCGAACGCGTGCGAGCCTTCGTGCGTGTGCACGCGGTGTATCTACGAACGGAAGATGGCGCCGTGGCCGAAATGGCTGCACCTTTGCGTTGATAAAAGCACGCGAAGCCCGCCACCCTACCTGGAAAGGTGAGAGCGGGAGAAAGAGAGGAAGTTGACACGGGGTGGAGAGCGAAAGGAGAGTGAGAGAGAGAGAGAGGGAGAGAGGGAAGAAAGAAGTCGGATATCACCCCTAGTTACGAGTGGTAACGAGGGGCGGAGTCGCGCGAGCCGCACACCTGCCTCGTTTCGAACTGGCCATGGTCACTCACCCCCGTTTTGATCCCCTTCAAGGCTACGCCTTGACAAACGCGTTTACGTTTAACCACTCCACGGCAGAGGGTCGCGAGGAATGGCCGTTTCGCTGGAGTTTAATGGTCGATCCTCGTGGATTCGATGGAGTTGATACTTGATCGCCTTCCGGGGCTAGGGGATGCTCGTATCTTCGTGCCGAGGGGGTGGTCGCTTGACATTAAGGGGGTGAGACGGAATTCCAAATGTCCTACGGTACAACTATGATAGATGTCGAGGAGTTTTGGTCATCGTGGTTCTCGTGCTTTTAGAGTAGGAAAGTCTGATGTGTGGGTCGTTCAAAAATTGGGGTCAGGTACATGTCAACTTAGGTCTTAGCGAGGTAACTCTTATTCAACAGTGTCGTGCACCCGGGACGTTACGCATACATACACTTGTGTATAAATATTTATTTTATTACAAGAAAGTTTGAACTCGTCGCTTAGTACAAAGTACAACAGACTTCTAACGCTAAAGACATCCGCAGGAGAAAACGTGGACAAGTCGGAGAATCCTATTGGTAGTGTTTATTGCGAGGGTGTGGGAAATGGAAACTACATAGGATTGGTTATTGAGGAAGGGTGGAAGTTGTGTTTTGGAGAAAGTTGGGTTCTAACGAAGACGTAGTTTACGCTTTGGAAGGGGACTTTGGGACCCAGAGTCTACTCCGCTTGTTTACTGATAAGTCACGTACGCTCGAAAGGGACTATGGGTTTTAAAAGGTGCGCTAAAACCAGACGCGCTAAAGGAATCCAATACCACGCGAATGCTCGCAGAAAAAACTATAAAAAGCCATCTTGACGCGTTCAAAGTCGACTACCCTCTGGCCCCTCGTGGAGGGTACGAAGCGGGAACAAAGGGACCGCTGAAACGGAAGTACCGGCGAGAAGCGGACCGATTAGCGATCGCCATGGAAACAAGCGGCTGATGCGATCAGCCCCCTCGCGAGGGAAGAAGGCCCAGGTATCGCACGCGTGTGTACGCTCCTGACTGCGCGCGTATATACGCGTATAAAATACGATTTATATATAGATAAACGCGTCTATATTCCGGGCGGCCGTACAGCGGACGTATTTTAAAGCTGTCGAGGATGGTGATCCTCTGGGTGGTGGCTTGAGCGATACGAGCGGAGGCCGAGCGAGAGGTAGATTGGTAGGGAAGCGTGCAGGAGCGGTGCGAGCCGCGGGGGGAGAGGGAACGAAAAACTGGTCGCCGCTGCACAGAGGGACAGGATAAAGAAGACAGAAAAACAGAGAGGGCGAGAGGGAGGCACAGGTGGACGCGGAAGAGGCGGAGAGATAGAGGGCTCGGGAGGGGTGGGTGGAGGAGACGGGATCGGTAGAAAGCAGCAGTTCCCGCTCTCGGGGGCGGCTGGCTGTTATCATGAGAAACAAGCTTCCACTCTGATTTTTTAATCCGATCCGCGCCCCCTGCCACCGGCTGAATTTTAAAATAACTGCAGAACGCCATTTGCTCCTCGCAAACAGACCTGGGTTAAGCCATCCTCTATCCCTTTCCCATCTTCCTGTCCCTCTCTGTCCCGCCGCTCCGGTCCACCTTCCTCCTCCACCTCCTCCTCCTCCTCCTCTATCTCTCGACTCTTCCGGTCTCTTCGCGCGCGTGCACGCGGCTCAGGCTTCTACCCTCCGCGCGGACACAGGGATATACACCCGCGGGAGGAGCAGGCGAGAGAGAAAACGCGTCGGGGCGAGTGTGTGTACGAGCGTCTCTCCGCGCTCTCGTGGAAAGAGGCGGCTGATGCCAAATTGAAATGTTTAGCGCCTCGTTTCAGCTGCTGCGAGTCCCGCCGCGGTGGGACAGAGACGGATGGAGGGCGCGGAAGGGAGCAACCGGAAAAAGATAGGGGGAGAAGGAAGACAGAGGAGGGCCGGCAGAGATACCGCGTTGTAGGCCTGCCTCGGGGAAGGGTAGATAAGTGACAGTTTTATTAATTTCCCATCTCCACCGCCGACCCCCTGCAGCCACCCCCCCTCCACGATCCGCCGCCAACACCGGCAACCGTCAGTCGCGCGTCCACATACGCCCTCCACCTCGCCGTTCCTGTGCATCCCTCTCGCTCGCGCGCGGCTGGAACGAAAGAGGGTGAAAATAAAGCTCAATAATGGCGGCTCCCCGTCACGGCGGGCCAGTCCTCTGGTAGACGACAAAGGTGCGCTTCCGAGTCGACTCCGAGGGGATTTGGATCAACGATATCTCGTCGTTCAGGATGTTACTCGGTGCCTTCGTGACGGAGGGGTGACTTTTTCCGTCGGGGATGGGACCACCTCTATTCAGGGATTATTCCGGAACCGCGACTTTTTCCTAGTGGAAATCGCCATCGGGCTGGGTCACCGTGCATATTGACGTTTTTAAAGTCTTGCTTTTTCCACCCTCTCGCGAGTAAGCTCTTAGCGGGTGATTGTACGCCGGACGGCGCACAGTGGTCTGTCCAATAACAATTCTAGCGGGACAAAAGACGCAGGTCGTGCATAAATCATCCGTTAGGTGGAAATGTTTATTATTTGTTCGGAAAACACCATTTACATTGTTCTACCACCCTTAAAAGTTAAAAGTCAGAATCCAAGGGTTTTTTGAAACCAAAATTCGTATTCTGGGGTTATTTAAAATGTAGAAAGCGAATGTGAACTGTGTTTTGTAAAGGAAAAGTGTTTACAACCACGTTATTTAGAATGAATTACACATTTTAGCCCCTAACATCACCATTTTTCAAGATAGAATTATTTTAATTATGTATACAAATTGTGTAGAGTTTCAAATATTTATAAAGCAAATAGAACAAAACAGCACAAACATTTTCAGGCTCTATGAGGTTCCTGGGTATCTAGAGCTTTTCCAACGAAAGCTGTTGAAAAATTCCAGCATTTTTATGATTATATTTTAATTCTGTTTGTTGGAAATTAAAATAGTCATGGCTGAAGCTTGATTTACTACTTACTGGTACCCCTGCAATCCATTATCCAAAATACTAACAATTTAAATCGCGATACAATTGAGCACTTTGCGATTTTATGGCCAAAACCACAAAAATAAATTTTTTAATTCGACAAAATAAATGCAAATATCAATTGACGAACTAATATGAGCATCAAATGTCTCCAATTTTACTGTTAAATGTTTTAATACAAAGCTAGTGTAGACTCTCAAATATTTATGTTCATGTGAGATTAGAACGATCGCAAAGAATTAATCTAGATTTTCGCATTACTTCAAACATTTATATTGTATTATCCAAAGTTCTGAAAATAATTTGAAGGCGTGGATTCAATTCCTGGTGGTGCGTAAGATATCTTTTTGTCCTCAAAATAATTGTGTTTCGGTTTTTAATACGTAATTTATACAATTTTTAAAGTAGTGTTTTAGAAATAACCTTTTCATATAAGAATAAATTTTCAATACATTAAATAGTTATCAATCCCATAATATCCTGCAATGATTTTCATTCCTATTTTACGTTGAACTATTTTGATTCTATAAATGCAATTATTAATTGCTAATAGTTGCTAATCTTATAATTATATGCATTTTTTTAAACACGATCCAGTGTGTCTTGTATAGCATACGACTTAACTGTGATCGTAACTGGTTTAAACGTTATACATTACAAACCATTTTATCCTTTTTTAAACGATTTAATTCAGCTTTGATCTTCTGTTTGATTGTTTGTATTAATAGATTTCGTGTTATTTTACGAGTAATATCAAGTGGTTACGCAGTAGATGTTAACAAATTTCAAATATATGCTGTAGAAACGGCAACATTAATTGTTGCATTATATCCTTGGTACATGATGCCTACTACTGTACACAAAATATTAATTCATGGCCAAGCCATTATCGCACATGCCATTTTACCAATCGGGCAATTAACAGAGGAAGCCCAGGAAGCCCGAAATAAAGATTTTAGGCACTACCGCGAATTACACGCAAGAAAAAGCAGCCGAAAAATGACAAACCAGGATGTTTTAAACAATTTACTAATAAGCTCCGATCCATATATATGGATGTATATACATGGAAATCAACATGGAGGTACTCTTGAAGTCCCATTCTTAAAAAAGAGCGACGGGAAAAAAAATGATCTTAGATTATAATCATTAAATGATGAAATATGTAAGAAATGAAGTGAATGCCCACCTAAACGTCGATCCGTCCCACTGTGTGTCGCAGAGGAAACGGAAAACAGAGCAGAGGCTGTAGGAAGACCGCAACCAGGAGGAGAGAGGAAGTCGAGTGGAGGCGGGACAAGGGAAAGAAGAGTAAAAGAAGCAAAAGGGGTAGAGGCGGAGGGTAGTGAGCATCTCTGGAGTCCCAGACCCCGGTTGGCCGCCGCTGGAAAATTTAATTTCGATCCCGTCGATTCAGCAGTTATACCGAAGTTTAATCTTTGATAAGGGTTAGTCTTTTAGTAATGGGATCCCGGGGGGTCGGTCGCTCCGGTTCGACTGGGTGGCGGCGCGCAGGGGGGTGGACACACAGCACTCTCGACTCCTCTCCACTCCACTCCTCTGGCCAGGATGGAAGAAAGGAGCTTAAACCGTTAGATAGAGATCTGCTCTCGGGATGAAAGTAGTAGCTACCCGCTTATATCGTTCCTCTAACCGAGCAGGACTCGGACTTTTATACCGAGCTCCGAGGGGGGGAAGGCGTAACGAGCCTCACGATTGGATAAGTTTCCCGACACGAGGTTCCAACGGAGGCTTTGCCTTCTTCTTCTCCTTTTTCCTCCTCTTCTTCTGCCTCTTCCGCCTCTCCGTTCCTCGGGTCGCGGTGTCTCCTCTTATCCAGTTTGCTGCTATAACGTATCGCGACTTGTATACCGTCCCCGATCGCCTTATATCCGGGTCACGTGCATCCTACGACGATGAGAACGGCCAACGTCCGAAGGACTTAATAAGGGGATGGACCTCGACTTCAGAGAGCATTTGTATTAAAGACTTTGCGTTCGGTCTGTTCTCCGGATCCCCACCGCGACATGGGTGACTTCAATTCACGCGGGAGGGGATTGGACGTTTTCAATTTCAGGTGGGCCGATTTTTGGAGAAAATTTGTGGGATGATGGTTTGTGCGTTTTAGGCAATGTGGAGGAAAATTTAGCATCGTGGTAGTGGTGTTTCAACGATCTGACGTAGGTACTATTATGTAATTGCTGGCACAGGTACGTTAGGTAACGAACATTTCTGAACAATCATTCTCGGAAACGTTTACTCTATGCATTTTGTAAATAGTACTAGGACATTTCTCTTGCATGTTTCTGCCAGCGATAGGTGAATCTTATGTAGTCGTTATGCGCATATATTAGTATTTTAGCGTGACAAGGCATTTTTCGAAATACTTTCGAAGTGACATACTATGTAATGAATATGTAAGCCCGGAAACTACTTATTTTGCTGCAGACGCCTTCATTGCTGTTTGACTATTTTCCGTTTTGTCATGGTCATTCATGTATATGGAGTAAGATTAAATTCCCAATTTGCATAAGTGGCCCAATATCATATCTTACACGGACGTAACCTTAGAATACAAATTAGATGGTTTTATGAATCCACCATTGAAAGGAAGTAAAGCCACTTACACTACGGACATTACTCCGATACCGTTTCTAAGAGTATAGCTCACCCTGCTGCCCTTCAAGATTCAGAATAAGATCTGTTGAAGTGCCAGTCGAGCATTTGAAGAAGCAGTAGATTTGTTTGTTAGAAGCCTTGTTACTCAAAGGCCGTCTAATTTGTTGGTTTCAGTTATGGGATGGATCTGAATGGCGCGAGGCGGAAGAATGCGACGCGAGAGACAACGAGTACGCTGAAGGCCTGGCTGAACGAGCACAAGAAGAATCCGTACCCGACGAAGGGTGAGAAGATCATGCTGGCTATCATCACGAAGATGACGCTGACGCAGGTGTCGACGTGGTTTGCGAACGCGCGGAGACGCCTCAAGAAGGAGAATAAGATGACGTGGGAGCCGAGGAATAGGGTCGAAGACGAGGACAACAACAACGAGGACGACGACAGTGGAAGGAAGAGCGTGGACGAGAAAGATCGTCTCGGTAAGTGTCAATTAAAAACGAAAATCCATATTTCCAAATAAAAGTAGGGGAGAGCGGGGACAAAAGTAACATTTTTTACATTTGGCATAGCCTACAATTACTTTTTATAGATATAAAAATGACAATTATGCCTTAAGATAGTATGTTCCTTGGTCTGTCATTTGAGCCCAGATTCAGCTTTACGTGATAAGTAGTCAAAGCGTTGTGGTAGTTTTCCGCAGTGACTGTCATTGTTACTTTTGGTCTGCAGGGGTAGGACCAAAGTAACATACGGTGGGGGCGAAAGTAACACTAATTATTTTGAGGAGAATTAAGTAAAACACTTCTGCCAACCGAAATAGGATTTTTTATTATAAAAAAAAGGATAGAAAATAACATTTAAATAGGTACACATATTTTAAGTAACAATAAAAAAAATTAAATAACGATAGGTAGAAAGCATAACCAGCTTTGGACATTTCTTTGGTATTGTGTATTTAGTTGAATGATGACATACGTAGTGAAGATCACCCATGGTCCAGTTTGCGTGGGACTAACCCTTAAAATCTAGACATTGATCCACTTCTCTCTCGAACAGCTTTCACTGAAAGGGTCCAAACAAACCAGACATAGACAATCATTATCAACTGAAGAATTCCTATCCTGTATGCTATTTTTCTCGCCCAAGTAACATGTTACTTTCATCCCCATAGTGACGTGTTACTTTTGTCCCCAGCCATGTTTTTCAGAATAGCATTGTTATAACATACAAACTATACAAGACTTGTTGAAATCAAGTACAGAAACTTCTAAAGACATTATCTAAGAACACTCTAGCAAATAATTGGTTTAATATCTACAGTTTAACTAAGAATATTAACAAAAAAAAAACGAAGTAGAAGAAACTTACCTGAATGATCTAAATAACAATTTTAGCTTCCCCATAGTATACAATTTGTGCTACTGCTCAGCGTCATTCAGTACAATAAAAGAGACACTATACATATGTAACTGTGTAAAACAAACGTTTTGGAAATGTTTGTGGAAGAGGGGAGAAGGTGTGTTACTTTCATGACGGTGTTACGCTTGTCCCCGCTCTTCCCTATCGTGAAACGGCGTGAATTTGTCCGAAAGTGTATCTGCGCAATTGGAGTGGCTATAGATAGTGATGGGACTGATACGAATATTATTCATGATATTCAATCAATTCGATACCAAAGTACTCAATAGCAAATATCGATACGCATCGAAATTTTAGGTAGTTGGTATCAATTATCGATACCGATTCTTCGTCAACCGACGCCATATTAATACTATACCGAATCAAAACCGGTTCGATACTTTCCGAAAATATCGATATTCGTTTGATACTTTCCGAAAGTATCGATATTCGTTTGATACTTTCCGAATTTGTTTGATAATTTTGTGACGTATCAAACGCATATCGATACTTATATATATTTAATACCTGCTGCATGCTTGTACGAAAGTATCGGTTTCGAATTGCAATTTTGTACTTCACAAAAAAAATTATTTATTACCAATCATGATTTGATAATATAACAATTAAGTAGGAGTAGGAATCATTATCATGAACTACCTATATAATTGAACTTTTATTAATAAATGATAAAAATTGGTTCATTATACAATGTTATTAAAAAATAATATTTTGTTTACTTTATTATCCTTTAATCGATTTCTTGTCTTACTTACTAACTCTCCAGCCTTTGAAAAGACGCGTTCAGCAGGCATGGAGCTTGCCATAATTTAAAAATATTTTTTTACCAACTCGGCTAGAACGAAATATTTGTTTGCGTTTTGCTTCCAATAAATAAGAGAATTTATTTTTCTGGATAAATAAGTTTCTTTAACATCTTGTGATTGTACGTCGACAGATATCGACATTTTCAGGTACGTATCAAATAGATCTCAATATTTACGTGTAGGTATCAAACTGGTATCGATATTCTCGTATAGGTATCAAATAGGTATCAATATCTTTGTGTAGGCATCAAACAGGTATCGATACATTCGCACATGTAAGTATCAAAGAAGCATCGATTTCTTTTGATACCTTTGACTTTGATATATACCAATACCAGATTGAAATTTGTAGAACGGTATCGATATGCATCGATACGGTATCAGTCCTATCACTAGCTATATAAACTACTTAGAAAGTGTGATTTTCTGATCGAATAATCCTTATGGCCTAAGCAAATTTGGGCTGATTAGAGTGGAGCTGTGCTTAAAACACTGCAAAAGGGCAAAACTTCTTCCATTTTTAATATCCTACACATACCACATCAGAAAACTTACTTCAGTCGCACCGTAATTGAAAACGTCATATTTCCACGAAGCCCAGAACCCTCTCCTCCACCATCCGAAGCCAACAATTCTGTGTTCTCTGTTGCAGACTCGAAGGATTCCGGTACCGGTTCGAGCGAGGACGGTGAGCGACCAGCTCACCGGATGGACCTCCTCCACGGTACCAGCGGTGGTTCCGCGGGTGTGCAGGGCAGAACTGAGAGCGAGTGGAGCGAGTCGCGGGCCGATAGCGGCCCCGACAGCCCCGAGTGTCTCTACGACCAGCGAGAGCCCAGGCACCCGCTGCAACTCCAGCACCCCGCGTATCTAGGGTCATCCCATGGTCGACTTCTCCGCCATTCGTCTCCCGAGAGCACCTCGCCAAGCAGTCACCATCTCCCAGCGAGCACCAGCGCGCCGTCTACGGGCAGTGGGGTGACCACGAAGCCCAGGATCTGGTCGTTGGCCGACATGGCGAGCAAGGACGGCGAGCAGCAGAGTCCCAACCCAACCACGATGACAGGCCTCTCGTCGCCCTACAGCGGAAGCAGCGGCGGAGGGGGCGGTGGCGGGGGCGGAGGTAAGCTGGTGAGCCCTCTAGCGAGTCGCCTGCCACCCCATCACCCACTGCACCCTGCGATGCACACGGGAACGCAGTTCGTCAGGCCGCATCCGGACTTCTACAGGAACCTGTACGGCGCCTCCCATCTGGGATCGGGCGACATGTCCCTGCTGGAGACGTACTCGAGGACTCTGGGCGGCTTGAGCGGCGTGATGCCACCGTCGACGGCGCCCAGCATACTGACGTCCACCGCGTCGGCGGTGTCTGCCAGTGGTAACGTTAAACCTTTCACGATTAACGGGGGCGGCGGAGCACCCGGCGGGCCAGCCGTTCTTCTGACGACCGCGTCCTCGGGCCTCTCCCCCTCCTCCTCGTCGACGGCCTCGTCCGGCGGGTCCGACCACTCGCCCCATCCGAGCGGCAGCCTGCCCCCCACGCAGGAGCTCAAGTCCCCCGGGCGGGTGTGATTTCCGTGAGTTCACGAACTATAAATCGTAATGACTGAATTCGAGGCCAGAGACGGCCGCGCGCACGCGCGGCCCAGTGTGGTGTGGATGACAATAATAAGAGACTACGATCTTGTAATTAGTGTACAGTAACTGACCGAAGAACGAGATATATTATATATACGCCCCTTCTTATCCACCCTTGTTCGCTCACCCTCGTTCCTGTAATTGGAGCAGAATCAGCTGGCCCGCTCGAGGCCAGTCTCCCTGCTGCGAATTGCCGCCCAAAGTGACTGATATTTTCATTTCACGCCAGCTTGGCCTCTGTGGCGCGGGGACGAGTCGAGCAGAGGAGACTCGCTAAAGTTCGGGAGCTTGAAACTCGCAGGCATAAGCTTTCGGTCCTCGAAGCATAATGGGCGGAGCAAACGTACGAGAGACGGAGTGGCGGGGATAACCCTTTAGTGGCCTCGCACGGCCAGTTGATTTTGTCCCGACGATATTCTCTTTATTCTTCGTCTATCGGGCTCCTTTTCGTTATTCCTACCCCTCCAAACAACAAACCCCTCTTCCTACACACTTCACCCCCACCCCGTTCCCGACGATAAAGAAAGGAACGAGAGAACGAAATCGTAGGACCCGTTTATCTCCGTAGCAGCAGCAGCTATCGCGGTTTAAAGGAAAAAAAAAACTATCCCTAATAGGCGTGTCGACTCGACAGTAATACTATACATAAAGTACTATATATATAAATACACGATGATAATGATAATAATTATTTATGCGTTTGTAAATAGTAGAGAGGGCCCAGTAGAAGAGCGTCCGGCCAGTGTATGTATTGTATGTAGAGTAGGTACGATATTATTATTATTATAATATTTGAGGATCATAATTCATACTAACGACGATGACGATGATTATTATTATTATTATGATTATGATGATTATTATTGTTATTGCAATGTTTATAATATTATCGATTCACGTCGACTCGGTCGATCATGACGAGGTATGGATCGTTGATCGCTACGGCAGATTACGGGCTGACGGGTGGAGCGCGGGAGCACGTCGAAGTCGCGTCGCGGTCATTCCGTGAGTGTTATTTATTTATTGGTCGAGGGCGAACGATACTTTCCATTAGAAAAATCGTCGTAAATTTCGCGGCGCGTGATCGACGACGCTATCGATGGATATCCCGCTGTTGATGTTTCTTCATCCCCCGTCGGTTTCTGTTGATCGAGATTTCCCGACGATCGGCGACGCGACTCCGCCCCGAACGCGCTCGGCCCCGCTCGTAATCTGCGGGGACTCAGAATTCGCGTTGCGCCCCGCTGCCGCGAGATAGTCGTCGAGCCTCGGATCGGGCGCGATAGAGAAAAATTGTAACACAGAGACGTACTATGGAGAGCCGTGGCCCTGAGAAGATGGGGCCGAGATGAAGCGCGACACCGCGCAGGGCGCAGCGACTGTCAACATATCATGTCATGTCGAGAGTGAACGATCGCCATCACCTTTTAGTCATTCGTGTCCAAAATTTCACGCGAGCTCGCCGATGCCACATTGGCAGATGGCTTGCAGACTGTGTCCTTTCGCAATAAACGAATCATTATACAAAAAAAAAAAACGAAATGTATTGGGAGGCTTCGTTGTTCTTTCCCTGTCCGTACCTGTCCTACGTTTGATCGATCGGCGGCTATGTTCCTTCGCTTCCAACGGTGAGAAGAAGAGGCTAGCTTTTCCGGGGATGTCTGGGCGATGGAAAAGGGTGAGTTGTTTTTAACACGTTGCTGAGATTCTTTGTGCAACCCTCGGGTCAACAGAGCTTTTCTACTTCGTTTAATCTCTATTCCTATACAGCTGGTGGTCTCTGAGAATTATTGCTACCGTATTCCTCTCTACGAACGTCACGCTTCCCACAGAAATAAATTCTATGATCCACGCTTCGTGGACCTGATAAAAAAAACTATCACGCCAGAGAATTCAGCTTGGGAACCAAGAGAAACGTTTCGCAGCACCCAGTGAACAGTTTCTGCTCCCGCAAGCACTGGGACCGTCCCCGAGCGTTCGCCGAAACGTGCACGCAGTGGCAAACGCGAATCATTATGCCGTTGGCCGGCTAATCGCGGCGCGCATGCATATCCCGATGGAAGTAGACAATACGCGGCAGTGGAGCCAGCGAGGCGCAAGGGGACAGTCGGCTGGCGGCGGCAGATGAATATGAAACGTCCTCGTTCTCGGAACCGGCCCCGAAGATGTACTTATAAAAATGCAAAGCGACCGACTTCTGGGTGGTTGCGGGACAAGCCTGGTTATTAGTAAACATTTAAATCGACAATCGCTATAGGTATACGGGGGACAGCCAGGGGAATGCCAGTGTCTCCTCGTTCCCTTCCTCCCTGTTCCCCTTTCTTCTTCTATCGCTGGACCACGGACGGTGCCCGCTCAGCTTCTCCGTCCCGCTTCCGACCGCGCCAGCCGGCCAGGAGGAACGCAGAGGAGGAACGACACAGGCCCGGAGAGATCGTTCGTGGTGGAGGAAACAAGAAATCAAGCCGCGGGACCACCCGCCACGGCCTTGGGGGCACCGAGCCGCGGATCCCAAGGAGGTCCATCCCGTCTTCATGAATCAACTCGTTCCTGAATCGGCATAAACCTTCAAAGGGTTGTGGGGGTCCTCCTCGGCCCCCGCTCGCTAAATCCCGCAGAGTTATACGGACACCCGCGTCCCCAGGTTCGCTCCCCCTTGAAACGTTGCCCCGCTGGCCTCGGCATTTCGGGCTCGCGGCCCCGCTCGCTCCGAAAATGGGCCACGAGACGTGGGTGTGCTCGCTGAGTGGAGGGAAATTACGTTTCCTGGCTGTTGGGGATGATTCTGTCGATGGGAGCTTTTGGATTTGCTTTGTGTGGATTAAGGGTTAGATGATTTGGGAAGCTTAGGTGTCTTTAGAGTTTAAGTTTCGTAGAACATAATTTGTTACGAAGCTACTGTTAAACTCTTGTGAACAGTAAGCGGAAGAATTAACCTTGCTGTAGGGGAAGCGGAGAGTGGCATGATAGGGAAGCTGAGGAAAAATGCAAAGAAATTGATAATTATATCTTTTAGTTAACCCAAAATTTTTTATTGTCTAAGTTTGTCAACTGAATTGGGGTCTGCCGCGACCCCAGTATACCAGTCACGTTTGCCAAAAACAGTATCCCAGTTAAGGGTTAAGTTTTTATGAATCAATATGTAATTACAGTGGCTCACGGCTATAAATCGTACGCTCTTTAAAATCGCATAACTTTTTTAAAATTAATCCAAACGACTTGAGTTTTTTTAGAAGTTAGAAGGATTAGTTTGCTAAGTGACGTGATTCGTCATTTTGAAAAAAAATGCACGTGGTCGGAATACCAAAAAAAATAGAAAAGGTCGTTTTTTAACCTTTTTTATAAGCCTGTATGGAAAATTAAAAAAAAACATTTGCGGATTTAAGTAAGTTATATATGTGGCTAAAATTTGATGAAAATCGGTTAACGTTGCGCTGAGCTATAAACGCTTAAAGATCGCAGAATAAGGTCGTGAATCGCGGAAATTCCCAAAATCAGCAATTCTCTACCATATACTGCGATCTTTAAGCGTTTATAGCTCAGAGCAACGTTAACCGATTTTCATGAAATTTTAGACGCGTATACAACTTACTTCAATCTACAAACGGGTTTTTTTTTTAATTTACATTACAGGCTCAGAAAAAAAACGACCTTCACTATTTTCATCGCTATTCCGACCAGTTGCGATTTTTTTTCAGAACGACGAAATACGTCACCTAGAAAACTAATTCCGCTGCTTTCTAAAAAAAAAACTCAAGTCGTTTGGATTAATTATAAAAAAGTTATGCGATTTTAAAGAGCGTACGATTATGGCTGCGAGCCACTGTATAAGTTAATACTTTAGTCCCTGGTATATAGTCTGAACAGTATTTAAATAAAAATTTGAAGTTATAAAACTTTAAAATAAAATTAGCGAAAAACCATCTTGCCTCGCTACCCCACCCCTTCCCCTGCCCCAATTTCTCAATTGTCAGCAAAGAGTTTCCGCGAGTGCAATTCGGAGTTCATTCAGCCTTTGAACACGTAGCAATGGGCTCTCCGTTGGTGTCCTTCCCCGGAGCAAATGAAATTAATTTGTCAGTGGGCATTATCCGCCACGGGGGCGCGAGCATACGTCTAATTTTAGAATTACAAAAATGCATTACGACGCGCCGTTAATGCGGCGAACAGCATTTAAATTGCCCGGTAAACCAGTTTTATGCGGCCGTAAAGATACCGATGTGCAAAAATGCAAGTGTGTAGACGAGGAGGAGGAGGAGAGGGTGGTGGGGTAAGGCGGCGTTTTCACGGGGCGACCAGTACCTGCCAGGCAGATAAACCGACCCATTACCAATATAGTAGCCCAGTTGTAAAATGATCGTGTCGCCGGGGTACTAACCGGGACAACACTATCTACCGCCAATGGCAAGGCAGTTTTTAGCTACATTACCCTGGGGTGGGGAGGGGGTTGGGGAGGCAATAATCGACCACTTATCTTACAAGTAGAACGTCCAGCGATTTCACGGTGCAATAAGTTGCGATTAATGGGCTTTTACATTGTGTCGTGGAGTTGTCGCATCCATTTTGTCGTTTCCAGGGATGAACGATCACCAGGGTCGTATGGTTGGTGCTATATTGTAGATGGGTACCATAAGAAAGTTACCGCGAGTGCTGGTAGGTAGCTACAATCAGGCATACTGATCTGACTATAAACATATTAGTCTATCATAGAAAATCATAGATGAAACTGTAATGATTGCAGTGAACTGGAATGAGAGTGGAGGTGGAGCTGGTACCGAGGAGGCGCTGGACATTTCTAGAAACTGTTAATGCAGGGGAAGGTTTAGAAAACTGTTTTCAGTGAGTGTGTTAGAATATAATGTTTATTTATTTAAGAAAATAAAAGTTACACAGTCGAACGTCAGTATAATAATGATAATAAGAACTGTATAAAACTTAAACTAAAAGTAATAGAAAGAATAGTCTTTAGCGCGATACAAGTTATCCGTTCAGAGGGTTTTCTCGGACTGAGAAGCGCAGCGGTCGAGAAGACCGTTTTCCCCTCTTTTGGGTCTCCTGTAGCAAAAGAAAGGAAACTCATAAGTTACCGGGTCCTTAAAGACACTCTAACTCTAGGAACAGTCTATCGTTGTACATATTCCAACAGAGTGAATCAGAATAAGCCACGATACACAGGAACTAAGATAACAGAGTTTATTTTACTGTTTAAAGTTTTGCACGATGCACCAAAAGTTTCCAGACTCAACCAAGTCACGTTACTTCAATACGCAAAGAATAGATACTCTCCATCGTCACAGTCGTGAACCGTCCCTTACCTCCAGCGTCCTCATCGCCAAACTATAAAGTTCCTCGAATCACAACCACTGTCGATAGTCTAAAGACTCTGAAGGTCTGAAGCGACGAAACCTATCACCGAGGCTCGACGGTTTCTCCCCGGCCAGCGCGGCCCGACGAGACTTTTCGTCCAGGGGATCGAGACGATGGGTCGCGAGGTCCTCGAACTCGCCTTCCGCGGAATCCTCGTAAGTCTTATCCGACGAAGGACGCTGCAAATGGGCGCAGGTTGGCAGCGGTCAGCCGGGACGGCCGGGTGACTCGGAGGGAAGGGCGATAAACTATACTAAACTGCGCTCCGCGGCGATGCTTTATTGGCTTTTATCGAGTTTTAACGCAAGCACACCCGGATTCCTTTATGGAAACGCCGTTAATTTTACGACGCGGGCATATTTAGCCCGCGGGCGTCTCGTAAAATCATACTTCGGTCGCGATAAAGTTAAAACATCGGCAGGTTTAAAGCAAAGTTCGCCTCGTAAATATGAACGGGGGTTGGGCGGCAGGTTCTCGCACTGACGCAATATACACATATACACGCCGCGCGTATATGTGCCTGCTTATATACACGTTATGTGCGCGCTTATGTAAGCAGAGAGGGTGGAAGTGCCATGGAGAACCGACGAAGGGGGTTGGCCGACGGTGCTTTCACGTCGTTATAATTAACTTATGGTAATTAACGGAGTCGTAGGCGGGAAAAAGATTTTTATTAGGCTTCCTCTTCTTTTCAACTTTTTTATTACGCCGTTTAATTGAAGTTTTTCACGGTGACGGGGAGCCGGGGACAGGCGGGGCGAGACGGCCTGTGTTATCAGTTTGTCTTCAGGCTTGTCGCGAATTCGCTGCAAGCGGCGGCTTGCGCGCTTTACGCAGGGGCAATCGGAAGATGGCCTGTGACTTGTCCGCGGACATCCTACTCTGTTTCTTGTACCACCTGCAGTCACTGAAATTGGAATTTGCCATAATTACTTTCTAATCCCATAGGAACTTAACACTAGCGACGAAACAGACAGTTCCAGTCACGTACGATCTAAATTTAAAATTTGCATATTACTAGAACTACTTCCCCAAAAAGATCTACAACAAAACGCTACGACTCCAGTCCCCGTCAGCCGCAAAACAGTTAGCCAAGTCCGGCTACCTGAAAATCCATACAAAAGCTTCACATACTTGCGCAAACGACCTCGCTCGAGTGTGTACGGGCGCGTTGTGGTCAGCAATTTTGTGGCGATCGCGGAGCGGCAATAAATCTTCCGAAAAGTACTTATCCCGGTGAGATTCGTTGCCGGCGGAGTGGACAGGTAGAGGGATGCGTGAGGAGCGTGTCGCTCGTAAAATTCGGATTTGTCCGCGACGGTCGTTAAGAGAGAGATTCAAAACCGTCTTTCCTGTCCGGCCCCGTCCGCCCCCTCCGGGTGGACCGCTTCGAGAGTAATCTGCGCGGTCGCGGGACGATCTATCACCTGTACAACGAAAGTTTGACGCGACGTCAAAACGCGGGCCCGTTAATTTTTCATGTCGTTCCACCCGGAACTCGCGCCGGTAACTGCTCCCGCCTGGCCACCCACCCCCTCGAGCACCGGCCACGTATACACAGAGAACGCGTCCTCCTGATCCTCCACGCTGGTCCAGCAAGTTGTTTCGACGCTGCCATTCATTATTCACCTCCTACACGGGTACGCTACCTTTCGACACACGAGACGCGGTTGCGCCAAGATACGCTTGCCCCGGGGAAAAGGACGGGGACGTGTTTTACAATGAGCGTTCTAGCCCCGGGAAACAGGGCTGTCTCTTGGTCGCAGATTCCTTCGAATCCGGGACACGCTGATATGTCGAAATCGTTCGTGGGATCGTACGTGCCAACACATTAGGTTATCAGTGGGGATGGTGGTGAAGGGATGACCGGTTGTCTTGCGAGTTTTCGTGTGTTGGATCGTTGAATCGTTGACGAGTGTGTATTGTGTAGGAGTAGAATGGGTATTATACGATGGGATTAGGTGTGAGGATAGAAGGACTTTGGGGATGGCGTTACTATACGGGGGTGCAGGGTGAGTGTTAAGAAAATTTCACTATTGTAGGAAATTGCAACTTGTAACAGTGATAACGGAAATTCAGTTAAAATAAGTAGGTATGTTTCATTGCCAAGTTTGAAGGTGTGCTAATTTGGATTTCTCCTTGAATTTTGCTACCACGTTCGCGTCGATTGAAGTGCCATTTTGATGCTCCTTTTTTCAGTTCAACCTTAATCCTTTCTCGTTTATCTCTCTGGAACGTAACGGTTTAAATGATAACACGCTTTCTGCAACGACTTTCTTGTACAATTGAAACGTGACGCTGCGGAGGAAACGAAGGGGGTCAAAAGAGATTATTCAAAAGTGAAGAAGTGACTAAATAACTAAATCGCTAAATCGCTAAATCGCTAAATCGCTAAATCGCTAAATCGCTAAATCGCTAAATCGCTAAATCGCTAAATCGCTAATCGCTAATCGCTAAATCACTAATCGCTAAATCACTAATCACTAAATCACTAAATCACTAAATCACTAAATCACTAAATCACTAAATCGGTAAATCGCTGAATTACTGAATCACTGAATCACTGAATCACCGCATCACTGAATCACCGCATCACCAAATCACTAAATCACTAAATCACCGCTTGATTAGTCGCATAAATCAAAGTGTGCCAGCAGTAAAAAATCGCGCTACCTCTTCATCAGCGTCAATTCGATGCATTAAGCGCGATATGAAGTTAAAAGCGGCCACGTGGAAATTCCTCGAAATGATATGGCGAACATTTTCCTTTCTTTTTCTTGCCCGCACGATGTGGATGCTCGAGTAACCAGCAGCTGAATCGGTAAAGAACGCCGGGTACGTCCGTGACGATCATAATATATTGTCGACGTCTGCCTTTCCGATTTGTGGCCTCGGTATCGAATGTTTGATGCGGCCGTTCCTCTTCGACGTAGGTCCCCGGATACCGCGGACTATCTATTGTTCCTGAATAAACCATCGTATGGCCGAATACCAACGGCAGGCAGTAACTCTTCGACTTCCTGCGCGATTACTTGAAAAAGTCGCGTGGCCGTTCCCATCCGCGGCGCGTCCCCCTTCGGCCGGCAGTCTAACAGCAACTTGTTGGAAAACCGTGAATCGACGAATCTTAATTAACATTAAATCGCCAACTAACGCTTGCTGCAGATGATATTAGCAGATTTCTAGCATGATCAGTTTATTTCCAGAAGTCTCCTTCGGTACAAATGCAATTTTATTGGATAGATGGGTTGGAATACTCGTGTACTTTGAGCAGCAAATTGTGTAATAAATAACGCCGTTGGCAACTTTAATTCCGGAATATCCTTGGAAGAAGGAATCGAGAGGTGATACTTGAAAATAGCAATGTCCCAAATCTAAGACAGTGAATAAGTTTTTCGGAACCCCCAAAGTTTAAGTATTCAACTTGCAAGGCAGTAAAAGCATTAAACAATAAATTACAACGTCCCAAGTGACCCAGATCGTGGACAGACTCCGAAATCCCCCGTAAAGCCCAGAAATTCTTATCACCCAACAAATCCTTCGCTCATATTTCCTTCAACCCGTCGACAGCCATCCGAAAGTGAACGCAGCCGCAGAATCACGATCCCCGGCTAAAGACCGAAGAGCAGCGTCGAAAGGCGCGATATTCGGCCAGCAATAAACCGATTTCGACCATGGAGTAATCCCTCGTAGCGGAGCGTCCTCGCCGGCGTTGTTGAAGCCCAGGTCCGCTCGCGACGCGTCTACGAGCAGAGAGTGCCGCGGCGATATTTCATTCGGCGTACGATCCCGCGAACTCGTCCGCTCAAAGACTTCAAAGGAGGCTCGCGAGTTGCCGGATGTCCGGCTGCTCCGCGACACCAGGGCCGTTTCGTCGTCGATCCACCGACAGAGAACCACGCGACGACGAAATGGCGAAGGTGTGACGCGGATGGACTATCGGGAGGGAGCAGCAAACGCAGAAGAAGAAGAAGAAGAAGAGGAGGAGGAGGAGGAGGAAGGAGGAGACGAAAAAGAAGAGGGCAGAGGGAAGCTTACCGTTCAGCGAGGTACTCGAATTCGTCCCAAGACTTGTCGCCTGGCAAGTACGACATAAGTCACCTACTAAATTAGTGGGCAAGGGGCGGTGCATAATTCACCGCGGGTTAATTGGCGAGCGTTTTCACGCCAGCCGCCAGTCTGTCAAAGCGGCTACAGTTTAGAGGAACGGAAAGAGAGGCTCGCCGGGGGACAGACGGCCCCCGCCGCTGGTATAGAATCAATTTTTAACCGGTTAACGGGGCTGTCTACGCGAGTGGCCCCAGGAATCCGATGGGAGCACCGTTAAAAGTTGAATTAACGACCGGCGGCCATAACGGAGCTGCAACGAGACAGCATTGTTGCGCGATGGTAATTGTCCGTCGAACTGCTCGGATGTCAGGTTTAGTGGGAGCGCTTGTCTGTCTGATCCCGTGGATGGGTCCATTGTGGTTCGAAACGTTTGCCTGGGGAACGGGAGACCACGCGTGATCTCATTTCTGTATGAATATTCAATATCATTTCAGTGTCCTTTAAAAAATCCTTTTAAAATTTTAAATAATATATCAAGAGATTCTGGTGCTCACAGTCATCCGAAATGTGAATTATAAACGTTCTTCTTCAGGAATTAAGAGGGTATCCACTGTAACGCGTCAAATATAGATGAATTTTGGGGATTTTTTTATACAAAGAATTAAACTAAATATTCGAAATAATGACAGCAAACTTATACAGTGGATTCTTAGAAATATTTACTTTCGAAAATTGAAAAAAAATCCATTTTTCGACCTAGTCAGGCGGCCGAAATGAGGCGAATGTTTGTGATTTTTTTTTTGAAAAGCGGGAGCATATATTTTTACAAAACATTTTGCGCTTAAAAGAGCAACGTATAAAGAACATTTGGTAATTTTTTCGTGGAAAAATATTTAGATTTATAATAAAGTAACAACCGACATCCAAAAAGCATTTTTAAATATTTGATTTTGTGGTGAGCACTGTCATTCGGAATCGGATTATCTAAAATCAAAAAACCAAAAAGATTTCGTTAGTATATTAATGTATCCTCAGGTTGATGGAGAGAATTTTCCGAAATATTATTTTAAAACAAAATAGCGGCTATTTAAAGTTGAAATCCTGATTTTTTCGTGCAAAAATCACGCGAAAGAAATCAGGATTTCAACTGTAAATAGCCGCGAAAAAAATCAGGATTTCAACTTTAAATAGCCGCCATTTTGTTTTAAATTAATATTTCGGAAAATTCTCTCCGTCAATCTGAGGATACACTAACGAAATCTGTTTTGCTTTTTCATTTTAGATAATCTGATTCCGAATGGCAGTGCTCACCGCAAAGCCAAATATTTAACAATGCTTCTTGGATGTCAGTTGTTACTTTATCATAAACGTAAATATTTTCTTACGAAAAAATTACCAAATGTTCCTTAAATGTTTCTCCTTCAAGCGCAAAATGTTTTGTAAAAACATATGTTCCCGCTTTGTCAAAAAAAATTCACAAACATTCGCCTCATTTCGGCCGCCTGACTAGGTACAACCCCTTAAAGAAACCGTACTCAATACGCTCTATTCTTAAAATTCGATTAAAAGGCCTCGGAGTACCAAACTCGACCTCCACGCGAGTGATAACTAGAACCTATCAAACAAAGTTCTCAACTCTGCAGGCATGTTGCTAGCCTGTAGCGGATAAATTTGACGAAACGAATCGTGTCCACAGCCCTGGGTCTCGCAGCGACGGGATAGGGAAGACGCATCGTCACCGAGCCTCGTCCACGTGCTGCAGAGGACCACGAATCTCTGTCGGGTCGGCAGGCTCGTGCTTGTTTATAAATACTGCGTCTGGAGCAGGCAGCGTTGCAGAAGAGGCGCACGGGTATCTCGACAGGGTGGAAGAAAGGGGCGGCAGAAAAAGAAGGCCGGTTCGCTGGCAGCCGACAACCGCGACAGACGACGCCGAGCGACGCGGATGCCGCGGCGCTTCGTTAGGGCCCGCGACGATATGACTTATTTAATCGTCCGGGATGAACGTTGATGCCTCTCTACGAGGCTTCCTCGAGCGTCCGCTGAATTACGGGCCCGCTGAGGGCGCGCGATTTACGAGTATCAAATATACAAGGTGTAACGTCCGATGTAGGACTTCACTTCGGGCAGGATTTAGGAGTTAAAAACAAGAGGAGCGTGAGTGTGGGATCGCGTGTGGTGGAAGAGCGAGCAGTTATGGTAATGCGAAAGCTGCTGGGAAAATAGAATAATTCAGAGTCAGGTGTGAAGCTTGTATCATTGTTTTTAAAACCTGAACCCACCACTGTGGCTCCCACGTACGTAAATATTTATATGTTGCACTGTTAAAGATACGCCCATGTCGCTCGTCGCACGCGAGTAGGTGTACTGGGTGCTGCCTTCGACTCGGCGAGTGCTTCGATGCTTTTATTGCCAGTTTGGGAGTTTGAGGATTAGTTGGCTCAGGGGGATTGGGATTCGTTATAGTTGAATGATCAGCTTTCTGTAGCCTTGAGTTACTAAAGTGATCCACCCTGTTCAGTTCGCATTGCAAAGCTTAAATTTGTGTATACTCATCTGGTGATCAAGGCTGGGGCTAGTATGTCTCCACCAAATATTTCTCATTCGGTTCGTCCAGTGGTGCATGGTCACCACTCGCGTATGAAGTTACCTGTATACATCGCAAGTGTCGTTCAGTGCTCGTTCGCGAAGAGCTAAGACTGACGACAGTATGTCGATACCGAGATACGGTGATATTTCCACCAGCAAAACGCCTGCTGCTTTTTAGCCCCGCGTACATTATACGGGACGCTGGAGCGTGTAAAACGATGTCTGGCGAAGCGAGGCATTAGAACATTCGTCGGGGACGGTTTTGGATATGAAAGACATCAATCATTATAACGACCCCGTGGGACGACCTCTCCCTGTCTTGAGGCGAGCCTGACAACCGGGGGACTTTTAATCTCTTTCGAACTTTTTATAAACTCCTCCGATGGACGCTTTCCCCCGTTACTTCAAACGTCTAAACCTTTCCAATTTTCCCACCTATCAGACATTATTCACATTCCGTGAATATTCTCCGCAGCTAACATTCTGGGCCAGTGGAGCAGCCTAAGGGGAGGCAAAGGGGCCCTAGCACCTCCCAAAGGAAAAGGAAGAAAGAGATTAATGTAATCGCGAAGTAATTCAAGAGCATTGTAAAAAGAAAAGAAACCTCGAGTTTAGTTTTTTAAATAAATTGTCATAATCACCTGTGGAGTTTTATCGAATTTGTATTAAAAATATTTGTAGGTATCCCTTCAACTCGGCTGCCCCCAAGATTAAATCCTGAGTGTGCCACTGCTGTGGGCCACCAGTCACATCCATCCAGTTCCTTTAGTTTATCAGAACTGTCGCGTTCCAACACTGACACCGTTCCGCAGCTCTTCGAGCAAGCGAACGAAGCAAACGAAGCGCTCTTAGGAGCTCTTCGCGCGAGAACCTAAGCTGCGGACAGGAAACGCATGGGCTCGGTGGAGAAATGCGAGAAGGTTCTCGAGATAAAAATTTGAGTTCCCAAACGGCGCCGACAGGTCGATTCTCGTTGGATTCTCGGTGATCATTAGGCCTGGTTCACACGAGGCTGGCTCGCGAGTTTTCCTCTGAGCGCGGACGGTTCCCTGGAGAGCTGGCTCGAAGGGGAAAACGATGGTCGGAAGGTGGACACGCGCGGCCACTAATTATATCGGCGACTCGTGTTTGCGTTCCAGGAAGCGACGGTGGCCGTTGGAACGGCGACGCCGGGCCCCTTCTCGTTCCCCCTTTTGATTTATTTGCCGGCGGTTACCGATCGCGGTTCCCTACGCGTCCCAGCGGGCAGCCAGGCCCGCGGATTCGGCCCGACCGATGAAAAACTGTATTTAATTAAACGACTCCGGACCGAGCCACGACTCGGGGGACAAGAAGACGAAAACTACGACGTGGAAGATGACTGGTGACTAGTCGGGGGATCGCGGGCAAAAAACACGCTAGCCCCTGGGCCCCGATGGATGACGAATCAATCCTCGGGACGTCCACGTCGCTGCTCGTCCTCGTCCAGCTTCACTCGTTCGCTGCTCGATGGGGGGAAACGGTCGAGTATTCTGGTTGCGGGATACTTCTGTGGGGGTCGAACGTAGGGAACGAAATTTATCTGGTCGGGACCAACGTGCTTCCAGTATAACGTGTTCAAATGTCTGCTGTTTACATTATCATAGGTTAGAATTCTGTGCTGCTTTTGCTTTGGGGGAAATGAATTTTGTTGTTTCATTGAGTGATCCTGGAGGTTCTTTGCTCCGTTTTATGTACATATAGGTAAGATGAAGGGTAAGGGGAAAATGGGGAATGTCCATTTTTCGTGATTTTGCGATTTATAGCATAGTTTGTTGGTGGCAACTGGGATTACAGAACTATCGAATCACAAAGGGTTATAACGTTCAAATACCTCCGTAAGATGACGTTAAATGTTTGGTATAGGTACTGGTTAAGGGGGTAGGTTACCCTCAACAGCCCAAATCAGGCCTTTCTTCAAACGCACATTCTGAAGTTATAAATGAATATAGACTTAATTTTTGTTTTAATTTCTAAGCGACATTTCGTTGACTTTAATGCGCAAAAAGAAAATTTTAAATATATTTAGAGGAGAAAAAGATATAAATAAAGATGTAAGAGAGCTATTCCACGTCAAAACGGATAGGTGAAAAATTTAGTTTCACCGATTCTCTTCAAATTTACAGCATTTGTCGATAACCTTGCAAAAACAAAGTATACTAAATTTCAATTGCCTATGTGAAATAGTTTTCGAAATATTTAATGTTAAGGTTTCGAAAATTCAAACAAAATCGGCTGACGCGTCATCACTTAAACTTTAATATCTCGGTCAGTTTTAAAGATAATGCCACCGTCTTGGGTTCATTTTAAAGCTGAAGGAATGCTTTCTCGAGACGTATATAAAATATTTTGTTTATTGTTAATAATCTTAACAGTAATCGACGTCAAAATTTTAAATCGCGATTTGACGTCGTTCCCACCCACGGTCCGGCTTGAAAAAAAATACCATTCGATTCGTTAAGTCTTCAACTAATAAATGCCTTTTTAAAAAAAGTGGAGAGATTTTTGGAACAGTTAATAAAAAAATAAAACTTACGATAGTGCGCACCATTTGGAACTGCACGGATCCCATGGTCAGTCCGCACGCACACGTTTTTAAAACAATAGCCTAGCGTAGGAAAGTATTTATATACGATGGGTTAAAACAAATTACGCATACGCTTCAAGTTTCTGTCGTCAAAGTGAAACAAGAAATTATTTAAGAAGAAAATTAATTTCATCGAATTGCTTCTTTACTGGTGAACTAAAGTATTAAAAACTAATTTTCTCGTTAAAGCTGTTTTGTGACAGTCCATGTTTCCCCCTTACCCTTCGTATGTCGCAGGACAATTGTAAAATCAGCCTTTTTATAAAAAGCCTAGCCTTGCCTTTTCGTTGAACAACGTTTTTACCTCAACTAGGCTGACGAATCATTAATATATAATATATAATACCTATTTGAATACAATTGCTTTTACAATTGTCCTGCAACGTACAACCTAAGTGGAGTTTGTCGATGAACTGAAAGAAGAGAGGGAAGGGGAGAATTGACCGGAGCAGTCCACTGCAGTTCTACTTCCGTACGAATATTATTTGTGATTTCATCGCTCCCTCGAATGCTCGACTTCAGTTTTTCCTTTTCACCCCGTCTCTGCTGCTGTCGACCTGTTCATTGGTGCCGTTACAAAGGATAAGCTGGACTACAGCTGTTTCGAAAACGACTTTAACAGACAAGACGGGCGGTCCATGGATCCTTTGGGTAGGAACAAGGATTGGTGACATGTGGGTACCATTGACGATGAACAGACGCGCATCAGTTGTCACAAAACGCATTCCTTTTAGAGAGATCGGGGAGTTCAGGTCATGTTACGAAACACTACGCCTGCAACATTACACAGGGACACACTCGTGGAGGATTTTAGGCGCCGTTCTTTCCTTACAGTGCATCCAGGCGTGAAGAAGAGATCTGTATCTGCCTCTACATTCACCGAGAGCGAAATCTATGAAGTCCGTATACCTAAAACAATTCTGATTAAATTTAATATTTTCTAGTTGGCTTTATACCTGCCTGCTGATTGTTAATCGATGAGTTCTTTGAATTACTGAACCCACGATTAATTGCGGACGGAAAGAGGAATCTTTGAAAAGCAGTTTAATTCTACAAGTAATTGTCCCATTTGTCGAGTAACGGACGTTTTATCACACCTTAGTCCTTGACATCCACTCATACATATCTCTATGTTATGTTTTTGTTATCTATTATTATCTCATCTTAATTTATCATTGTTATTTTATTTTATTTTATTTTTATGTTATTATTTTATATATATATTTTTTATTTCTTTCTCTTATTTTTATCTTTCTATGTAGTAATGGTAATAATTTTGTATCTCTGTACACTAAAGGGTTTCCCGTTAATAATAATAATAATAATAATAATAATAATAATCTCTAACATATCCCTTTCAGTATTCTATACTCGAAGCTTAATGGTACTCGTATTCACACATCTCTCGCAACTAGTCATCATCAAACACGTGCAGTCGCCATTCCAACAAATATCAGTCACAGTCGACCATACCAATCCTGACAGCCTCAGCGCTTCCCTTCCTTCATCTACTATCCACCTTACCCAACGCTTCACATAAAGCACCCGCTCCCAACACTAATTATACCCAATCAAACCTTCATACATTCCCAAGCGAAACTCACACAACTACCGTACACCTACCAGGGCTCTTACTATTTCCCGGATTTACGGATATCCGACTCTTCGGTGTCCGAGTCTTGAGTATCCGAGTACTCGGATACCCACAAAATGTATATTCGGATATCCGGATAGTTATTTAATTTAGATTCGAGTACCAGAGTATTTAAGGGAAATTAAGAGAAACTAAATTTCCAAAAATCGCTTGCTTAACAAAAAAATACCCATGTATGCTTACCTGCAACATCAGTAACTTCGGAGAGGATCTTCCTTACAGCGGATAATATTGTAACCACCAAAAAATCATGTTTGTCACCGGAAAATGTAAATAAACTTGTTTTTTCATACCAAAATAGGAAGTTATTATCTTAGTGTGTATGTATAACTGTAAATAAAATATTCATATAATTCCCTTCGCATTTCTTGTTTTAATCACTTCAGTTAAACTTGCTCTCTTTAATTAGAATCGATATAAAGAAAGCTTGATTCAGCCATGATGATAGTAAAATATCCGAAACCGGGTACTCGGAGACACGGATCCAAGTACGGATATCCGGATACTGAGCTCCGGATTTCGAGTTATAACGAGCAATCCGGATACTCGGATATCCGGATGGTAAGAGCCCTGATACCTACGCGTCTAGCCCAAACCATCAACCACCGCCTACATTGAACTGATCCGTACAAACACTCAACTCCAACCAAAGATCTTGTCGTTCGAATCAACACCATCCCCGACATTCCCCGCGACTTCTCGCGTAAGCAGCCCGCAGCTGCCAATGCCGCAGGACTCAAGGATCTCTGCGGAGTGTCGTCGACCTGGACCAGCCGCCCTGTCCTCCCGCGGGCCTAACACACGCGACTAGAGAGAGCAGCCGGAGTATAAGCCGCTGGCACGTCATCCACTGGTCACGTCTCAATCAGTGTCTGGCCGGGGCGGGGCGAGGGGGAGGCAGACGGTGGCAAGAAGCTCCTTCAGGGCTGGCTAAACGTGCCGAATGTTAATTACGCCAGCGGGGTTCCCGGTGTTCCGTAGAGGGGCCCCCAGGTGAAAAACTTCTCGTTCGGATCTCGCCCATCCGCCGTGGGCTGCACGTCGATTATGGGGCCAGAGCCGGACCACGGGGCCCGATGCCGATATCGGGAGAAGAAACGCTCCGTTCCCGCTACGCGCTGTCTGCGTTCTTGGCATTGGGCCCCAACGGCCGCGCGCGGATTAACATTCTGAAAGCAGCGGGACACCGTCGTCTAACGAGATAATTCACCGTAAAAAGCGCAATTAAAGGCACGCCGCGGCGTCCGTCCACGTCCCGCCCGGTTTCTTTTCGCGTCCGACGACACAACATCATCAACGCGATGCTAATTTACCCACGATTTAGATAGCATCGGTCTTACGAGGATGTTGCGGGTATTGCCACGTCGGTCCGTTGGAACGAGATCCTTGGCGTGTTATTATGATGGACGCGTGGGAGGAATGAGTTGTCAATTTTGTTAAATAGAATAGGTATGTGTATTTGGTGACATCTAGTGGAATTGGAACCTTCTGCGCGTTAAAATATAGCGTTTCATAACTCTTTTTGGAAAATGGGGCCCTATGGGGCCTTCCGAGTAGGGGCAAGAAGACACAAATCTTACAAATCTTATAAAAAAAAAATAAGAAATTCAATAATCGATTCAACTACTCAATTCGCGAGTGCAGGCTACTCGAGACTTGCTGCTCCAAATATGCTTCCCACAACGTCCACCTGATTCTAAGACTCCACTACCTATATACCTACTATCAATACACGTCACAAGATCCAAATAGCCTGAAACTGATTGCATCAGAGATGCCTACGCATCCTCAATCTCTTATTTTACCATCCATATTCCTCAATTGCTCCGTTCATCTTCCCGCATTCAAATTTTCAACGCCCCCATGCCGAACGTAACTCGCGTTCGGCGTTTCCCAGCGAAATGACGCAGGCACCCCACTCCATGCCCGCCGAAACTCGAGTCTTCGCGGGGTCGTCCCGACAACCGCGGGCTTTGATCGTCCGCCGCGACAATCGTAACTCAACGAGGAAGCTTTTATATCCCCGGAGGAGCCTTGCCGCATCCGGCGACGGTTGTTGTGACACGACCGCGACGCCACGTCGTAACATAATTAGTAATACACCGGTGTACCCCGGGGTGGTATGTCACCCGGTCCGACGGCGACTATAACAGTCGCCTCTATTAATGTTCGTTTTCCGCGCGCCGATACGCATACATCAGGGTGGCGCGCGATTTACGGTCGCACCGCGGTTTTTCCGCCACTGCTGCGTAGCCGTCGATCTTTCCTCCACCCTCGTTCCGGACGCTCCGCTCGCGGTATAAATAAATGGCGTTTATTATGAGAGAATCCGCGGAGGGGCGAGAGAGGGAAGCGGGCGACACCGAGCGTCACAACAGCGTCGAGGCGCGAAGCGTCAAAGTGGATTTATGATATTTTCCCAGCGACTAGCTCGCGATGGCTTCGAACCGGCGGCCGAGGAGACGCCCGGTGTCCCCTTTGATGTTCCCTCACTTTGGGTCCCGTTCGCGCGAACCGTTACCGTTTTCAACGAACCACCTCATTAGGTCCTCCGCGACCCTCACCCCTCCACCTCGAGCCGCCCCTTCCGCGGCTCGCTGAGAGTCGCGACCGGGAAATCGCATCGCACCGATCGGTGGATCATGACGAATCGCGTGGGCCCAGGTGAACGGTGCCGCGCGTTAAAATGTATGAGCCGCGCGAAATAGATCGGCCAAATAAATCAACATTGGCCGAGGCGCGCGAGATGAATGGAAGCGGAGACGCGGCTCGGAGATACGCTGCCCCGCGGAACGATTTAATTCTTCCAGACGAGTTTATCGGAGTAGCCGGTGGGAGGCTTCTGGATTCTCCTTTGGAGGGCCCGTCGAACTCGATGGATCGCGGGTCGACTCGTTTCGCCGTGGAAATATAGCGCGCATACTTTTTTACCCCCGCGTGACGTTAGAGTAAGAAATGAACGCTGGCTTCTCGGATATTTATTGCGAATGGCAGGCGTTACGTTCTTGACTCGGTCTGGTTTGATAGTGAATTGAGTTGAGTGTCGTAGTATCAGAGTGGAGAAGTAATGAAGTCGTTATTTACCACATATCTTAACGAAGCTTGCTCCGGTAAGAATGAGACTATTTTTGCCCCGGAAGCTCGAAGTAATTGGGCTCGGCACTCCATTTGCCAAGAGGGAGAAGCAAAAACTGCCATTCCATAACTGGAACGTTATTCGTTTCTCTCACAACTGTTTTTCACACGCGGTCTGGTAAAAAGCGGATGATTAATGCATTCCACGAGTTTTCACTCGTGGAAGGAACGGCGTTACAAATTGCGCGTGATATCGATGCGCAGATGGATCCCCACGGAATCGATCGTCGCCTATTCCCGGTCGGGCGACGATTAATTATAAATAATTAGACGCGATTCGTTAAAATATCTCGAATGATTCGTGACAGTCTGTCAGACAAACGACCGACTCCCTTCTGTCATCCCGCGTCTTCGCCGCGAAGGAAAGAACCGGCCCCGTCACCAAGATCGTTACGCTGACGGATTCGTCGCTCCTGCCAGCGGCGGAAGTCACGTGGTGGCGCCTGGGGAACGTCGCGCGGCCCACGCGTCCATCCACTAACTTCAGTTCCCTTCAACATTCAATACGAATGCTGAGAGCTTCTTGATGCATATATTTCTCCCAGGTCACTTTATATTTAACCCTTAACTGGTATACTGTTTTTGGCAAACGTGACTGGTATACGGGGGTCGTGGCAGACCCCAAATAAAAAAGGGCACAGAAATTTGTAAAGTCGACACTAGAGCAACCACTATGAATATTTTCTTCTTAGGTAATGTAGAAAATAATATAAGCGTGGAAAGTTAAACTATTATTATAAAATTAATTAGAAATTCAGTTTACCAACTTAGACAACCGAAAATTGTACATCGAACTTTGGGTGCTTGGGGTCACGAGCGACCCCAGGATACCAGTTAAGGGTTAATCAAGACTTCCTCTTCTCCTGCATCGTAATCCCTGTTGTGATACTGAAACTATGTGGGAGTTTTCGCGACGTCGAATTATTTTTGCTTTAGATATAAGAAGGGAAACCAAGGGGAATGAAAAACAACCCCAAAATAGATAGATTGAAAATTCAAAGATGTCCAAAGATCCCCAAAATAGCCCATCCTTTGACAAGAATAATGCAACACTTGGAGCACACTTTGTACTTTACAGAATTAATTTTTCGTCTGCTTCCGAGATTCCATGACTGGAGCTTTAAAGAATCCTGAGGCACGATCAGAAAGGCGTCAAACGATCACCGCGAGGTCCCACGCATACGATCCAATCAAAGGCCACCGAAAGCGTCCGAGGAGGCCCGCGAGCCAGCCGAGCAATTATAAAACAAAGCGAGAGACACGGTTCCGTCGCGGAACCGGTCTCGCTTTTCACCTAAGTGACTCACCGAGCCCCTGTGATCTCTTCTCCGCGTGGCGAAAAAGGAAGAGGCGACGATTCCGCGCGACGCCGCTCCGCTTTGTGGGCCTGTCGCGCAAACGAGCCGGGCACAAATCGTCGGGGGTATCCGCTGCCGACGTACTCGTGCAGGATTTAGTCGGTTCTGTCTCATCCGCGGCGCGGAATCGCGCTGCTCCGAAAGGGATCGTCGGAGCGGCGAGTATCCCTCATCAATCACCGCTCTCGCGGTGCCCCGTTTATTTTAAGATGGCCGCGGCTTCTTCCTCTTCTTCTTTCTTTTCCCTCTTTCTTCTTTTTCCGTTTTTTTTTTTTCTTAATACGCACGCGTCATTAACGCGGCCCGGCACCTACCAGCGCGAGAACGAAGAGGAGGAACCCGTGTCGACGTGGCGTACGATTAGGTATTCGATGTTCGCCGCTGACGAAGGAAGTGGCGTCTGGATGTTGGCTACGGCTGCACGTCCGCGATCCAAGGTTCCTTTGCTAAATCCGAAACGTCGCGTGACCACGGTCACGTCGAACCATTACTTCTGACGTGGTAGCGAGTCATCTTGTTCCGAGAGTGCACTCGGTCTGATAGCTCCGTTTGTGTTTTTGGTGTCTTTGAGGTATTTCGGTGTTAGGAACATTGGGAACTTATGGTGTTATCTGAAAAGGGAATGTATCCGCAGGACATGTCTTATTTTCTTACAATAATTCACGCGCAATTGATAAAGGGAGCTTTGCAAAACGGACAGTTCTAAGGGTGCAAATCCACGACGAGAGAAAAATATCGTGTCTCACGTGAGACTTTTATTTTATGAGACAGAAATAATTAAAATTATTTTTTAATTATTAAAATAATTAAAGAAATAACTAAAATTATTAAATAATTAAAGAAATAACTAAAATTATTAAATAATTAAAGAAATAACTAAAATTATTAAATAATTAAAGAAATAACTAAAATTATAATAATTAAGAAATAATTAAAATTATTTTGTAATTATTTAGTCATTAATTTCATGAAAGAAGTCTAGACTCTCGTGAGACAAGTTTCATGATATATTTTCAGAAATCTCATCACTAGCGTCTATGTCCATTATTTATATTTAGTTGAGATTTTTGTCTGAAGAAAAGTATCATATAAAATCTCATCGTGGATTCGCATCTTCTGCCTCACGATTGGTAATTTGGATATCTTCGACAGGCAGATCTAAAGTATATGGATACAGACGTGAAAGTAGCGAGATCGCTGTTTAATGAGGACGCGTGGAAACTCTTAACTCACAGAAACAGCGGATAACAGAGGCATCAAAGCAAATCACGAGGATCCTCGTTTCACATCGCGTACTCGATTCTCGGGCTTCTTAAAAAATAGTACATACTCGCTCTTGCGATTCGGATGGCTAGAGGCATCTCCACGGCCAGGAGAAAACGTCTTAATCGTGTCCTTTGATTCTTATCTCCCCGAGCAAATCTCTATCGAACGATCACTTCGATGTTGCTCCGCGGCGAAAGCTATTCGTAGAAAGTCCGTACTACCGCTCTTTGAACACGACATGCCACGAAGTGACGCGAGTTTCGCTGCTCCTCAATTTCGAATAGATACTCCTTCGGAATGGTCCCACGGTTGTTGAAACTGATATCTCCCGGTGGAAAAACGGCTATATCCTCCAGCTGAACGCAATCCTGTATTTTTTTTTTTTTTTTGTTTGAGTCGAGATGCTCGCCTGGAATATTCGCCAGCGATTTTTCGTATTTATTAAAGCGCTGCTAAGCCGGCGGCAGCGCGCCAACCACCGCGGGTATTGGGTCTTCGTATTTATTCGATGAGTCGTCGAATACGTAACGGTATTAACGCCGGAACTTATCGAGCGAAAGTTTTATCGCCTCGGCTGGCACAGGTGTGCGCGCACGTACGACTCCACCGGAACTGGTTTGTACATGGTCGTTTTTTAAAGTAACCTGGACGCATAGCGGTGTGTATTGTTGCAAAGCGTAGGTGTACCAAGCAATAGTGAGCTCTTCTGTGCGCGTGCGCAGGAAGAATATGGGAAAGTGGGCGGAGCTGGTGTCCTCCGCTTTGGGGGTCTAGCGGCTGAACCATTATCGAAGCATTGCTATTAGATACCCCGTTACTTGTTCGTTTGCTATCCTTCTATTTAGTGATGGCGATACATTCCAATTCTATCGATATTTCGTACCGATACATATTGATAGTCAAAGTATCGATACAACCGATATATCTGAGATGAAATATCGATATCACCGGTATCAATACGTACGCATCGGTCCATATTCGTGCCCTCCTTTCATATGACCTATTCTTTTTTTTTCTTTTTTTTTTGGGACCAAGCACAATATTAATTAATCAACACACGCAGGACGCGTCTGGAAGCTAATTCCCTTCTAATCTTAGCGATACTTATCAAACGAATAGTCATTCAGCAATTGGTTGTTGCGGTGCGATTGTATTGGTATCGACATTTACGGGTTAAGTATCGATACAGCAATATATCGTTACATTAAGTATCGATACAGCAATATATCGTTACATTAAGTATCGATACAGCAATATATCGTTATATTAAGTATCGATACAGCAATATATCGTTACATTAAGTATCGACACAGCAATATATCGTTACATTAACTATCGATACAGCAATATATCGTTACATTAAGTATCGATACAAAGTATCGATGTATTGATTAGAAAGTGTCGATATTTCGATGTATCGATACTGTATCGCCATCACTACTTCTATTTAGATGCTTTAATAGATCTTACTATTGCTTGGTGTAGCCTCACCTGAATATTCAATGTGTATGAAGAATTAGCACAGTGATTCATGTACCTAAATCAGGAATCAAGCTTACACATTGTACATGCAGCGTGAATCGACAAGATCTCTCCCCATAACAACTCTTTATCAAATGGGAATCGACATTAATTCAATGTCATCCCCCATCATATCCAAATGAAATGTCCACTTGATATCAGCATCACCATCAAACATACGAAGCAGGCCGTACGCCTCAGGCAACAGCCACGGGTTTACTAAAGCCAAAAGCCTCGCGCAGACAGAGAAATAAAAAATGAATAAATTAAACGAATACCCTGTACGCTTTCCACTCGGAATCACGCTCAACACCTGTCCCGCCGCAGGATGCCCCCGTCGCACCACCAGGAATTCCAAGTTCGCGGGCGGAAATATGGCCACGGGGAAAAAGGTGGGCGTAATACGAGGGTGGGCGAGATTTATCGACGACGCATCCCGTCGAATCGTCGCAAATCTTCGTAGGTCGACGGGCTCGCGGACGATTTAGAGGCGATGACGAGGGATGGCGGACGCGGAGAAGAGGCACGCGCAGAATGTTTCGCGTCACGGGGCCCGCCGTACACGGAGAGCCATCCACGGTCCAATCTCTGCCATTGCCTGCTTCCACCCCGCGCGGACACCGACGCAACGTTCGGTCGTGTATGAATTATAGTCGCGCTGCGCTTTCGCCTGCTACGCGTGACGTTTCTCTGTGTCACTCGATCGGCGCGCTGTCGCGCAGCCAGATAATCCGCGCGAACCAGCTCCATGGGATTCTTCGCGCCTACCTGGACGAAGCACTACGATGGTGCGTCGGAGCTCGCAGCCGCCTCTTCGCGATCCAATTTGCCTGCTTCGTTTAATTTCATTTAGCCTCGGGTTCATTAACGTTAGGGGACCCGACTTCGGGGGAACAGTTTCGCGAGAACTCGTCGCGTCGAAGCCCGTTGACGCTGACGAGCGATAGCAGTCGCTTTTAGCTTCAATGGAGGATACGTGGGTTCGATTTCTGACATTTGGATAGTTTTCTTTGGAAGATCGGTCTGTTACTGCGTCGTTTTTATTGTGGGCCATCGAAGCCATTTAGGGTCTGGAGCCTCGCAATCAGGACTATTTCGCGACGGCTTAGGACTTAATTGTTTTACAGCTATTGCCAGATGTGGCAGGAGGCCACCAAGGTTCGAAGTCCCCGTTTTTACTTCGATTCGAAATACAGAGAGCTGGAAGTTCGGTACAAAGTATCGATATATTGGTTGGAAAGTATCGATATTCCGATATATCGATACTGTATCGCCGTCACTACACGGTGACATACATCAAGGGTTGTCCGCGAAGGTGCTTCTTCTCCAAACCACCCCACGTTAGGAACCTTGGTGACTCCTTCATATCTAATCAGGCATCACCGAATTTGCCAGAATTCAAAAACCTCCGCCTGCTCCGGTTTTCCTCCGCGAGCTCGACGAGCTCAAGCGTTGATTCTTGTCCAGTCATTCGTTCCACTAACAGCTTACAAATGAAGTAACAAGTTCACATCATCCCCCGTGAATTTTATTTCTCAACTCGCTCTCGAGACATTAATTTGTCAAAAAAGCAGTGGCACACCCCCCTCAAAGGAGTTACGCCCTTATCGTCGACGTTGTGTCGTCATCAAGGCTCGTGGAAGCATTGGCATTTTGGTAACATTTTGTTATATGATATAAAAACTACCATTTTTAAATTTGCTTTAAGTAGGATAAACTTGGGTAACTCCGTGATAGTTTTAGAATTTGTCTATTAACTGCTAATATTCGCATGTTCTGACAGGGAGTCTACGATATAATGATAGGTCAGACTTCGTACAAACAAATAATAGGTTAGCAGAAATTTACTAATTGTGTTTAATTGAAAATATACAACATTAAACTTTCACGACATACATAGGTACTCTGGTTACTCTGTGGTAGCTCTGGTAACTTCGTGATAGTTCTCGCTGGCCCGATATACATATGTTCATCAGCTCCTTGTTTATATTATTTTATATTATTTTATATTATTTTATATTATTTCAGATTATTTTATATTATTTTATATTATTTTATATTATTTCAGATTATTGTTATTTTGTGTACAATTAATCGTTAGATGTCTGAGATGTAAGGAAACATTATTTCTGATATTGACCATCAGAAATTCTCAAACAGCACAATCAGAAACGCAGTCTCAGGCACACGAAAAATAAGAATTAAGTCACTTTTCGTAAGTAAAAATAACACTGATGCCTCACTGTATGATAATTTCAAGAGTAAGACTCGTTAAAGTGTCATTTCACCATCACTACCTGCAGTTTGAATTTTCCATTTATCGTTTAAAGCACATATAATACATAAACAAGTGATCGTCCACAACTAGCACGAAGAATCTCACGAATAATGCGCTGCTGGAACAAAAACAATCTCTCTCACACTAACTTCAATCAACTAATTCATTTACTACAATATAAATTAGAAGATCAGCGCTGCCTGTTAGTTTTTGTTCCATCTAAATTCAGTCAGCCAATTTCGAGTTACAGACAAATGAAAAAGTATCACGAAGTAACCCCTATCACGCACTTAAAACCCAAGTTCACCCTATCACCCTATTACCCTAACCTTCTATAACATTGCATTTTTGTGGTTGTAGGCACTGCAAGTGCTAAAATGCATAATTTTCCTTTTCCTTTCCATCTTCAATTCATGTTACCTAATTCATTGTCAATGTTACCCCGTACTGCCACTGTTCCCCCATTTTACGATACAGATGCGAAAGATATTCCCCACTGAAACCAAAATTCAACCATACCTATCCCCGTTACTGCAACCACACACCACCTCCCTAATTCGACCAAGAAAGCCCCCGTGCCCGTTACTTCGAACGGTGTCTTGTCAGAGGAACTCCACGAGCAACGTCTCCACGTTGCATTATCCTGTCACCGCGCATCCTCCTGTCACCCAGTTCCGCTACATTCGCGATCTCATATTTACAGCCGATACGCCCACGCCCATCCACCCTTCACTTTTCTGCGCACGCTGAGAGAGGGGGCCAATTAACACGGGCAGCCAGAGCCCCATCGCGATCGTGGTGCCGATCTCTTGACGCAACGGGTCCCCGATTAAAATTCATTAAAGCCGGCGAGATTAGTGCGGTTCTGGAAATGGACTCGAAAGGCCGCGGGACGCATATCAATCGGTTGTCGGGCCAAAGGTACGGGGAACACACCGAGCTGAATAAGGGCTGGAGGAGGAGGAGGAGGGGGGGGGGCAGAAGGAGGAACAGAGGACAGAGGAGGAAGGTGGAAAGGGAAGGAAGGACGAAGAAGAGGGCACATCCAGGCACCGAGGAGGCGGAGGAACAACGAAAGAGTGAGAAGGGGGTGGAAGAGAGGGAAAGAGAGAGAGAGAGTCTGGCGAACGGTGGAGAAAGAGAAGCGGGGCGAGTCGCTAATGAGAGCGACAATTCAGTGTGTCGAGCACAGGCCGCGTGGAATGCAGCCAGCGTCGGGTTCCAGCATTCATAAATTTATTCCCGCCGCCTTCTGCCAGCTTCGTTTTATCGCCTGACAATATGCCGCCGCGACCAGTTCACCCGAGGCCCTGCCACGAACTTTCAAAATCGACGGAGTCGCGGGACCGCTTGCCAGCTTGTATCGCGCGCACCCTTCGCCTCGAGATCGAGTAAGTCAGTAGATCCACTTCTGCCGGAGGAATTATTCTGCTCGCGTTCTAGAGAGTTCCGACAAATCCGTTCTTCTGGGCTGTTCAAGGTGTCCCGGGGTAGCTTCGAGGTTCGCGGGGTGTTCGTCGAAGGTGGTCTACGGATATCCTTTGCTTTGACGAGGGTTGCAAGGTAAATGGCTGCAGAATTTTTTTATTCAAACTTTCGGTAACATATTTCGGTGGAGAATACGTGACGAATGTTTTGGGTTCTCTGGGGTTCGTTAGCAAGGCGTTACTGTGCGCGGTGACGTGCGTTTTAACCGCCCCACTACTTTTTATACCAAAACTGTATTGAGGTCCAGCCTCTTCTCCCGTTCATTTAAATTCGTACCTACTTGCATTCCTCTTATCAAGCACGCTACTTTACAGCACGGTATTCCTGCGACGTTAAAAACAATGAAAGGAACAGACCCAGAATCAGATCGATAGAATTCAATCAGTCGACCAGGCGCTTCACCAACCGCCTTCCAAAATCACGCGATCCATCGACGGTGATTAACGAGCCTCGAATTCCACGGTCCCCGAGACTCATCCCGAAAATCGGGCCTCGTCTAACCGTTCCGGTTGACTGGACGGTGCACGAGCTGCGCCCCGAATTAATTGGAGTGAATTCTTATTTATCCAAAGGGGGGGAGGTGGCGAGAGGGAGATTATAACGTAGCGGGGGCTCCGTTGGAGGAAATCTGGTAACGATTCTCCCCGACTTAACCCGAGTTTTACGCACGGCTTTAGCTAAGACAATGGCGTGGCTCCAGGTTTACATTATTTAATGCCCCGACGGCGGTGGTCGGGGCGTTAATTAGGCGGTGCTCATATGCTAATACGGGGGACTAAGCTCCGCTTATTCGCATAGTAGCTGCCATGAGCCGCGTACAAGCATATTGCGCTCACTTGGTTACTCGGTTAGAGTATACGAAGCCTTCCGCTGGCCCTACGTGCCGTACCAATCCGAAACTAACACGAGCAGGCCTGCACACACGAGCCACAGACGTCTATGGCTCTCTTTAGGATACACCTACACGGTAGCGCGTGCTCAGCTTGCACCAAGGCCCCGACCGGGCTATTTGTCTCGCTAATATCCACCTCTCTTCCCACCTCCTATTCCCTGGTTCTGCGAAGGTAGCTAAGCTAACCAGCCCTTCTTACCTCTCGCCGCGTCGCCAACGAACGTGTAAGCACCTACGGGAACAACCTGCGGGCCACTCTCCAAGCGACCCTCTTGCTCGTTGCAGCATGGCCGAAATATCGCGCTGATGGCGCAATCCGGGAAATCTATGGGTCAAGGGTTTTCAGTTTGTGCATCTCTAAGTGATGATCTTGGATGTGGAAGATTAGTGTTTGAACGAAGATTCTGCTTGATTTTTCTCGGCGAAGAGACTAAGAATAGGTGGGAAGATAATGCAAGTGGAGGCTTGGTACAGGGTTAAATTAGTGGTCCAGGGTGGATTTTATGGAATTGAAAATTACAGTAGTTCCGACTCGAAGCGGTATAGTCCTCCTACAGAGCTTCATCAGGCATAAATTTTAGAAGTTGAAATGCAGAATTTTCTTCATTAATTATTTTTCTCTTTTCAAGCACAGATACGTTGGTATAAATTTATGATCTCAGCTTTATCTTGCAGTAGTCCTAAGTAGAAATTGTAATAAATTATTGTAGCACTTGCCTTTTGCATTAAAAAACAAATTGTTCGTTTCTTTGGCCCTTAGGTCGTTTACCATTTCAACTCCTCAATTGCACGGGATACTTATTAATTGTTAGAACGTCATCAACCATTTTCACCACCACTGTCACACAAGCTCCCGTCTCTCATCCTCATTTCTGCCCACAATACCCCGCCCACGATTCACACCCAGGACAACGACTTATTCTTCCACTCGCCCGTTCTCGAAATAATCTCCTCTACTTTAAAACGTATCGATGGTGCAGAAGCTATTGGGACCGTTCGAACCAGGGACGTCCGGCCCCTGCGTGAACGAGAGACACCGTCGCCACGAAGAGGCGCGGCGGTTCACATCAAGGCACCTCGTCGCCTAAGATTCCAGCGAGATAGGAGAGGGCCCGGTGCCAGCATCGAGATCGGTATCTATAGACTAAATGGCCCCACGGAGGGATCCGTCATTCTAACACAACGATCGGCCCGAACGATGGAACAGAGGCACCGAACCAACTCTTTCACCGTGTGTCCTCGCTTTAATTTATCCGAGCTGACGCCGAGGAAGCGCGAACCTTGTAGCCCAGCCTGAATTGTTCGACTAATTCCAGGTCGGGACCACCGTGAAATCGAACGTCCCGCGCGATCCTGGCGAACTTTAAATTCAGAGTGTGCCGAGGGAAGGAATTCACCTTTTTGGTGAAATCCATGTGAAACTTCGTGGGACCGTTCCTCGCTAGGTCTACTTGCTTGAGGAAATGTCGGGGACATGGTGGAGTTACCTTCGATCAATTGGCATGGACTGGAATGTATTTATTTCTGTAGATTTTATTGGTACTTTGTGTTAGAAGAGGGTCATTGGGATCTGAGCAATATATGCAGTTTGCATTTATGTACTATAGAAAATAAAAGGTAGGTAATATTGTTTTAGGGTAACTTCGTGGAGATTCAGAAACTGCCTTTCGTTTTGAACAAGCTTTTGTGGAAATTTGGTGCATTTTTCATGGAGGCTTGTCAGGTGTAAGATTCGTGTTGGATAAAGCGAGAATTGTTACAAATTTCCCTTGTCAGTAGGGATTTATGTCTATCGTTCAACTGTTTATAAAGCATCGAACGAATTCAACAAGAAACACTTGTTAATACCACTCGACACGATGAAAATGTTCCATATGGATGAAGTTTTTGCTTTCACTTAATTATGGTTGTAAAGTTTATAAATACAATGTTATAAATACCAACTCCGCGTTACTTAGCGTGGAATAACGCGGATCTTTGATTTACGGCGCATTCCGCGAATGAACTCTTGGCGGCACCAACAAGAAAGCCTCGTTAACGCTTTGAATTATAATAGCGAGCGCGTTTTGGAATGGGGAGCGCAATAATTCATCGTGTGAGCTAGGACGCTATCAATTGGGTCGTTTCAAATTGAGTAATGTCTGTTCAAAAGCAACTCCTGTGTCTTCTGCGAGGTAAGAGGCGTTGCTTAAAAAATTCTTCTCTCTAAATACAGTTTGATCTCGTATCTCACATATTTTCAGTTGCATATAACACTACAGAAATTATACGAATATTTCCACAATAAACACATCACTAATGAGAATTTAAAAAAATGAAGAGATGCATATCCATCTCCCATCTCCATCTCCGCTTTCAAATTACATAACAACTGACCACCCAAATCCCTCCTCCACATCTTCAGAGAGAACATTACAGACAACATCGGCAAAGAATACAGGCAGATTTCCAAAGAAAAATCCGCGATTATCGGTGGTTGGTTCTCAAGCGTTGCCAGCCACCCGCGAGTGACACAAGTATCTCCCATAAACGGCGTACACTGTTGAAATGGGACTCGATGGTAATAAATGGCGGCGAGTGACTTACAAGCGATCGTACGGTCGGTCCTAATACATCTAATGAGCTTAGTCAATTTTTACCCGTCGCGTAAGGGGGCAGCGACAAGACCCACCGCCGTCGATCAATCAGCAGCTTCCTATATCAGTAAATAACGCGCACCTGATCGCGGCGCAGCCGCGTTTCCTGCTGACGTAATGAATTCCCAGCACAAGTCGCCTCCGCGACTGCACTGGCCGCGTGCGGATCGACGGCGACGCGTTTCTTTCGCAGGGGTATATTAAATAGCGTTAATTAAAGCTGGGGAACCCGTCCTGCCTCAACGGGAATTATGACGGACGACTAATTGTCCGTGGTTGATCGAGATCACGCGAGTCAACGCAACTTTTTGCCACTCGATGGAGGAGGCAAGTGGTGAGGTAATATTTGAGAAAAAAATTTCACAAATTCTAGTCACCACATATGGGTATCAAGTTGTCTTTGAAACATAGAGTTTTCTTCCCAAGGTAATAGCAGGTAGAGTCGTAGAGAATAATCTGCAAGCACTCCTGGGACAGAGTTGAGCATTAACAAATTAAAAAATTTAGACAATAATTTTTCTTAACATTTATTCGTTATTCGAAAGGTTTATTTAAATAAAATTGTTGCCCATCTCTGCCCAGGGAAAGTGAATTTGCCAAATATTGGGGACTTTGGAGCAGGAACGAGCTACACGAGGAAAGTACTGGCATGGCCATAGTCTTTTGAGTAACTGAGGTATCAGGAAAAGCATCGAACAGTCCGACGACATTCGCTTGCAATGGATAGTTACGTTTCAACTGAACGACCCACGAGTCTCTCGAAAGCCAAGGGGCTGGCGGCGTACGACGCGTCGACCGAGGCAACGGCAGAAGTCCCCAACGGGCCCGTGTTTCGCATTTATAACGAAAGACCGTCGGGAAGCAAGGTCGCTGTCGGTGGAAGGGGGTGGCTGAACACACACCGGCAGGGACCAGAAGGGACCAGCAGGGACCAGCAGCGTGGCCGTTGCAGCCGTGCAGCCACTCACCGAGGGGACGCTGGTACCCTCCCTCTTCTGGCACTCGCGGTGATCGGACACCGGGAGTATCTGGAGAGGTATTCGAGACTCTTGTAGCCTGTCCTCGGTGGATGGACCACGGTGTCCACGCCGGTGGGTGAGCACCGAGGCGAAGGTGGAGGGAACCGCGGCGCATCAAAAGACACCGCCACCAGGATATAGGGTTACCGACTCGCCATAGGCCAGGTTATTCCTCCTAATAGCCTGTATTGGGTTAGGACGGCTGTATATAGTACTTTCGAGCTTGCCCTCTCGATTCCTCGCTCTCTCCACGACAGACTCGATACTTCCCGCCTCTCTCTCTCTCTCCACCGCACTCTCTGCCTCTGACACCGGTCCTCTGCCCTATCCTATCCCCCTAGACCCTCTTCTATTTTCTTGCGCACGAGACCCTCGGCGAAAAGCAGCCTTCCACCTCTCTGTCTCTCTTCGCCACCCATTTGTAGCCAGCCAAGCGTGAGCTGTAGACACGACGCTGTCGTCGGCTCGACAATGGGAACCCTTACGAAAGTGTACACCTATTCGAGGGAACAGGGCCCGGCCACGGTGCCCACGGTGACCACGGTGCCACGATATCCGCGGACTAGGGTTTCGGGGCCGCTCTCCACGATCGAAACTCGCCGAATCAGGTGATTTTAAAACAGGTGTCGAGAGTCGCGCGTTTCTTTCATCGACACCGCTTTCTAGGCTTTGGCGGTGGCCGCGGGCAACGGGTGTACGGGTTCTCGTCGATCTGTTGGGCTCTTAAGCTTCGGGGAGCCATTGGGTGGGATTCTGAATGGGCTTTGAGGATGGTATAAAACTTCAGAGATTGATTAAAGGGTGTTGTATGCATGCACATACGCAGTGTTTCTGTTACTGCAACGACCTGTTTCTTTAGGTATATGTGATCTTCCTTGAAATGGATTGGATAAATGGAGGGGGTGAAAGCAGCTGGGCAAATGGTAGAAAAGTGCTCGTGGATCAGTTATCAAGGAGGAGTTTCAGTTTTCAATGAGTCTTTACCGTAGTATTTTATTTTAAATTTTATTGTAGTATCCACTACCACTTCTGAAAACCTCTTCGAGTACTATTTTGCGTTTGAAGCAATTCTTAATTCATTCCTATTCTATTCATGCTGGCCAATCTTTGCCCACCTCCCTGCAGAAGGTTACCACGACCTGGAGAATTACTTTTGTCCCCCAACCATGTCATCTACATGGCTGTATCTTAGGAACAACATTGCTTAATCCTATTCCAAAGTTTAAATTATTTATAACAGGACCAGCTAGTTACTATCAACTGATTCGAGTCCCAGGTCTACCTCGATAGCTCTAAATATTTCTTAGGACAATCAGGTCTTCGCCTATCGTGTCCGGTTACTGCGAACACCGCTTGGCGAAGTTGTATCCTCTCCCGACCAGGTTCTCCCTTTCCTCGACGCGCAGCTCGTCGACGTGGTCTTCTACCTCTTCGAGCATGTTTCGCTCGGTCTCTGGTTTCGAGAAAACACGCCGAGGTTTCGGAGACCTTTATGGGCACGGCTTAATGGCTGGGTATGCGGTTAATGGACACAAACACCGCCCTCGAACTGGTTATGTCTCATTTACCGATTAAGATTACATGACACGGGCCCTCGACTCGACTTTTATTTTCCCCGGCAGCGCCGACTCGGAAGATCGGTATTTCTCCGCGACCGTTCATTAATTTTTGATCCCGAGCAGCTTGGAAACGGCCGAGGTATATATATATACCCGCTCGAGTTTCGTTGTCGACACATTAACACACCTCGTAACGGTATTTCTTTAATTCTCCCTCATGTTCTCTTTATTTTGTTTAGACATACTGATATCGGTTCAGGTACAATTGTAAGACCTTTCAATATCGATAAACATTGAGGTGTATCGACTATCGAGCGAGATGTACGGCGATTGCAGCGCCATGGCTACCTTAAGCGATCAAATCCTCACCTCGTGACTTTGTTCAAGGATTTCTCGCTTATAACTCACGGTACGAGTGCAATGCTGTTAAATTCGAATTCAAGAAGCTGGAGTTAGTGCATGTATATATATATATAGTGTGCAGCGAGTTAGATGACTGTATTTAATCGCAGCTAATCGTTCTCGTTCCATTATCGACGCCATTCTCGAGGACTAGTGTTTGGAATTAGGAGGCTGTCTATTTTTGTAGAAATCAACAGAGACATTAAACAATCGGTCGAGGTAACGAAGATCGCTTGGGAGAACCACCTTGTGACCATTTATGGCAGCGCGGATGGCAAAAATCCGCGATTTGATAAGACAAGGTATATCTTAGTAGCTGGTTGACGGGTGTAGAGCGAGTTGGAAATTATTCGCTACCGATACAGCGAGCCTCTGACTGGATCTCTTTATAGACAGCTGAGTCGTATTAACTTAAATCGAGGTTACACTATTCCCGTATGGTTTACTGCCGGCTGCAGATAAGTAGAACGATTCGAGTAATGAGTGGACGACTAAGTGGCCGAGGTTGTTTACAGTGATATCGCGTTAATGTAAACTAACAGGTAACGCGTAAGCCGAGCCACCGTCACGAGATACAATAAAAGACGTCTACTTAATCCTGACCAGAGACGATCAACGGGTAAATTTCCCGGATAAATGTCCCCCTCTCTATCAAGTTATATAAAAAGAAACGCTGTTGGTATACTCCTACCTCGTTGAAGTCCCACGAAAACGATTTCGCTCCACGAAAAAGGAGCTGATGCTACATTTTGGAGCGCAAGGTACGTATCGCGAAGTATGCACACACGCGGACGTGGACCGCCCCGCGATAACGAGACCTGCTGCAGCTCGCTGCATCTCGTCCCCTTGCACCGGATGCGACGATTATCCTCGCCGATACACCGAGTCGATCGTTAAGGAGATGTCAGCTCGGCCGTTCGTGGAAACAGCTCCCCAGGCATGAATCCTTCTCTATATGTCCAGTCACACCGTCCAGGGGGAGAGGATCGTGGATGCAGCGCCGGCTGCGCTACCGTGCCGCTTGATTGGATGCAGATTACGGCCGATGGAGTTGTGCCGGATGGAAAGTGGACGATCTGATGTCCCTTCGATAGAGACGTCAGTTATGAAATCATCGATGCGTGGTGTTGGGACTTTAGCCATGCAAATGTCGACGGGAGCGCTGTGAAACATTGCGAGCTGAGCCGCGCGTCCAAGCCCATGTTGAATCGGGGGTTGAAAGGTCTTTTTGACAGCAATGCTCATCTCGACGCCTGCTTAACACCTTTACATAAAATACGAGTCTCTTTATACGACACGATTGTGCCGATTTCTGGCTGCCAGAGGATTTACAAGAGGGTGTATAGGTACGTTTACAAATAAATCTTCTCCCCAATCACATTTTTCAAACACGAAGATGGGAGCGCCGATGCATCGAAGCTGAACTGGCGCAGAAACGTAACAATACCGCCTCGGCGGTACAGCTTGGGAAATTACTTTCGTTTGGATATCGGTCACCGTGCTACACCATTCAGGGATCTTCATCGAACGAATCCAGCCGTCGTCGCAGCCAGCGGAACAATCGGAGTCCTTTCTTCGCGTCTGGCCGACCCCTTCGCTTAATCGCCGTCAGGTGGTAAGCAGGGGTCAGAGGGGTGGGAGGGGATCGGCGCGCAAAGGCTCGTCATTATTTATAATTTTCCGCTCGGTGGACCCAACGAGGTGGCACCCTTCTGTTTCCGCGACTTGAAAGAATAGCTAAGGTCCTTTTCTTCTCGCGGTTCGTTTCGCTCCTCGGGCACGAACGACGAGTCGAGGGACGACGAAAGCCAGAACGTGGAGAGAGGGGCGGTGGAAAAAAATGGAAACGAAGGAAGACGGTCCCGTTCGCCCCCGCAAGTGGAAGAGGCGTCGAGAGATGCCCGTCTCGATAATACCTGAGACAATGACCGACCGGCGTCGTTACTCGGCTGGAAACGCGCATTCGCGAGGACGGGGACACTCTTACACCTGGAATCAATTTATCAAAGGCCGAACTGCACGGCGAGGACGAGCGTCGTCCACGGGAATTCCAACGTTCTTTCGCGTGCGTATTGTTCCCGGCGGCGTTAACGATGGAGGACGTTCAATAGACGGAATCCACGGTTTCCTTGCGGCCTTCGACACCTCCGGACGCCATTGAACGTAGCCGAGCACAATCGTCTTGTGCTTCCCGAGTAATTTAAAAGATTACAGTCGTCGGAGGGCGTGGGGAGCAGGTGAATATGCTCCCTGGCGATTTTAGCGCGCTGCACAGAGTAGTTAGATATTCCGGTTGGTTAAGGGTAATTATTTAGAGGCGGCAGGTTGTTCCGCGCCAGGTATTTCGATTGCTTTGCCACTGGGTCGGACAAGTGATCAGCAGAGTGTACGAAGTTTTACTGTAATGGATACAAAGCGGGAATGAACTACCAGTTCATTAAGGGAACGTTCATTAGAGTGACAGAATGAATATCGGTGGAGTTTAGTTTCCGAATGTGGGACGGATTTAATTCTACGCCGATCTGGGGCTGGACTAATGTGGAGTAGTATTTTACAAGGTTCTTGAAAAACTGTTCGGAGAAGGTAAATGCGAGGAGCAATCAATACTTGAATACTTTCATTACCCATTGATCACCTTCCGATCCCAACATTCACACGACGGGTGGAAAGCTTTTGAATTATGAAAAAGCAGAACTCACTTTCGTTAACCAAGCCAACCGCAGTTGATATATCTACTCTTTCTCAAGGACTCCAGCTCCGGAGATCGCGGAGTGAACCACGACCTTTAATAGCAGATTTTTGCGCACCCCTTAGATACGATCCAGTGATTAAGTCACTCTTTAACGGGCACGAGGGGCCCGTAGCATGGACACACGCAAGTTACACCGCGGCCACGGATAACGAGAGCACGCCGAGGAACGTCGTACACATCTTCCGCTGGCTGGAGCTCGTTAGGGCGGCCTACGCGGTTCACGCGAGTTTATACCGCGTTCGTTTCTCTTCTTGTTCGCTCGCGGACCTCGCCCGACTGTCCGTTTGTCCGTCAGCGAACGGGACGGAGCGGCCCAGCGAACAACGGAGAAGCGTTTTCGCCACGCTCGCCCCCTGACGTGACGTTAATGACGACAACGTGGCAGCTCTTGGAATCTATTTCAAAGCCGATGCTGGCCTTCTGATACGCTACTTATTTTGTATTTTCAACGTAGACTGCAGGACCTTAGCTATCCCCTTTGCTACCGTGGGTTTCTTGCACGGTTTCGTGCTCTTGGATGGTACTGTCGCGAGCAGAGGTGGCTGAAATGTGACGTTTTTTGGTCATGATTACCTGTTCGTACAATCTCTCTAAATTATTGTACTTATTCTGTGAGTAGGTAACACTTTGGTGGCCGCACTTTTTCCAGAAAATTTACGCCCATTACCAAATCTTTGAATGGGATAGATTCGTCGGTGATGAACGTGAATTAAAGCTGAATTCATAGGCTCGCGGTAACTAATACACCGAAATCGTGAAATGACACGTGACCGCGGCCATCAAAATGTTAATTCTACAGGTTTCGCCCACGAAGAATGTTAATTCGCACAACTTCGAGTCAACATCAGTCAATTTTAGGTGGCGCACCAATGTGACGTTCACTTTATTACAATAATACCACAACGAGGATTCCTGTGGACACCAAACGTCCGAGCGACCAAGGTAGTTAATCGTGAATGCAGCAACTGAGTCGAGCAACCCCAGAATAGACGCTCACGCAACATTAAATCAATTTAAAGTGAATCGCTTCTATAACGTTTTACAAGCCAACGGTATCGCTGCAATCACTTCGAAACTTGCGAGGATCCTCGCGATCGGATCAACCTAAACAGGATTAGTGTAGGGATCCTCGGAACACCCAGACCTTTCGCAGAGAACCTGAGCAAGGATCCCGCTTTAGATTCTACGAAATCAGAATGCATCGCACCTCGTTTCCGACCGAGTCTGAATCGTTCCATTCCCCGACACGTTCAACTGGATCGCTGGCTGTCAGGAGTGCCGATTTCCGCGCTAAACAGAGGCTGCTAGGATTCCTGCATTAATGGCGGCCGAGACACGGAATTATTCAGCGTGGCCGTGGATAACTATCGAGGGAAAACGCTGCCGTGGAGCAGCTCTTTCGCGACGTTCGCGGGCTTTAGCATAAATCCTACGCGTGTACATGCCGCGAGTATTATCGCGATCGCTTATGCGACAAGCTCGCGTTAGATCTGGCCGATCGGCGGCGACGATAAGCGAGCTTGTCGGAGCATTATTAGCGCGAAACGACGTAAAAGCCATTTTTCTCTCATTGAGATTCAGCTGTGTCGGGAATCATTGGTTTCTCGAGGGACCTTAGTCCGGCACGATTGCATTTTATTCGCCTGCCGGTCGATCGAGGCGAGTCTCGCTTACTTCCGAAGTAATCCGGGATATACAAGAGTAAAGTACTGGAACACTACATCTCACTTCACATCGGTTGGGGTAGAATAATATTAACGTCTTTATCACATCGCGACTTACAGATAATTAAGTGATAAATACATTACTAATGTTTTAGAACCTAAGCTAATAACATAGCGGTGGACTTGAAGCTAAATGATGGATAGATGAATTTAGGACAAGAGAACAAGAAAGTTAAGGAAAGGGAAATATGTGGAAGGGAAGACTATCGCCGACCCTCGAGGCCACGGGGGGTGCGGCGGTCGGAAAGTTTATTTAAATAAAACCGACATAAAGCTCGATATCGCCGTTCGGGTTTATGCATTCGCGTATAACACGGGCCGTTTCGCTTTTAATGATCGAGCGTAAAACATTCGGCCTTGATTAAACGAGACGTAGCGCGGAATCGTGTCGTTCGATGTCTCAGCGAAGCGGCTGCACCGTAATCATAGATTTTATTTTTCCTCGGCTGTTCTACGACCACGCGTCCAAGAATTATGTATTCACGGTTCGATGGAACTCCCTGCAACTGTAATCTGCGTTTTACGGTTTACGCGATTTTTAACGCGGCCTTGCGTCCATAATTGAAAGCTCTGGCCTTTGTCAGTAACATTTTATGCTACTCACCTGGAAGTATCGTTTGATATTTTTGTAGCTGGTAAATTAGATGATGCCAGGCTTATAAACTTTCTACGTTCTTTCTAGAAAAAAATGATCAAGTTTTTTTTAGGGGAAGGGGTGGCAAGGTTTGTGACTTTCACGAGTGTTCCAGGTGCAAATGTACAAAGTTCAAGCACTCTATCAATACTTTAGTTATGCCTATCAAGAATTGAAGAATCTATTGGAGCTGGATTCAAAATAAATAATCCTCTTGGTACAAATAGAAATAACTGTCGAATTCCTCTCCACTTATATTTTACAGTTAGTAAAGAAATTTTAGGAATTATTTGAATTATAATAATTCATTTTCTAATCATTATACAGAACCCTTATATTTTAAGAGACCTTCTACAATTTTATCCACGCTAATCTAGTTAAACCTGCTCATATTAAACATGAATGATATTTTCCATTTGCATATTCAATTTTATGAGCAATCCCAAATAAATTAGTAATAATTAGGTTAATTATATCAATTTTAATTTTAATAATTCTACCTTTTACTAACATTTATTATATCAAGAATATTCTACCCAACAAACCAAATTATATTTTGATCATTAACATCACTATTTATTTTATTTACTTGATGTGTGTGGGGGGGGGAGGGGCATTGGATACCCTTATAAATAATTAAAACAAACAAATGTCTGAGCTTCTACCATAAGATCGCCATTTTCCTTCAACGTTCGCTCCATCACTCTGCTGCCTTAATATTTCCTTTCACGTAAAAATACTCTTACGTGCACCTTGATGAATGCCAGGAGGTAGTCGCTCGCATTGCAACCGAGGTGTCCCTTGTCGATCTTCTCAACTGACGTTACAACCTGTTTCGCATTAATCGACCAAACTCGCCTTTCATCGAATTCGCAAGTGACGAGCTTCAGTGGCGTCATTGGAGCTCGTGTAAATTTTCATTGCACGTCGTGTTAGGAGGCTCGAATAGGCGGTAAATAATTATCGTTGTGAAGAGACGCCCGCTTACCTGTCGATCATTGTCACGGCTACGGTAAATGAGTGATGCGCGCTCGCAGAGACACCGCAAGTGACTTTAATGATCCATCGTTGACGAGTTCCCCCGATTCAACTCGTGGTTGATGAAATGCTTGCAAAGTAGGGGCTGCTTTTCAGTTTGAAAGCTAGGAAAGTTACTTGTTTGGTCAAGGTTATGATTGCTAAGTATGATTCTAAACGGGTTTGAGCATTCTATTTTACACTTAGAATGCTCCCTCTTCCTAGTGCTCTTTACTTGTTTGGTTAAGGTTATGATTGCTAAGTATGATTCTAAACGGGTTTGAGCATTCTGTTTTACACTTGGGATGCTCCCTCTTCCTAGTGCTCTCTTTACAAACACACGCTGATTCAGTTCGTTTTGGTGACTACACTTTGCTCTCAGAACGAACTAATCACCATCATATAGGTAAGCAAGTACGAACAGAAGAATGGAATCTCGTCAAAGTTGCCCTCAATGACAGGGGGCTATGTTGGAACCTCTTCTAGATTAAGGATTCTGAAGTCTTCGATGCCATTGCACGTGTGACCAACTTAAGAAGCAAAAGCATCTAAGAAATCCCTTGCAAATTACAGCCACGGAGAATGTACCCATCGTCATAAAGTCCCAAACACTGCTTCCAAGTGTGGGGTAAAGGCAGGTAATATGGAACGGCACGTAATATGGAACTTCGTAAAATTTCGATAGCGAAATAACGAACTCTTCAGGCAATCCCTGACACAGTAGACGATGGTACTGACAATCGATTATCAGTCGGGCGTCCTTTATTGAAAGAGAAACGTTTATATTTTTCGTGGGGTGTAAAAGTTTCTGAGTGCATCAAACAGTTAAATATTGTAGCGAAGGTATGTTACAAAGTATGATTTTTATAAAATTTATCATTAAATATGTGTGTTCTTCATTATTCAACAATAGTTTACCAATAAAGTTACTTTCTTCTTAGTATAATTCTTAATTTCTTGAACATACCGAGTAACATAAATGAAGTTGATAATGACGATGACGACGATGGTGCCAAATGCTTATTTTGCGATGGCAATTATAAAAATAATGACAATAGAAAGTGGACCTAATGTATTCGCTGCTTTCAATGGGCACACGAGAAATGTGGGGCTTCCGACGTATTATTCACGTGCCCAAAGTGTAAGAGACGCAAAAAGCAGGAATAAATTCCAAAAATGCTGTATATTTATTTATTTGTATCTTCTACTTAATAAATCTTCATTTCTAGTAAAAAAAAAGTAAAGATTTTTTAGTTATCTTTACAAATTTCTGGGGGGTTCCATATTAGGACCCATTTTTCGAACAACCTGTTTTCACTCTTTTTAGTTTTTTTTTACTATAATTACAAAACAATTGGATTTTTTTCCATTTGACGATGTAAATATGATTATGCATTAGTTCCTTCGTCCCCTCATGTTAGTTTTATTAAAAAAAAACAAATTCCCCTACTTTTGCCAAGCTTTTGAAATCAGATGTTCCATATTATCTGCCTTTACCCTATCACCGAACAACTCAGACCTAAATCCTGATTCCCCCAAACATAGGACCACATCCAGCACCCCAAGCAATCCTTTCGCACCTGAATTACTATCTTAAAGTTGCACAAAAGCGGTCGAATCTTGACTCGTTCCTGAAGCCTCCTCCGGAATAAATCAGAAATTTAAATGAACTTTCATCGAGAGACAAGGCGAACGGTGTAGCTCGGGGGAGCTCGCCTAATCGACATCGTCGATCGATATTTCGGTGTGCATGTCGCGGGGCGACTCGAGGAATCACCTGCTTTTCGCTGGCGCGTTAGTAGCGCCGTTCGCGTGGCACTTAAACGGATGAACAGAGCCCAGCGGACACGGGTATAAATTGAAATTTACGAAGTTGCCAGTGGAATCGCGTGATAGGCTCGCCACTCGTCGTCCTTTTTCTCCTCTTCTCATTTCGTCGCCGCGCGATCGCGGGGAAGAATCTGCCGGGTAGCGTACACAACCTCTCGCCTCCCTCCTTTCATTCACCGTTTCGTGCCTCGTAAGTCTCGTTTCGTACGTCTCGCCGGCTAAATTAACGTCACGGCCAATCGTGCCAGCCGCAAGAGATCCTCGGAATCGCTGACCTTCTTCGCCCGCCGATAATTTATCCCCATTGTTAATCCCAGCCGCCACGCTGGCATTGTTCTGCAACTTCTTCGTGCCTCGGCCGGAAACGGAGGAGCCTCAGAGAAGCTGAGCGCGAGGGGATGATCGCGGGGCAGGGGGAGGGAATTGAAACATGTCAGAGATTAGTTTGAATTAGAAATGCTGACAAAGGATTTGATTGTCATTTGCGTGTCTGTGGTTTTATTAATTATATGTTTATGATTGAAGGAATTTTAGTAATGGTAGTTGGCAATGTTGGGAAGATGTTGAAGATTGTAGTGAGCATTAGGTTGATAATGCGAAATTGGTTCATTCATGTGCGTCTTGTTGGGGTAGGTTTAACCCTTTGTATATTATTATCGCTTGTATGAATTCCTTCGAGTCGATGGTATCTCCTCTGGCAAAATTGTTCAAGCATCTGTCTCGCACAGCACTATAATTTTTGCTGTCTATATCGTTGCTGGCACTGAACCTACTAGAGACGCCGCTGTCGATTAACTAATTAAAAGATCTTAACCGGGAGATTCGCGCGAAGCAGCGAGAAGAAAGATCGCAAGAAGAAGCAAAGTGGAAGACTTTATGTTCGCGCGAAGAGAGCAGGGACGAAGAACACGAAAATAATGAAAGCCGCAGGAATGAAGAAGACCAGCGCGATGAAGGGAGCAGTAAAGAGAAAGAGAGGACAGAAAAAATTCTGAAGAGACGGGAAGAAAAAATGCAGCACGCCAGAAGAAGATCCCGGAGAACATCTTGCGGAAGAATGAAGACAAGAGAAAAGAAGGAGCAGCAGCAACGGAGGAAACGAGAGGCGTGTACGAGGGAGCTGGCGGAAAGAAGGAGACAAAAGGGAGCGAGGTCCAGAAAGCGGGCGGATGCGAGGCTCGCGGTCAGGGAAAAGGGAGCAATAGAAAGGAAGGACGAAGATCGGAAGGGAAGCGAAAGGGGTGACGGAAGAGGAATGGATTGGTGGCGAGGATGGAAGGAAACGGGAGGGGAGGGTGGGCGAAAATCAGGGGAAACGGGTGAAGAAAATAGAAGAATGTCGCTGGCCACGAAGACAAAGGCCGAAATTCCGTGAGCGTGGCGCGAGTGTAAGTAGCGGAGGGCCCAGCTCGCGCCGAGGAATGGTGGCCGAGCGGAGCGTGGGCGGCCTCGCATCCGGCCTAAACTCCCGAGATAATATAGCGCCGGTCCGCCGAGACATTTGCACCATCATTAAAATTCGCGATAGCGGATCGAACAGGCACGGTGACATCACCCTCGTTCGCGCGAACCAACTAAACGAGCGTAGGGAACGCTCGCCGTGTAAAACCTCCCTGCTCGCCTCCTCTTGCCCGCCGCGCCGTCTCGCTCCGCCGCGAGGCTGCGCTGCCTCTTCCTCCATCGGCGAGGACCCAGGGTGGACACGTCCGCTGGCCCAAGGGGACTCGGCCGCGTAACGCAACGCGATACACGCGGCTGGTATGCGTATAATGAGATGGACGATAACCTTCTGACAATTAGCGCGAAATATTCCGTCGCGCTAGCGGCGGCCTAGCTGGATCGCGCGCCCGAGATCCCATCGCCGCTGGAGGAAGCCGCCTTTTCTCTTTTGTTTTTCACCCGGGTTTATGGAGGGGAACGGGGACCTAGATAATGACGCGTTTTAATAAGTGGCGGCAGATGAATGGCTGATTCGATTCGCTAATTCTCCGCTTTCTTTTGTAGTGCACTTGTTTATGATTGTTTAGGGTGAGTTTAGATCAGGGCGAGGGTTACTGGCGCATCCAGAGGACGGCAAGTGGTCCCAGCACCTTCCAAAGACAAAGTAAAAAGGAGATTAATGTGACTGAAGTTATTCAAGAGCTTTGTAAGAAGAAAAGAAAATTAGACTTTATTCCTTAAATAAATTTTAATAATCACCTAATGAATTTTATTGAATTTGCATTACAAATATTTTTATTCCTTCGACTCGGCACCCCCTAGATTAAATCCTGAGTGTGCCACTGGTGGGGACGGTTTCTGAGGGGGTAAATGATATTTTGGGCTCTGTGAGGGACGAGGTAGATTGAAAGATTGGAAGAGGAATATGAGGTGTTACATTAATGGGGAAGGCCGCCACTTTTGATGGCAGTTTTTCAACTTCATTGAGGGCAGTAACTTATATTCGTGTTTGGAGAATGTATATTTACTGGCGACTTGCTGCACAAGGATACACCAATTTAAGTTCAGGTGATGGAGGGATTGAATTCCCTGAGACATTCGGGACACGAGTGAGTAATGGTTTAAATGATTATCGCAGATGGCTGTTTTTTTTTTTAATTATGAGGGAAGAGTGTCATCGGCTGGTGGCCCTGTGCGGAACACAGGGTGTAACGTGTTATTACGTGCATTAAGGTTAATTGTTTTCCTTTGGCTAATACAGGTCGAGCCCGCCGGTGGCTCGATCAACGTCACGCTGAGCCATAAAATCGCGATAAATCGCTAGCCGATGCGCCATAAATTACGCGGAGAGGACGGCGAAGGAGCGCGAGAGCCTGCAAGATCGTTCGCGATTGCCTCCGTAATTTATACTTTAAGAGTTAATATAAGATCGAAACTGAAAGATAAGGGTCCAGTTGGGAAGTCCATTAGACACGCAAGATACTTTTTTACGGCCCACCGTCAAAGCAACTTTATCATATTCTTATAAAATATGAACCGCTGATACCGATTCCTCCAACCCTGCTATTTGGATGCCACACAGAATTCTTAATATTCTACTTAAAAAAGAGGAAGAAGTCTTCTACCGTTACGCTCTATTTCCCCCAACAAGAACAGTTCCCCCTGTATTCCAGAACCACTAACCTCAAGTTTCATAAAAGCACACCCAGCAATAGTGAGTGTTCAGCCAAACGATGAAACAGTAGGTGGAGCCAGTAGTGTTCCACTCCCCAGCTCGAATTCTCTCGGAACACCAACTTCATCCATCTAAACAAACTTTACCAGTCTTCCCTACTTTTCTATCTCTCTATCTTGCAATTAGCCTTACACATCGGAGACCTCGCTACATATTGCTCGGTACACCTACACCCCAAGCCCCGACGTCCGTCGTCAACGATCCCCCAGCCACCTAATCACTTCCGTTCAACAGTTTCACCCCCTTACTCTGTTTATTGCCACGTAGCACAGCGTTTCTCGCAACGAAAGAGCGATCGCCCGATCCCTGGCGGAGTAATCGAATCCAAACAGAAAGGACTGGTTCGAGGAATCGCGTGGCCCCCGTTCCGTTCCCGTGGACGAAAGGGGGGGCGTTAATCAGCGCTTAGTCAGACGGACGGTGCCGTGACGGCCTCCTGACAGGAACTCTGCCGATCCCCGGCCGAGGAGATCGTTCCGGCAAGTCGGCCGATCGGCTTCCTTCCGAGAATCTGCATACCGTGTACGCGGGATGTCCATTAACGCCGGCCCGCTATGGAATTACACGTGTTAAAAAAATTAAGCCTCCCCGCCGCCGTGGAATATTTATGGAGATTCGATGATCAGAGACCAGGCTGGTAACGGTAGCCGAGAATGCAAATGCGTCGCGCTTAAGTGGCGGCGAAATTCCCTCTTTCTGCTCCTTCTCGCGGATACGTACGCGCCCGGAGGATTCCGTTTCCAGGGTGGACAGCAAACGAGCCGTGAGCTCGACGCAAACGCGACGCACCGGGATGCTCGTCCCGTTTTGCACTCTGCCTCGCGCGCACGTCCCATCTCGCGAAAAGGTTGGCGATACCGCGAGGTAGGTACCATTGGCCTTTGGCTACTACCTTCTGGAGAAAATGCTGTCTCGGCGACACGTGGTAAAGGCAGCGTTCGATGGGGGTTAGATGTGGGGCGTGAGATAATTGAGGGAAAGATTCCTAAGGTTTTCTGTTAAATTTATTAAATATTTAATATATATTTAAATATTTAATTTATTAAATATTTAATATATTAAATATTTAATATATATTTAATATATATTTAATATATATATATTTATTTCTATCAAATCAACAGACTTTATTTGGTATATAAATCATTTACTACGATGGGGGTTAGATGTGGGGCGTAAGATAATTGAGGGAAAGATTCCTAAGGTTTTCTATTAAATTTATTAAATATTTAATATATATTTAATATATATTTAATATATATATTTCTATCATATCAACAGACTTTATTTGGTATATAAATCATTTACTATGAAACGATCACTACTAAATTAGCAAAATCTGAATAAAACTGATACCCAGGGTCACTCGGGGTAATATGCCACGGTAGGTAATATGCCACTTCCCAATAATTTTTTAAATAATGCGCAGAGAGCGTTACATTTCCACTAATTTCGTTGAATTTAGTCTAACTGCTAGGACGACAATAGATTTTGACTTTTACCTTCTTTTATTTTCAGTAAATCCTGGTAAGTTAGCAAAGTATCGTCTTCATCTAACTTCACACTGTATCTAGAATGCAGATTATACATTCGTGTGGACAGTTATACAAAAAATCAATAGATTATGATAAAGTATACTAACAAACGAATTTTATAACCTCTCACACATCCGTTAAAACTATGTACTTGGGGAGAGATTTTTAATCTTTCTTTTTATGGCTGTGTTTAGTAATATGCCAGATGTTTGTCGGTGTAATATGCCACATCTCATATTCTTATAACTCTTTCTATTTAATGCCATCGAGTCGTTTCACGTTGTACGTACGAACTTGAAACCGTGCTGCTTGGTCAGAAGAAAGTTTGTAGGAAGTCGTTCGAATGGTGAAGGTAGCTCGTACTAAAATAAATATAGAACAAATTTTGAGAATGTAGATATTTCTTATGAGGATTCGACTGATGCTGAAAATGACAAATACTGTGCAATATGTGATCTATATTGTTACGGTAAAAAAGAACCTAAATGTGACTGGGTAAAAACTACTTGTTGCAAAAAGTGGGTCCATGAACACTGCGTAGAGATTGGAGACTGTTTAGTTTGTAAGAAATAGTTATTTTTTTAAAATATATTTTGCGTTTCATTAAGTCCAAATGTTTGTTATTAGTTACTAATAGCTTAAGCAGTTTAAAATATCATTGATTCTCCAAAATTTGAGTAATTAGTTCGCACTTCATAGCTTGTGGCATATTTACCCACTACTTGGGTAATATGCCACTTTCGAGGAGTTTTGTATTTGTATACATTACATACTATGTTAACATATCTCTACTTATTAGTCAATACACAGAATTAGTTACACTTTCGTATGGTTTTATCTTTTCCCCTGTATCTACTTATACTTGCGAGATATCGCGTTTCAAAGTTAGCTGTGGCATATTCCCTCGAATGACCCTATACGATTTTGCTAGCATTTACTGAATAAACTCTAAGTATTGTTTGCGTGGCATCTTCCCGCTAATTACCTTATATCGGCGTGACTATGGTTGTAAACCGTGCGTAGATAACGGCTCAGGTGGAGTTGCTAGAATTAAGTTGCTAGAGTAAAACGGAACGTTTAACTTTGGAGGGTGATAACATAAAATCGGAAGGAGAAAAAGACACGGGACTTCAACAGGGGTCTTCAGTGGACCTTAGACTATAAGAAAATCAAAGCCATTGTTAAGAACAATCTTTGGGAACGACGGAAAATGAAATTTACCGGAGGCATTGAAATCTTCGCCTCGCTAAAGTGGTAGGGTAAAACGGACACCCACTTGAAGACCATGTAAACGTACAAAACCTTTATTTTTATGGTTTAAAATGTATTCATTTATGTTAAAAACTATAAATATATGTTTTAGGTATAACTATTACAAACAAAATATAACAAAAATATATATTATACATATAAGAAAAAATATTTTACTGGATAACATGAAAATTACGGAAAACAATCAAATATAAATATAATATCGTAAAAGAAGGATAGGATAATACAGTTTGTTTATTATTTCATGAACAAAAATCACGTACAAATGTATCATCTTCCTTTTCAGCACTGGTGCAGGCCTCATGTGCCCACCCTTTACACGTGATGCATTGTATCCGAATTTCTTCGTGTGCGGAATGAACAAAGAGTTCATTACAAAATTTGCATCGGTCCTTAAGAGATTCCTCTAAGGCTACATCTGCGTTAAATGATTATGTTATTTATTACAATTTAAACTAACAGTTTGATCGAATGAAATCTGCATCTCATACATCATAAGTTTCTATACAAAATCAATTTTCTTGGAAACAAAGATATTAATTAAAATTTTAATCTACAATCTAATAATTAAAAGAGAAATTAAACACGTACTAAGAGACGTTTCTATTCTTCCCCATGCATAATAGGCGTTCCGTTTTACCCCACGCAAAATGTTCCGTTTTGCCCCAGATGCAGTCATTCAGTAAACATTTAATATTTCCACTTCAGCGTGCGGTAAAGAACTTTTTAATACGTCAAAATGTAGCGCAAGGACTATAGAATCCAATGACGTACCTACCGTTATTAATTTCCGAAATGCAAGTGCCGAAAAGCGGTCGAAAGTACAACACAATATTGAAACGACGATACCGGAATTTTTTCCAACTCTCTTAACGGAAAAGTTAACGTGTGCACGGGTCTATGTTCTGTCACAAAATGCTGTGAGGACCCTTTGGTCCTATGTCACGCGATACCAACTCATTCGCAGGTCTTATCTAAGAGAAACATTGATGTTCCGTTTTACCCTACTCTCCCCTAGCTACTTTCAAAATTTGTACTAAGTCGAAGTCTACTTTCATATCTTTCAAAGTGAATCTCTATTCTTCCTGCCAGTATGAGCCCCATTCCCGAGTTTCACACCAGCGTCATTAAAAAATGCATCGTTGACAGCCAAGAGAATCTTGTCGCTCGCATAATAGATTAAATTCCCACACATTTCTAAACACCAAGAAAATAATCCTAGATCCTGGTGTTCCTCAGGTTTCGCGCAGCACCGCTCAGCTGCGCGGATAAAATATCCAGCAATTTGTAATTCCAGCAGCGTGGTAAGCGTTTATTACCGAATCGATTTAATCGCAAACACGTGCAAACATATCATGCTCCATTAATCCACGTTCATTTTGCACGACGCGAGCGAGGGTTCCACGGTTCCGTTATCTGGAATCGCGTCAGGAGAGATCTTACAATTAGTATGCTAATAAAAGCAATAGAGACTTCCTCCGGCTCGGAGACCGTTCGAAGATCTTTAATCTTGCCACGAGCTAGATCCTTCTCTCGGGGAGGCTTCCTGAGACGTTTTCGAGGCCCGTCGAACGTTTCCAAGTGGATCGTTAGCTGGTTAGGAAAGATACGATTGTGCGTGGCGCGTACGTTTTAACGGGAGGAGCACCCGCAATTGCATCGCGACGCTCCGAAGACGCGCCGAAGTCTGCGAGACGTCTGAATCCTATTAATGTACTCGACTACCTCGATTATAGTCCTCCGCCGTTCCCGACGATAAATTACAATTACCCCGTGAAAGTACCGTGAACCGCTAAGTGCATTACAGCCACTCGAAGAATAATCTCCGAGGAACGAACCCCGCAGATGTTCATTAAGAGGGCGAATTAAATGTAACAGTATCCATGGTGGTTCACGGACGGCAGTTTTGAATCCAGCTCGCAGAGAAGTATCTATGCGCTGAAAACACGTTCCGGAGGCTTGAGCCGTGACGGACGTGTGAATTGGCATATCTGATACGCAGGTGTGCACCGAGAAGAAAATTTAAAGAAATTTTCCCGCGGTCGGCTGGCCACCAACAATTCCATTTCTAACTGCCTGCACACGCAGAATGCTCGTACTAATTTGCGTCTTCAGTTTTTGCTTGGGGCTGGCGTCGGTTGGTAGGGACCAACACCGCGGCGCTTGTATCAGAAGAATTACTTAGGACAGTTATGTTTCATTCACCCTTAGACGGAAACGAGGAGTGGATTTAAAATTCCCAGTCACTTGGAGAAGCATTTTCTTGTGCGTTAAGTACCTATCATAACTTTAGAATCTCAATGATAAAAGGAAAATATAATAAAAGTCTGAAAAATTAGAATCTAATCGTGGAACACCGCTCCGCGAAAGTTCATTAACATGAGAATACGGGAATAGCTTAATCACCAATAAAATTGTAATTTTTAAGATATAAGTTAATTCCCAGGTTTATTACTTGGCGCGGAGTTAGTAACGCCAATTACCTCTGTCCAAAATGGCGTCGACTGCGCCACTACCAGGCTACCTTTCTCCACTGGCGAAGAAGAAGCCGATAGAAGACTCCCTGTGATCCAAAAGAGCCTCCCTCGCGCGTCTAGCGTCAGTAATTTTTAATCCCGGGGCGGCAGGGAGACGAGGGAGCCTCGAAATTGCGAATCCGATCGTGGGAGAGTCGCAGGAGGGTCCTATAGATCCTGGACGTATCTGAGAGCTGGCTGACGAGCCGTCAAACATTCCTAGGCGTCCTTTCTCGCCTCTTTCTCGCCTCTTTGTGAGGGGCGCGAGCGCGGTCGCGCTACAAATCCGGCAAACTCTCGCGAACGACGTCTCCTGAATAATTCAGCGAGATCGGTCGCGGTGTCCTACGGGAGCAGCCGTTGATTGCCTCGGGAGGATCGTCATCGGCAGGAAATTCTCCAAGAACCCCGCTGCTTCGGCCGCCATTCAAAAGAATTCGAATTAGGATACGCGACCGGGTGGGAACCTTTCTGCTATTCCTATTCCTGGCGGAGCCGAACGACTCGTAATTGAATAGCAACGAGTTATCGGGTTCTATGTGTATGTTGACGAACTGATTCAGTTCTTGGGATTCACTGTTACTTTAGGGAGTTATAAACGTTATACAATTAAAAAGAGATAGGAAGTAAATACGTGATACATACTTTCCATTTCGTCCTAAGATTGTACGTAGTGGTGGGACTTTGAGACGCCACCCTGCAAGTGTTTGAAAGGAGCCAAGTATGTACCTACACATGAGCTTTGAAAGGGTCTCAGACTATTTTAAGATCGAAGAAGATTTGAAAGTCCCAAATGTTTTAAAAGTATCGAAAATTTTTTAAAATTTCTAGTCCACCAGGGCTTCCTGAACTTTCTAAATCATTCGGGATAAAAAAACTCAGTAGCTTTTGAATCCCCTTGAACCTCGCCACCTCAAGTAGTTGTAGTACGCACTAAATCGTGGGTAATAGTGGTGAATATTTCTAAATGAAGTTAATTCAGACTACTAATATCGAATCCGTAAATCTACCAGTAGGAGATGCAGAATAGTACTTAGGTATTATATTTTTGGAGCACAAGCTTAGGTAATCTGAAATTCGCGGCCATGAATTAATCGAGTCACACAGACCTATTCATACAGTACGAGACAAACTTGCGAGGTGCCTTCTCAGGGGTTGATTTAGGCGGAGCCTGAACGGTTCGTTTAAGACAGGGTGACGACAACGCGGGGAACAACGGGCGATGACATCACCGAGCCGGTACCTGTCCGGCACAATCGCATTTCCATCGGCGTCGATCTGTTTATACACGATGCCGGACACGCCCGACAAATATTTTCCTTGGCGGAATTCTTCCACGGCGTGGAACGTCCCCGGGGTGACGATAATGCTCCGGGACCGGGATTACCGAGCGCACAAGCGCGAGGCGTTTTAAACAACCCTCTCCTTCCCTTTGCGGCTTCGGGCCTCGCCACGATCCTGGATCCGCAAGGTGAAACAACTTTCGACGACAGTGGCTTTCGTTCTACTTTCACAGCCGCGGAAGAAGGAAACTTCTGCCTCAGAATTGTGAGAGAAATGCGAGTCTCGGGTCGCTGATACCGCTGCTCTTTCAGACGTTCTTCTGTGTTTGTTGGGAGCTCTTTGGTACGGAGTTAGCTGGACGTAATTGGTGTGCAGATGTTGATTGATTGGAGAGAGTATAGCAGAGATTAAATTTATTATTTTTTAGTGGGTATAAAGGGGTTGGTGTGTTAGGGGTTTGAATATGAAGTGATATATTAACTTGTTAACCTTGTACCGCTTGTGTGTTTAGGAACGATTAAAGGTGAATTAACTCGTTCTGCCTAGGGCAAAGGCTGTAAGGGTGAGTTGCCAGTAACGCACTGGTCGCTTGAATCGTACCTAATCAATTTCTCAATAATTAATGAAGATAAACGACATGTAATGGTAAAAATATCAAGTAAATGCGAAATGAGAAGTAGAAACAAAACCTTTCGAGCTTACACCCTATTTTGTGGGTGCTATAAACATTTAAAGAAATTAGAGTTGATGGATTTTATGTTACAAAATGATTAATAACAAATTACATAATTAGTTCCGAACAAAAGCTAAGACATCTAGTAGTAGGTGCCTAAAAGATCAAGCTACAATATCCAATATTAATTTGCGTTATAAATATAACGTAAAATATCTTAAGTGGTAGGATGTAGGCAACCCTCCCTTATATTTGTAACGTAATCCTATATTTATTCCCGGTGACTTAATTAAAGAGCATATCAACGAATAATAAACGACAGTGACTCCTGATTAGGGTGTTCATCACCGACACAAACCCCCAATTCTATCCACCCCAAATTCTAGCGTACTTAAAGCTTGGATCAAAGTAAACAATCTATTACAAACGCGATTAAACGTGTCCCAGAATCAACAAACCGCTTCTCCCAAGAATCTCCCTCTCCCTGTGCCGCAAGAAAGCACGCAGCACCCCCATTCACCGAGCAGAATGAGGAAATCGAAGCGACCAAGAACCCCGAGCGCTCCCCGCGGCGATTATCGCGTCTTCGACTCCTTTCGACTTCGAGGTCCCCTCCGCCGTGATTTCGCGCTCCTTCTCTCGCGTCAGGGTTGGTCAGACGCTCGTTAATCTTTTTTACGACGTGGAAGAGCTCCGTCCTCCCACCGCCCGGGGGTGACGAAGGAGGTGTCCCGCGCTAATAAATAATTTCTCGCGTGGTCCCTGTAGATCTGGCGATGATAACCCGGCTGAAATACGCCGGACACAGGTCTTCGGGGAGGCATGCTTATAGGTACCGTACGCATCTTCACGGACACAGGCTCGTGCCCGCGCACACACGGTCCGCCAGATGTGTACACGGTTAATCGTGGAAAGAGATGGAAAGGGTGTGAAACACCTACGCGTGTCCTGTTGAAGGATGATGAACGACTGCTCTAGAAAGCGGCGAGTTTACCAAACTGTCCGAGCTGTATGTAATCATTTTAACTACTTTCTCCAAATATTCCGAGCCTCCTAATTAGCAATAGAGTTCTCAATGTTGCAGCGGAGTATCCAGTGCACTTTTATCCCTTTCTTCCCATCTTCCATCACCAGCATCAGCTCCCTTAACAACTGTATACACCCAAACCTAGGTGTTCAGTATCCAGTGATCCCGATGCCAAACCACGAAGAGTCGATCGAAGTCCCCAGAGCGACAACCGCTGGGACAAGACACCCAGGGAGAACGCGAACGGGCAGCCCAGCGGGTCGCGAGGAGGCGCCAGAGCAGTCACCAGCCAGAGAGAAGAAAAAAGAAGGCCTCGCTGGTAATTCTCTCGGTCTCGGTGTCCAATGACGATCCAGCACCTTCATTTCCCACGTCGACGTCGCGGGCCGCGCATACGCAACGGCGAACGGGGGCGGCGGGGGGGGGGGGGGCAGAGAGAAAATACGCGGTGAGTGGTAAGCAGCGATGAACGAGGCGAGGTGATTTGGTATACCAGAGGACAACGCATTGAAAGCATTGAGAGCGTAGCGGGGACCGCGTGGAGTTCGCGGAGGCGGCTCTGAGGTAGCCAGAAAAGGGTTAGGGCGGGGGCGGTAGGGGGCGTGGAGGGGCCCAGCGGGGCCGCCGCCGCCCTGAAGGGCCCCGATGCACGCTGCTGGTATAAGAGTGCAATTAAAATGCCGCGCTAGCGCCACTCAACGGCAACCGCCGATAAATAAACGCGACTACCGCCGCACGACCAGGCGAATAAGTGTGCAGGAGGACTGTTCCACAGCCAACCAGCCAGTCAGAGGTGCTGGCTGCCAGCCTCCTCCGCAAAGTCCCCTCTGTCCCTCTCTCTCTCTCCGCTGCTTGCGCTCCTACCTCCGTCTCTCTCTCTCTCTCTCTCTCTCTCTTTCTCTCTTTCTCTCCCTCGCTGTTTTTCCTCTCCCTCTGGCCGCTGCTCGCTCTCTTTTCCTCCCCTGTATCTCCCGTGCACGTGTGCGCACACACGTACACAGGGTTACGCGGCTGTAGAGACAGACATTTTGCCTTCTGCCTCTGGCGCTCACAATAAAAAGGTGGAGACGACGAGCCTGTGCGGCCATGTTCCTCATCCCCCTTGCGCCGGGGTCTCTGTTGCCTCCCCTTCCTCCCGCCGTCGCGTTCCACGCCGCTGCTGCTTTACTCCCGGCCACCCTCGCGCTGGAAAAAAGCTCGTAACGTATAGCCGCGATCTAATTGTTGGAATTATTGTCCTCCTCTGCGCCGTAAGAAGACCGCCGTCGCGAAGGCGACGACTACGCCGCCGCCGACGCGGCACAAAGGGGTTCAAGGGTCCCTCGGCTGGGGATACTCGCGGTGCGCGGACACGGAATGCGTGGTTGCTGGGACCTCTGTTGCTTCTAGTAGCGCAGGTTTGGTGGATCTTCGGGTGTAGTTCGGATTGCTTTGCTGGGACACTTGGCTAATAACGTAACTAAGGGTTACGTGGAAAGACTGTACATATCGTTTCAGGGTTCGAATTCTCTCTATTCTACCCTGTAAATATCTCCGTGTAGATTTACCAAGAAATGGTAATGTAAGAAATGTTTTTCTTACGTTGGAGAACAAGCACGCGCAGGGGTTACTACCGATATCACAAGAGACTGTGCTTTACAAATGTAGTAGCGAATCGTACAAAAGGCGTGCAGGGTTTCCGTAATGGCGACCAGCGTGTCGCGAGGTCCGAACAAAAGTGACCGCGTCCTGGCGGTCAAGGCATAGCGCCCTTCCCGCGACGCTTCCGTTGGGCCTGGGTTTTTCCCAAGATCTCACGCGCACACGGTCCCAGCCGGTGTGTTTGGGCCTCCGGGCAGTAGGCCGCGGTTCCTGGGCGCCATTTCAATATGCGTCCATCGGATTTTCTTACAGTAACATTTACAAAACTCCACAGGAGGGGGTGAGAAGGAAAAAAGTTCTAGTTGTTATCTACCCAACAGTAATACCTACCTCTGTACTTGATTATCCTTTTCACCTGCAATAGGGGAAACCTGTAGAAAACCGTATATCAAAACCGTAGACCATACTTATTCCTGAAAATAAATAAAAGAAGCCCACGCACGGTGGCTATTATTTTCCAGTATATTGAACTGTTAGTCAACAGAGAGTCGTGATGAAATACGTAAGTTCCAGCGAATTATTAAATTTATTCTGTTTCCAAATGCTCCGATCTTATTTTCGACTGACTTTAAGTGGACTGTATAGTGTTTTGGTAATTAGAATGTAAGTTACATGAATATATCTATGAACAGTATCTAAGGTGAATGTCCCAATTTCTGCTCATTTAAGAGGTTACTCGTCAGAAAGAAGGTGTAAAAAATTTGTTTGCGATCAAAATTTGCAGAGTAATTGATTAATTCTTTAATGATAAATCAACCAGCCGAAAACTATATAAGAAAGATATTTCAAGATGTTTAACTACTAGTAATTTGTAATTAAATATAATGCTTTAAATGTCCGTATTTCTGCTCACGAAAAATAGCGATGTACATATTTCTACTCGCCATTTGTACCAATTTCTGCTCACATAATATTTTACCGTTTCACCACCTGTTTTCTACTTAAAATAATCAAAAATAGTAAAAAAATCTAAGTCCAGAGCACAATACGGTATCTATTTTGTTATTAAATAAGAACTTTTACTTGAAAAGCATTATATATATTTAATTAGAAATTACTAGCAGTTAAACATCTTGAAATATCTTTCTTACATAGTTTTTGAATTGGTTGATTTATTATTAAAGAATTAATCAATTACTCTGCAAATTTTCATCGCAAACAAATTTTTTACACCTTCTTTGTGACGAGTTACCTCTTATATGAGCAGAAATTGTGACATTCACCTTATAGTTCGTCACTGTCTTTACAGAATTCGGCCTGTAGTGTACCTATGAGAGCCAATAATTCCATTCTCTTTCGCATGGATATTCATCTAAATATCTATAACATATATACATTCATCTATTCATCTAATTCTTCCCCCTACGAAGAAACTAAACTAAAGAGTTGCCAAAATATCAAACATTCCCACGTAACCAAAGAAAGAGCAGAGCAAGGCTCCTGAAATCCGCTGATCTCAGTGGCAAAATGAAAACGTCCCTATTACCCAAGCGACCAATTAGATCGAATGCTCGCCGGCTCGCCTTAATTATCCCCCGTCCCGTCGATGCTTTACAATCGCGTTCACGTGCACGCCGCTCGAAAAGGCTACTCTCACAAGAGACGCGCGCACAATGGCCCCGGTTATGAGCGTATACGCCGCGCTCCGAAAGGAAAACCACTTATTATCTTACTGTCAGGAGGGTGGTCGATTGCACCGCATCGGCAGGGACGGTAACGAGCGCAGCAATTACCGCACTCTTTCATAGAGCGATAGCGAGAAACCAGAAAGCCAGAGGCCGTCTTGGCAGAACAATGGCTCGCGTTTCGAGCTTGCGCTCGCTGCTGGGATCATTCCTCCGTCGTTTGGCACGTAGTCGGGCCTGCCGAGTGTTGGACATTTCCTTGCCAAGCTTCGATGACAATTTCTGGCACCCTTCGATTCTCCTCCTCCGACGTGAAACCACAAACTAGGGATTCGATGTCTTTTATTCATGTCAACACTTTGACATTCCTTGAAGAAAAGTGCACGATTTTCTAACAATCAATCACTTACACTGCCGCTCATAAGGCATAAGGGAATAATGGTAAAATATTGAAGAGCACTAAGAAATTTTCCTTTATTTGGCATTTCAAATTAAAAGCAGTGAGGGGTATTCAATTTGTACCAAATATCAAGTTTTTTACGAATACGGTAGGTGTACAAATACTAATGGATAGCAATGTGCGTTCAATGCAAGTCAGAATCTACTTGACATGACCAGTAACAATAATACCATACAGCAACTATGCCTTAAACATTGAAACCAACCCCTCAGCGTTGCCGGGCAAACAGGGAACAGCATGGAAACGACGCATCGCACAGTGGTTCCAAACTGCCTTTTTGTGGACAAAATTCCGTATCTCAGTGAATTCTTAACCGATTATTATCTTTCTCTGCTCGTTTTGTCGGGGATTAAATTTGCTAAAATGTCAAACAGTAGTTTTCCTAAATTTTCTTTAGGGATTAAAAAAAAAAATTCTGAACTCTTGCTTCCGAAACCAGTTTATTAGCCAGTTTTTTTTCATTTAGTTAGTCTTCTTCCATATATTCTACATCTTCTTTATAATTAAACAAAAGATATTTTGCGTCTTTTTCAAGTGCAACAGACGGAGTTGGCCATTGGGACCTCAAAATCGAAATTAAAGGATCCGATGATATTAATAAATTATGCATTATACCAAGTTTTCGTTTAAGTATCAACTGAATTCTTTTTTTTTTTAGTTTTCTTACGTTTCGTTTGTTTCACCATTAACTGGATTCTGTTTTTAGTTTTCTTACTTCCAATGATCGGAATACAGTCCGACGATTTTTCCGCAATTGGAAGACAGTAGCAGAAATCACAGAGGTGAATGAAGTACTTACCTATTTACAAATTTTGTATAATTTCACAAGTTCTGTCGTGTGGAAGCAGCGTAGACCCATCAAAGTTCCAATCTTTTTCTCTCGAAACGGCCAATATTTTTATTAGGGAGTATGGATGGTATTTTATGCCATCGTCAATACACCAAACTTTAATTCATGGAAAAGACGTTTTAAACTCGACTATTCTGCCGGTTGGTCAGATGTCGGAAGAAGCCCAGGAATCTAGGAACAAAGATTTTAAAAGATTCCGACAATTTAATGCCATAAACTGTTCGAGGTTTTCGACAAATGAGGATATAATGCATAATTTATTAATATCATCGGATCCTTTAATTTTTATTTTGAGGTCCCAATGGCCAACTCCGTCCGTTGCACTTGAAAAAGACACAAAATATCTTTTGTCTAATTATAAAGAAGATGTAGAATATATGGAAGAAGACTAAATGAAAAAAACTTGTTAATAAACTTGTTGTTTCGGAACCAAGAGTTCAGAATTTTTTTTTTAATCCCAAAAGAAAACTTTGGAAAACTACTGTTTGACATTTTAGCAAATTTAATCCCCGACAAAACGAGCGAGAAAAAAAATAAAAAATCGGTTGAGAATTGACAGAGATACGCAGTTTTGTCCACAAATAGGCGCTTTGGAACCACTGTGCACCGCGTCCGAATCGTCTCGGAACCCACCCCCAGAGGAAACGCCACCGTCAGCAGCCGCGGATGGGCCAGGAGACGGCTTGTTCACCGCGAAAAATGTGGGAATTAGAGGGTTAACCGCAGGGCGGTTCGCATGGCTACCGCGAACGAATACAATAACGCGATACCGGCCTCGGAGCGGTCGGGTCGAAGAGCAGCAACCACCGAGAGAGGAAGGAACAACGAGTGTACAGAGAAGCGCGGGTAAAGAGAGAGAGAAAGAGAGAGAGAGAGAGAGAGAAAGGGGAGAAAGGGGGAGCAAGGGTCGGGGGGTCAGTCGTATTAATATCGCATATCGGACAGCCATGGCGGAGGCAAGCGGAGCCGTCCACCAGGCCGATATGAAATCATCGCGCTGGACGAGGGAGTGCTTCGCAAATAGTACAGCATAATTGGAATCCATCTGGCAAACACGACGTCGGCCGTGCTCCAATCAATCTGTCGCGGCCGCTCTCCGTCTTCCCAGACCTCTGTCCGCTCGTAAAAATCGTTGGTCGACACCAGAAACGAGAGGAACGAGAGTAACGCGGCCGAGGACCGTGTAAATAATCGTAGGCCGAAGGAACCGGCGCTGCCTGGCCGTGCCGGACCCGATCTGGACCACGAGTTTTATGGCGCGCGATAAAGATATTGGACGGGCGCGAACGTCAGGATTTTCGACGTGGCATGAACGGGGATCGTTGTCGTCGTCGACGATATATCTCTCGTCGTCGGTCCCGCGCGAGCTGCCCCTTCGCTCTCCGCGTCCACCGATCCTGTTCTTCCAGCGTCTTCCTTCCTCAGCGATTTCCGAAATTAATAGCCGGCTAAGTGGCGGTTAAATTATTGCCTCGTAAATATCTCCGCGCCCCTCGGCGCGGCCCCGTTTCCGTTTCTGCCGTCGACGGGGGCGCGAACGTCCCCCTGATTCTGCTTACTCCACCAGCGACGTGTCTAGCCTCTGTTAGCCCGCTACAGGCCACCGTAACTAGATACGCGGTATCTCGCGACGAGACTATTGGACGCATCGATCGAGATAGGAGAAGGTCCATTGAGGACCTTTCGTGGGTTTATCGGCGAGCGTGGTGGCTCGAGAAAGGGATATCGGTTTGCCGCTTTAGTTCAGGGACATTTTCTGAGTGACACCGAGCACTGCGGTAATATCTACATCGTAACACTTTCACAATTGATGGATTTGTCTCTCGGATACCGAAGATGACATTGGGGGTGTATAAATACTGATAGCGTTCGACATCGTTGAAGTGGGAAAGCTGAATTTAGGTACTAACACGTAGAATCAAGAGAATTAGATGCTGAGTTTGAAATCAATGTTCTAGGGTAGATGTTCCAATTACTGCCACCTTAAGCTCATCCTGTAATTTTCGTTAATTATTTCAGAAGTTATTTAACCACAAAATCATTCCAATTTGCAGCATAAGAATGCCTAATATCTGTTTCTTCTGAGAATTTTTTTTCATATAATAAATAATATGTGTTATTTGCTAATTAATTGAAAATGTATAAGGAAGTGCAATGTCCCTAAAACTGTCACTTGAAAAATCGTCGTGTCCGTATAACTGCCACGAACATGACCCAATAACTGTCAGTCCTATTGACTAATTACATGCAGGTACATAAATGTTAAGAATATTAAATAGGTAAGCAAAACAATGAAATAAATTACAAAGCCAAGAATTGGGTAATTGTATATAAATCTTACAAGCAATAATAAGTACGGGCGTAGATTGGGGTTACGTATGGCAGTTACACGTGCACAACACGTTATGTCGTACCACGTCGTACCGATTGCTGACGACAGTAATGTGGACAGAACAGAAAAACATTGTCCCCAATGCTGCCACCGCTAATTATTATAAACTATCAATAAAAGTCACTACTTTTATGCGTTTATATTATTACAATGACTCGTAACTATATTAATAACTGATTTATTGCAGCAAATATGAGGTGAACGGTAAAATTACCACTCTTTTTGCACTACACTTTTCTCTCATTCTCTACTTAGGCCAGTCGCATTTTTGATACGCTAATGGTAAATTCACATTTTAATATTAATCTATAAATATAAGTATGCGATGTCTATTTATTATTATCTAAAGCGGAAATCAAATTTATCATTACAATTTTTTCCTTTACGATTCTGCAAGCATTATTTCACTATTAAGTAAAATAATTAAACTGGCAGTAATAGGGACTCTGACAGTAATTGGGACATCTACCCTAAATCTTCTTCTATGCCACAGATTTGTATTAATAAGATCTCTGGGCAATTGACGAGTGGTAGGTTGAAGTGCAACGGGTAACATTCGGTTCAGAATGAATTTCCATTGCCACTTTACGTTACCATCAACTCTCTACCACTACACCTCGTTGTAAACCAAGAAACTGTCAGCAAAATATGTTACATTAGTCTTGAATAATCTAACACCAATTTCAACAGAGTATTGCTCCTGATTTTTCGCCCGTGAAAAGTCACATTACGAAACCAATATTCTCCATTGAATAATCCAGCGATCGCTCCTCAAAAGACACCATTCATCGTTGACTTCCAATATCACTTCTCCTCCTCTCGATCGACACTGACACACAAATTGACCCCTTTCCCCAAACCGTCTCCGAAGCTTCCCGTCCGCGAGAGTCCTTAAGAACGCGCGCTGCCGATTAAGGGTTGAAAGAGTGCCCCGCGTCCTCCGGGGGTGGAGAATCCTTCGAGCACGGCCTATTTAATGCCAGTTAATGTACGATAAAAGATAAAGCAAATAACGAGGCTTGCGGCGCGGAGGGGAAGAGCCCATGACGGGAAGCGCATTAGAATACATTCGCCTGATAAATCGCTGGGCTCGTACGCGCTCGCCGATTAGACTCCTCTTCCTCGGTGCTATCGCGGATCTACCTGCGCCGAGGAGCGTGGTTTCGTTTTGTTTTTGAAGCGGACCCCACGCTTTCTGGAATAGAAACGTTACACACCGCGGCCCGATTATGGCTGAAGGCAGTTTATGCGAATGGAGTTCGTAATGCCCCGCGAGATAACAGGATTTACCACGAGTATCCGTTGATGCGCGCGCACCATGCCGTGGAACACGTGAGAAAACTGGCTGCAGGGATTCCATGGTGGAAGGATCGTCGATTGAAGGAACTCTGTGATCTCCAGGATGGGATAAGGGCGGAGGAAACAGTCTGTAATTGTACATCTGATAGCCGTTCTGTGCATTGTCCAGGGTTTCTTCATTATTGGCATCCATGGAGCTGGTTTTCATGGCGAAAGAACGTTCTTGATAGCTAATAGCAAGATATTGGATTTATCGTGCCTTTTCTAAAGGACGCCGCTGTCTTTCTTCGTGACTACATAGTTGGCGATCCCCGACACGCGTATAAATAATTTTAATCGCCGGCATTCCTGACAAACGCGCTCGAAAGTTTGACAAGCTTTGCCGCGATATTGATGGACGTGTCGGTCGAAGAAACGAGGGGGTACATCTGCATCGTTGTTTCCAGATGAGCCCACGCTGCGAGACGTATGCTCCTACGACAACGGCCAAATTTATCTCCTCCTGTCGGCGACAGAGGTCGAGGACTTTCGTGATCCATCCAGATCGAGGGACCTATGGTAAACTTCAAGTGTACCACATAAATCCAACTATTTAATTCTCCACTGGAAATACCACGTTTCCCTCTTACTCGACTGTCAGAAAGGATTTTTAGAGCACCTCTACTTTTCTCTCAAAGTCCATCTTCTTCGTTGCAAAACTTTGCCTTTCTTTGCCTGACAATTATATAACGAATGCAGTACCGGGAAATTTGTAGACAAAATCGGTGGGGAGCTGGATTATGGAGACGTGGAACTCCTTCGCAGACTGGTCAGGAGGTCGATTAAGCGTGGAATTTGTAGAAAAATTCGACAGGAGCTCGATGGAACTTGCCCCGAACAAGGATATCCTCCTTTCTGGATCAGTGGCTCTGCTGGGATGTTTCTCGGCACGTCACACCGTCTCATGAAATATTGCGGCAATATACGTTTACCGTCTAGTGTGGATTACCGCTCGGCTGGACGATATCTCATATCGGCCGCTGGGCATCGTCGATATGCGACGAATGAGACCAGGTATGCCAGGCTCGCAGGTTTCAGATGATCGCCCCACCGTATTATTGCTTGTACCTCCGCCTCTATATGATACCAATATTCCCAATAACTCTACCTAGTCCACTGGACGGTCGAGACGTTTCCTAGTCCGCTGTTGGGGCCCTCGAATACCGAAGAAATAGCCGACCCTGAACAATGGGAGAAGCGACCTTTCAGAATTTCCAAAATTCCCTAGCAACCTCTGGAGAAAGGAGAACATATCTTTAGATGATCCTCTGGAACCAACGAAGCTCCGAATTAGCGAAATTTCCACAAACTGAAATCTTCTCTGTGGAAGTATTCTATGTTACAATTTGTAATTTTTATTAGCGTATTAGTTTAGTAATAATTTCAACTTCTCTATCCGCGCTTCTCTGTCGTAACCTTTTTGTATTTCCTGGCGTATCTCCCGTTAATAAATAACAAACAAGTAAATAGAGATTCGTCAGGGCAAGGGCGTTGTTCGTAGGTCGCGTGACACGTCCCTTAACACCTTCGACACGTCCCGCGACGGCGGGGAGACGCGCGTCGGCAATAAAACACAGTAACCCCGTGAATAATCATAACGCGTTGTCGAGCCCATAAACTGCACAAAGGACGAGCGAGCCACCCTCGTGCCGTCGACGGTGGCCGGCGTTTCTGACCCCTCGCGATCCGTTCAGGAATCGCGATACGCGCGTGTCTCGCTCATTACGGGCATTCGCAACGGAGTGCACGGGCTACACGTTGTTTGATGATCATTCTCCACACGCCGGCATCAGGGCCGGGGAAAGAACACTTTGATCGGGCGTTGCGCGGGGAAAGGGCGTGTTTGTATACCCTTCTGGCAGGGAAGAAGGAGGCTTTATCACGAGCACGCGCGGGGTGGCTTTGACTAACGAGCGACGGTGACGATGGGTTACGACTGTTTTCGGGCAATTCTTCTCTTCTAGGCGCTGCTGCGTCGCGGGGATGATTCCGGTACTTTTATGAGACGCGATGGAGGGGTAGCTCGTGACACGTCGTGGAATATTTAATCCTATGGAAGCGAGGCAAAGGGTAGCTGAGATAATGGGGAGTTTTGATAAATTCACGATGATTGCGGCTGTTAGATTATTTGGATGGAAGAAGGCCTTGCTTAAACTACGTAAAGGTAGTTTTGGCGATTTCGTTATTTTTTTGGCTACTCGTATTGAAATGTAGGTTAAAAAAATATTACCTAAGACAGTACCTGACTCTCTCCCCCCTTTTGAAAGGAATTTCTGACCCCCTCCCCATTAAAAAGCCTTACGTAATTTGAGGACGACCCTAAGTGGGAGTAGTATTTGTTACGTGTGTTTATCTGAAGATCGATATCCGATGACTGTAAATATTGAAATTTTGTAAAATCGTTTGAGCGAAAAAAATGTGGAGTCCACATTGACTTATTATTCTTTTGTATGAAATAAATTTAAGATCCTCGGGATGTAATGGAAATTTTGGCTCGTGTACGATGCATTTTTTTTTTTTTTTAAATTGTGAACAGCGTTGGTACAGCAATAGAATTCCAAGTAAAATTTGTATAATATTGGACAGGACAGACGTGAGCGACTGCGTCGCTAGAGAACTACGAGAGTTTTCGACTACTGCTTACCACATCGAAATCCAAATACACACTAGCAACGTTTCGCAACGCTGCTTCCTGTTTCCCGGGCACGGTCTCGTGTACTAATGCAGAAACTTGTACTTCCTGTGTAATGCAACTTGATCGTTTTCGGGAACGTCAGCGAATTTCGCGGAATGCGCCGTTCCGTTGACACGAAACCGATTTTATAGCGAGCCGCGCTCTCCTTCGCAGAATTGCCCAAGGAAAATCCAAGCATTTCAGCGAGCTACGAGGGAAATTTAACGTTCGTTCCTCCACAGTCGCAACTACTGTGATATCTAATATTTTTTCGTCTCTCTTAAGTGAAAATAGAAATCACATTGGGGAAAATAAATCGTGTTAACCCTTAACCGGCGACGTTCTATTTTCTGACATAAACAGTGACGCGCGGAGTTTCACAGAGTCTTCTTTAATAATTTCACATTTACAAGCCTAAATACATTTTTAACATATGTTGGAGTTATTTAGTAGTGACTTTATTATATATTTGATACGTTTGCATGTTTTGTTCAAAACCAGGGGAAGTTGTCTTCGTGACATGACACATTGTGAAACAAAGTCGAGTGAGAAGAAGGAAAATATAGGAAAAATAATTCTGCAGGGGTCTTCCAGGCTCCACGTCACCAGTTAAGGGTTGACAGTCCAGATCTTCAAGCAAATACTCTGAATCTTTACATTCTTTTAATCACTTTAACGAGATCTAATAGAGGACACTTGAATAAATGTATTTTCTCTTCCCTGTGGAACTATGTACATGTATCGACTTATATTTGATATTGCTATCGATTCATTGCCACTATGCCTATTAGATTTTCTGCATATTTGCAATCTTTTTATTACGAAAGCTCTGCTCATACTATAACAGAGAATACATACATTGCTGCTCACAGCTGTTATAATAATTATTACCCCACTACTAAAACGAGCAAAAATATATATATACATCATACCATTTCTCATCAATCGTAACGACACTTCTTTCATGGCAAGTCGATTCTTCTTACACCGTAAATACCACCTCGAAAAGCAGCACTCTCCAACATTCATTAACGCAAAGAAATTCGCCGAATACCCAACATCCCAAAAATGCAATCACCGTAACAAGTCACCCAAAAACACATCCCACCTTCCTCTCCTATTCATCAAGAAGAAGCTGAAGAACTTACCGCCGCGACGCACCGAACCGCCATAGCCGAAGGCTCGCGTCGAATCGGCCTCGTTGCTTCCACGGGCACGCGACCAGCGTCAATTTCCCGTTGGATTATCATTCCCTGGCGTGTAGCGAACCCGATTTCACGGAGTTCGGGGCGTGGATTCGGTCATCGAACACGGCACACTTAACGGCGTAACAACGTGGCCGAGCGTTATAGCCGCGCTGGTGGCGGAGATCGGCATAGGTTAAGGGTGGTAGGAGGTGGCGGTCCGGCGCAGGAGCCGCTCCTTTTAATGCTCACGGCCTTTGCTCCGAATTTATGTGCCGTCCCGTGCAGTTTAATTTGGATTAAACTTATACTGCAAGGAACGAATTAAAGGGATTTGCGATTGGACACGTTGTATATGGACGGTCGCCGTTCCATCGGCGGGGGCAGGGAGGAGGAGGCACGGTGGGACCAGAGGATCCTGGCGGGAGAGGGTGCTGGATCCTGGCTGCGCTCGACGTCGCACCAGTCAATTTGATTTATCGGTACGACGCCTCGCCTCGGCTCGCGTCGCGACGCCTCCCACTGACTCGATCCCTGATCCTCTCCCTCTATCTCTCCACGTTTCTCGTTTCACTGTGTGCCTCTCGTTGCCCACCCCTCTCCCCCTCCTTTTTCTGCATCGCGTACACGTAGCTACGGATACCAAGTAACACAGAGGAGGGAAAATACCGGGCGCGCACAAGCCCCGTCAGGCCATTCGACGTTGTCTACGGGCATATCCGGTTTATCTTTTACCGGTAGACAAGTCCATTTAACTTCCAGGGCACCTGGACCTGCGCGGTTCTTTCCTGCCGCGGACCAAGGACACGGATGGATAGAGCGGCTCCGCCGACGGTGATGCCGGTTTAAGGGCAGAAATGTAAACCCGATTTCGCGCACGATGGTTTATCGGCCGAGCCGCCGCGGCGGAGGGGTTCGCGCGGGCATCGGCGAGTTGGTACAGACGTCGTTTACGAGCTCCTCCGTGGAACCTCGGATGCGTGAAAGTGACGCTAGAATGTGCCATGTTTGGACGGCGACGCGTCGGATGTAATATGGTTACATGATGCGCGAAAGAGGAGTCGACGGATTCGACGGATACTTTCCGAGACAGATGCTTTCACATCGCAAAGAAATAATAAAAAAAAAAAATAGTTGAAAACCTATTACTCACTCCCAGTGAGTATCGCCGTGAAACGCTATTGAAATACCAATTGCGCCAAACAATGCAAAAAAGAAAGACCTCGCGACAGCTCAGCGAACGGTTGGCTCGATAAGCCCGAGAAGGCCTCCGTGGACAGAGACTTCTTTCTCATCTCTCTAAGCCGATGAAAATTATAAAGGCTGGCTTTCACCGGCAGAAGGGAAGGGGCGGGAGGACAGAAGTTTCGCTAGTCGTCGGTACTCGCTTGCTACCGGTGTATAACGCGTTTTAGAGATGACCCAGAAGCGTGGGGGCGGGGCGACTCTCGGCTGAGCGCGGATGAGCCGGATTAGCCCCTTACCCCCTTAGCTCGTGCCTATAACTGCTGATGAATACGGATTAAGGGAGCACTGGCTGTGCACCAAGTGCGAAGCTGCTGGTCTCGCGCGACTCCTGCAACCCTGGGCCCGTGATTTCCACCCCCCCCGCGTTCGAGCGCAGACGGAAGACGGAGAGAACGGTCCACCCTCCTCCGTCCCCACCCCTTCAATCCCTCCGAGGGAAGAGCAGAGTTAATCCCCTCTTGCAGGACCAAACACTCCTTAGTTCGAGATTAAGTTGGGCCGAGCAGCGGACCGACTGCCTCGATCCTTGGCTTCTCGCTGCCCGTACACCTAATTAATGCAAGAATTCCGCTCGCGGACAACGCGGAGAATTATTGCCACCCCGCCAAATTGTTCGTCGCGCTACTGTGTTCGACTCTCTAACGGCGGGTTACTAAATCACCGGCTGCTCCGGCCGCACGTTTCAGGAAATCCTGAATTCTCATGCTCCCCTAGTGGTTTCTTTTAGGACAGGCGGAGGTAGTTGCGATTGCGGAATGATTAAGTTTCAGGATCGTGCGAGCTTCAACTGACTTACATGTGACGTCAAATCTGTTCGATTGTGGTAGTTGATTCTGGCAAGACTGGGGTTCTAGAATTCTTCCTTAACCCTTTGAATCCGAGCAAAGTATAACTTCTAAATTAAATTAATACGTAAATATCGATGAGAAAAAGTTGTTTTTGAAGATTTTTGTCTTGAAATTTCCCGAGAGTTAAGTTCAAAGAGTTAAGGGACTAAGTCGCCGTTAAAACTGAGATCTTTTGTAAATTCTTCTAACAAGGTGAGTATTTTAGGTGTCCGCCTCCGATCACTTTGATTTTTGGATATGTTATAGAGGACCGAAAAATAAGAAATACGTGTTTTTTTATTTTTCCCCGTTTTCATATTTGGGGAGTGAAAACTGCGTTCAAAGTTAGGGTTGAAAAATTATTTTTGTGAAATATCTCGAGAACTATTAGAGATAGGGCAATAGTGGCAATGGACGAATTTTGTGTCTTTGAATGCGAAATATGACTGACTCACCAGGTTTTCAAAAAGTCCATTTGTTTAAATAATACATAAAAATTGTTATTTTTTGTTAATAATTCTTGGAAATCTTCATCTATTTTCATGGAAATTTATTTTCTTATACTTCACAGCCGAACCGAAAAACGGATAAATCAGAATTTGTATTTCCTACAAATTAAGAAATGCAGGGAAATGTAGTTCTCAAGTTATCTAGAAATAAAATTCTAAACAAAACATATCTAATACGCATATAATTTCCTTTTGTATACTAGATATTACTTCTAGCGTGAAGAAAATTGCCATTTCGAGTACGAGGTGTTTGTAGCGGTACGTCCTCAAACGAATGTGTTTACATTATCGCAGACCTTATGGTTCATATTGATCACAAAAATGGTATTCACGAAAGAAGTGTTTTAAACAAAATGATTTCTGACACCACGAGCATCTAATTACAGCTGTGTCATCGCATAGTGCACATTTCGTTTGTGTATCCTGGTCAAAAGCGAAGTACACAGGGTTCTCAAAATCTCCTGCTTTCTCATCTATATACCCACCTTTATACCAGTAATACTGAAATAAATGTGCGTATCTCGGTGAAAACAGTTGGTTGTGCACTGTAATTTAATAATATTATTCCTCAAACGTAGATTAATATCGGAATTGTATAACAGTACATCGTCAGGAAAAGCGTCTAACGTAATTTTTCCACACTCTAAATCCGTACTCATCCATTACCATTCCTGTTTACCAGAGAACCATGTCAAAGCTCGCGGTAATAGCTCACCGATGGTGTTTTTAAAACACCCACCAGCTACTCCGTGGCCTCTGCATGGTTTCACCTCGCGGTCTCCTTCGTCCAAGGCCTAATTAATTCAGGAATCTCGCGTGCACGTCATCGGGAATGCCACGGTTCGAGCATCGCGGCGAAACAGCCCCGGCAGAATCCCGTGGATGTTCGAACGCCGTATCTGAGGTCCCCTTGCCTCCGAGGATCCCTTGCAAAGTTTTCCACAGCCGTCGTTAGTTTGAAGGCAAACTTTGCCTCCTCGGGATAAACATTGGGCGGGGATTCCTCCGTTCCAGTTGAGAAAAAGGTCGAGCCTGTGGCGAGGGCCACGCCCGCGCCACTATTTGAACGCCGGATTACTAATTATTTGCGGATAATCCTAACGCTACCTTCCACGACGGCCAGGGTTCTCGGATACGCGGCTGTTTCACTACGTTTGACAACCGTGGATTAACTTCTCGGCCAGATACCGATAAATCTTTCGTAAACATTCCCAGTCTGTTTAGGATTTGACTCTCTACCGACCACCACGGCGTCTTATCGACGGAAATCCTCTTAGGAAATTAGCCAATGCGATTTCTAATCGCGAGTTAACCAGCAGAAAATGGTCAGAAGGTCTGACTTTCGAGGATACCCGTAGCGCCCGCCACCCCTGCAAGATCTCGAGTCACGGTGGACTAGGTGATTCTCACGAATCGCCTACCTAGTCCTTGCTGCTTCTTTCTGGGTCGCCCGAAGAAATGGCGTCAACCCTCTCCCCTGCAGCTTCAGCCCCACGGAATCCGCAACATCGTCGACTTGGGGTCGGCGTGGCGGATAGTAAAGAGGAATAAAGCCGCGGAGGTGGCTCGTGCATCCGGCAACTCTTCTCGACCGGCCTGAGACCCCTCGATTCGAGCGTACCGGTGCACTTCCCTCTTCTCCACCCCCTCATCCGGATCCTCGTTCGGCACTTTCCTCGAGCCACCGCCCCCCCGAGCCTCCGCGGGGGCTCTTACCACCGGGTAGGGACGAAATGAAACCCTCAATATCGGTGATTGCTGCCGCAAGACGCTTCTTTGCCTCCACCCACCCCTCTTCGGTACGGGGGAGCGCTTCCAGCGAAAAAAGGAGCTGGATTCCGAAACCCCCCGCCTCTCCCTTTCTCTCTTTCACCCCGAGGCTCGTTCACCTTCTTCTCGTCCCAGTCGATCCTCCCACCCGTCTCCCTCCTTCTTGCGCGAAACGAAGGGATGTTGACTCGCTGCTCGGCTCCAACTTTTATGGAGATGCATCCTCTAATATATCCGGGGCCCGCTTGCTCGCGCTTGTGTTTGACGAGCGTACTTCGCGAAGTATATTATCCGCCGAGACCTCGTTTCATCCCCCGTCCTCCACCTTCGCCGAGTCTGCCTCCTTTTCCATCCAAACCCCCGCTCGTCTTCCCGCCGTGCCCGAGTTTATCCGCGACCAGCCGCCTCCGTCGCCCTCCCCGCTACCCCCTTCGCCGACGAATCACTCGAACGTGATTTCCGGTGAGGATGGAACCGCTTCCCCCCTCGGGAGAGGATAAGTCGCGCGACTTCGCGAGCTATCTCTTTGAGAAAGAAATTCCGGCGATTGCTCGGCGGAGGGGTGGACGGAATGATTCGTCAGGGAGATTTTGAAGCGGGATCGGCCTTTATTTGAGGGGCTTCGGTATGGGTATTTGTTCGGGATAATTGGCGGAGTGGAATAGCATTATCCGAATTAATAACGAACCTCGTTCGAGTTATCCTTCAGGCGGATTTGTATACGTGTGGTGCTAGAACACTGTTACGTAGGAGATTACCGAGGGGATGTTTAATACTCGTGTTTAATACTCTTCGCAAGGATATTGAAATATGAAGCTTGATCGTTTCCTTCAATCTTAAACATTCCATCGAAATGTATTCGTTAGGCGAAGGATAGCAAAGTTTTGTTGATTATAATAATTCACAAATCCTCGGCAGATAAGAGCTGGCTGAGTGGGAAAAAATCTCTTCCGCTTACCGTCGTGTTCCCCGCCCAAAGAGATGATCTTTTGCTTTGTCATTCGACCACCGGCACGGAAACTTTCCAGTTTCCGCCCTCAGGGGGTTGTTCGACGGGGTGGAATGGGGTCGCCAGGAACTCGGACAGGGTCGAGCCTTCCGTTACTCCCGCTTTTTTTCCCCCCGATATAAATAGCCTTAATTAGTGGCCGTTCATTCGATACGGTTAATGGATCGTCAGATTACGATACGTTTAGCGATCACTCTTAAACCGCGCGTCCATCCATCGTCTTTCCCGCTCTCCGTCAGTCGGGCAATGGCTTTGTCACATTTGGTTAGCATTCCAGGCGTTCGGTAATTGAAATTGATAAAAGGGAAAGATTACATTTGACTTTTTTAAAAGAAAAATTATATTGGACATTTTTAACATATGAGAGTTGTTCGATCACAGTTGAAGCTTCTTTGGAGCACGATTCATGGGGAAGGATTTTGCTACTTTTGTTTCATTCTCTGAGACTGCCGAGGGTAATTACATTCCAGAATCCCGTCGTTCGCGTGTATCCGCGTAGGGGAGACCGGGGCAGATTGTAACAAAAAAAGTTTTCACAGTCTTTTCTCGAAAGTGTTTCCCTCAATCAGGAAATAATATGCGCGATTTACTACTTACATACGTGGTGAACTAATTGCGTGAAATTACGTGACAATATCTTGGATACTTAAATATATAGCTTCGTCTTAAACAAATCTGAACCTTTGTTACAATGTGCCCCAGTCTCGGGGTAAATTGTAACACATCTGTTTTACTTATTTAAATACAAATATGAACACAAATAAACATTTCTAAAAAATATAAATTGAAAACACATATCATTATTAAACATTTGATATACACGAGTTAAACAATAATTGCTTATTCATCTGATTCTATCAAAATCTCCTTTTTCGCTTTCTTTACTTTTGTCTTTATACTTTTTTTATACTTTTTGGATTCTTGATTGTTCTCTTGTGCGTCTAGAGCATCTTTTTTTTCTGGTGTGTCAGCAAATGGCTTGCTTTATCACCATTTAGAGCGGAGTAACTAGTAGCTTGTTACAATTTACCCCGAGCTTGAACTTTTGCGTTTTACCTCAGAAACTAAACATCAAATTACTAAAATGCGTGCGCATTATAATAAACCAATGTGTACTGATTCGTTTGCTACAAAAAAAAAGCAAAAATTCAAACGGTTTCTAATGACGGTTAATTGAAATAAAAGTGCTAAGACAACATTTACTTACGTGCTCTAAATACTAAAATTCTGGGCTATAACCACAAATTCAATACATAACGCTTGTTTGTGTCACTAAAACTGACGGTGCTGATATCGTCAAGCAGCTCTCGGATGATGTGTGTTACCAGATTTGTCGTTGAAAAGATTTTACTTATGTTACAATTTACCCCGTGTTACAATCTGCCCCGGTCTCCCCTATCGACAGTCATTTAAAGGCGGGGTCCTGGCAGCTAACGAAGCACCGGTGTCCAACGAGATATAAGCCGGTTTAATACCCTTAAATGAAAACAATACGATGTCGGCAAGCGGATAATACTTCCGGCTATAAGTTAAGGCGAGCCAGCCTAAACTGACACAGGAGAAAGTCGACGCCAGACTTCGCTTTGATTTTAGAAGCTCCGGGCACCGAACTTTGTTTGCATCACTAGTGAAATCTGATAATGTATTCTTCAAGTTAGAAGAATTTATGGGGAACTAATTCCTATGGGAGCTACAAATCGTCTGCGCTATGAAAGAACTATAATGAGTAGGTTTCAATACCAGACTTCCAAAGATCAGTACAAAGTCAAAGTTCTAATTAGTAATCTTAACCCTCTAGTGCATAGATTTTTAATTCAGTTGAAAAAATTAGACCAGTCTAAAAACGCAAAATAATGAAAGTGTATTCATATTGACAGAGTTTTAAATTGACAAATTATCTGAAAGCTTGTGGGAGGAAAGGTATCGGTGTCGATGAATGATCTTGGAATTATTTTAAAACGCAATATAATGAAAATGTACTCATATTGTCAGAGTTTTAAATTGACAAATTATGTGAAAGCCTGCGAGAGGGAAGGTATGCGTATTGATGATCTGAGAATACCTTGCTTGGCCACGTCAAGTATTTGACTTTCAGGCCGCGGACATCTAGGCAAATGTCTAGATGTTACATTTTATCTTCGCATTATTAAAATGTCCGCGATATGGGTAATGGAATGGTATGAACATTAATCAGTGTCATCTTAAGCGCAGTTGGAAAGCATCTTTATGTACTTGCAGCTCATTTTGATTTCACATCCTTTTCTTATATGCTAATTATTATTATCTTCTATTCTTTTGTGATTTATTTGATTTCATGTCCTTGGCGTAATTTTTTTACTTTTTTTGAAGTTTCTTTTATGGGGATCTCACTTCTTTTTACAAAGACAATTTGCATAGGGAATGACTTCAGATCATTTTTAATATTATAACTTACAAATTATCACGGGACAGAATTAAGGATAAGGTAAATGTCCCAATACCTGGACACGTCCCAGTACCTGGACACTAGTGTAAATAATACGGATTATTACATTTAATATTCGCTTTATCCATAAAATAACTATTTTATTCAATTATTCAAATATTTAATAAAATATATTCATGTACATATTTTTTATCAGATATATTGGCCGGTGAGTTCATTTTCGCGAGTAGCGATCCAGGAGAAATCAGCCACCACCATCTGACGATCGTGGATTTGTCAATTGGAGTTGCATGGTCCCGAAGGGTATGGTGTAGTAAGTAACGGGAACGCTGCTCGGCTCCGCTTGAACGTAGCCGTTTGGCTGTTATTTATTCTGAGCGTAATAGTTGTGTGCCTTACGAAGCTATGCGTAAACCAATACGAGATGAAAATATCTTGAAAGAATCAATCTGCTGAATAAAACTCCTGAATTTTTTCGGAGCTTACGCACACCTATTCTGATGTATGTATTTCTACGCTAAGAACTCGGTGTGTCCTACACGTCAGGAGCTTGGCGCTATCCCCACCATTTCTGATTCACTCTTGTTCTGCGAAGACGAGAGCGAGATGGAGCGAGAGCGAGTCAGAAAACGTTGAGAAAAGAGGCAGGTAAGCGGTATGGTGGGAGAATACCCCTCATGAAACGCACCGGCCAATATAATAATAATAATAATATATAATATATTTATTTTACGGGACAAGCCCATTACAACATATATATCACCATTACACATATATCTGATACCAACCTTAGTCATGACTTCTTTATGTACAAACCATTCATTATACAGATTAATTATATTTTACACCATAATGCATAGCATATATCCCTTCTTCTTGTTCAAGGATACTGCAGTTAAAATTTCGTAATAATTTGTTCAGTACTTTTTGAGATTTTTGTGAGCATACAAACAAATGCTGTTGCTTTATTATAATAGTATGATATGATATATGTGTGTACATAGGTACCAAATTTCATGAACAAAGAGCGAAAAGGTGCACAAGTAAAATTTTCACGCATCAATTATTAGGGTTATAAACTAACACCCTGACTAACTTAGGATGATCCGCTAACATGATACCGCCTTAAGGCGGCTACCGGCCAAGCCTCACTTCACAGGTGTAAATTATTTTTTGCTTCCAAATCTTTATTCCATTCGATAGATCACTGCACAAACTACTTACCAATAATTTTCTTTCAGCTGTACGGTGTCGGGAAGTATTTTATTTGATCTTTTTACTTTCACAAATAATTTTCGCAGCATGCTTAGCTAAAAAATGCACTACAAACTAGATTTCTGTCAAAACGAAACGTCAGATTGACATGTTTCTTAGGCTAATATGTGCGGTATGTGGCAATACTTTTAAGGCTGGCAACTGAGAATTCTGAAAAAAAAATTATAGGCGCCCAACTCCTGGATTAAACAGGTGCCTGCCTTAAGGCAGGCGTATGCACTAGAGGGTTAATAAAAAGGAAACAGAACAAAGTAGACTCAAGTAAACACTTTCAGAGTTCAAACTTCACTATAAACAGAAGAATCCTAAGTTCAACGAACCTTAGAAGCTGAAGAATCAAAGTAAGACAGCTCAAGTAAAAAATCTGAATATCCACCGTTCAAAACGTTACAGATATCAGCAGCATCCACTTTAAGATCAATACAAATACAAGCACCGCAATGATCACTCCTAAATTTAAACACAAATCTCCTCATTCACGATCCAGAAACACTTCAGCAATTGCACCCTCCTTCCTTCCACAATCACCTGAAAGCAATCACCGTGACGTTGGCGGGGGCTGAAGACTTGCCCGAAAGGAGGGAAGAAGGAGGCGAGGGGAGCGTAGCCCGTGGAGACAAAGGGGGAGGTAGTCGCGGGCCCCAGGGGCAGGATTTATGCGGGCCCGAGCTGGAGTCGGCGCTGGCGCCAGCGACGGCCGCTGCCGTTCCTCCGAACCCGCGGATGCCGCAATAACTTGCATTGTGTACGCGAGGGCCTCCGCGTAGGAATCTAACCCGGCGGGCCCGCGGGTCAAGTCGGCAGGAAGACAGCAAACGACGGAGGAGAAGACACGGGCCAGCCGGGACATTATGCCAGGAGGATGCTTTTCTAGAAGGCCGGCTGCTCTCCTCCGTGTGTAATCGAGCCGCCTTCCCCGTTGCTTCCATCTTCCTCTGCCCTCGCGCGGGGCCCTTCTCCCTCTTCCAACCACTGTCGTCACGAGTCTCGTGTTGGATCCAGGGGCAGCAGGCTCCACGCTAACTTTCAGAGGGTTCGGAACGTCGATCTTCGGGGAGGTAATAGACACTTCCTTCATGAGGGATGGAGATAGTAATGCTCGTCGAAAGGGTTTTTAACTTGCAAGTAAGATGTGGTTGGTGTAAGGGTTAAGGGGTCATTCTGGTTAGCGCGTCGATAAATTCAGCGATTTTCAGGAATTTATTGCGAAGACAGGGATTATAGTAGTCGAATAGAACTGTTTTCTATTGATTAAACTACATTACTGCAATAAATAAAAATATATAAAAGTAATATAATTATTGCTTTTAAAATGGTTTTGCACGCGATTTTGATGACATTTCTCAACAGAAATACATGGTTGTAGTACCGGCCAGAGTCATAGTTGTGTAGAACAAGTAGTTCAATTTATAAAGCAATCGGTTCGATACATTTTGAGATTTTACCTGCACCATGTGAAAAATTGACGTTTCGAGAAAATCGCGTTCAAAGTTTTCATCTATAAAGGCCCAGCCTCTGCGCTCCCTACGAAATGCCTATGTAGAAGCTAAAATAATTGGAATTTTCCAATGAAAATTTAACAGTACATTCTTTTGAGGATATGTACTTTCGAAAAATGTTAAGAAAAAATGTAATGTAAAAAATGTCATCAAAAAACTGAAAAAAAACCGTAGGTCAGGTCCGATTCTGGGACTCCAAGGCTTTACTTCCTTAACAAAGTCTGTAGCTCTGACTTTTAATACTTCATCGTCTTCTATTGTTGCTCGTGTAACAGATTTGTTTATTTTCCGTGAAACAATGCGATGAGCTATTTTAAAATTATTTACCCATTTTCTAGAAGCTTTAAAAACCATGTTATCATTACCCTGCTCGTTATATGCCTTCAAAGCCCATCGTCGAATATCTCTGTCATGTAAAACATAACCGGCATTAATAGCTTCCCTTTAATTTTGTATTACATACTCGGAAATTTATGCTAATTTTTCTCGTTTGGTTCCTCCTGCTTCAATTTCATGAGCCCAACGCCGTAATTGCCGTTCAGAAGAAACATATTTAAAATTATGTTGAACTGTATTAAGCTTACGCTTTTTACCTCCGCCATTCCAAAATGCAACAGCTCTCCGCTTATAGTCAACATCAACATCTTCATCACGTTGAGAACAAACTCCTGTATATGTTTCTTCAGACCAAATTTCATCATTATCATCTTCATCAACAGCTTCAACTTCACACTCTTTAAACTGATCCATAAAGTCCAATGAAACCTCTTTCGAAACTTCGACAACATTAAATTCAAATATGCTATCAAGCAACATCTTTTGTATAGATTCTTTTAATTGTACTTCCTCCCTTGTTATAGGAATTTCCATCAAGTACATACTTCGAAATGTTACTAATAATAAATTGATCACGTTCAGCGGATTGATAATCATTTTTAATCGCGAGAACTGTAGTTACAAATTCTGTGAACACGTGAAGCACTCGGATGTGACTGAAGAACAAACCAATTTTCGAGAAACAACGTGCTGCAATCTTGCAGAAAATGTAGCGTAACTCGATATAAGTGCTATTTTTAGCGTCATAACAATAGCGTGGGGAAAAAGATTCAAGTCAAATGCAGCTGACCATATATGTTCCGTATGACAGAAAACCGCTGCCAATTTATTGGCACTTGGCTTCCTCAATTGTTTTTATTTTTTCCAATATTTTAATTTTAGCTTATTGAGCTCCCATTGAGGGTATTTGTAATTATAATGACAATTTAGAGCTCCATCTTTATAAAGTATTATTTACCTGAATTTCCTTTGTATTCGTTCAAAGCTTACGCGCCTTTTAAATATCTTATATAATTTTGTACCCGGTATGAACATTGGACGGGTGGTTTCACCCCCTAAACATTCAAGCAGGCCAAAATAAAAATACACGTTTCTCTTCTTTTTCGGTCCTCTAAAACATATCCAAAAACCAAAGCAATCGGAGATGAGCACCTGAAAATCTAAATTATAACTTTGGGGGTTGGTTTCACCCCCTAAATATGAAAACGGGCCGCAATAAAAAAACAAGTATACCTTATTTTTCGGTCCTCTAAAACATATCCAAAATTCAAAGCAATCGAAAGCGTACACCTGGGAACCTCTCCTTGTAAGTATAGTTAGAAAACTCTACGTGCTTCGTAAATATTTATAAACTGTTTAATGTATTTAACCTAACTTCTTTCCTGATGGTTAAAATAACCTATTTAAAACGATTAATTAATTGGTACGTTAATAATACATCACTTACCGGTACACCTATTACAAAAAATTATATTAAGCTGTAATGAGATAATGACAACATGTTTTAATTTGAACGAAGGAAAATAAGGACGGTACAAATTAAATGACAAAACTTCAGGTTTCTCGGCTGTTTCAAATTTTAGATAGAACATTTTAACTGAAGAGGGCAGAATAGTACCCAGTATCATAACGATATTTAGTCGTAACAGTGACGTTTGCAAAAGCACACCCTAAATCGTTTTCCCAACCGACCTGATCACTAATTCCAAAACAAAGAAACCAAAGGCGCCGTTGAACGTACCACTAAATAAGCGGCTGGCCGCGGCCACGTCGCACCGCCACGAAATCCAGCGAGGCCGCGGCGTGGAAGGAGCCAAGCCGTAGGATGTCGGGGCGCACCTGCAACAAACGATATCGTATTCGCGCGTGGCCGGCGTGGACCACACCATGAATGGAGGCCCACGATCCAGTTCGGCCTGTAACGGCGAGCAGCATCAAGCGGATCCCTTTTTGCGGGGCGCGCGTAGTCGCCGCCGCGTTATTGTCCGTCCGACGAAAAAGGATTTATCCGTCCAGGCATCTCCGTGCCCACTCCTCTCCCCTCCACGCCCCACCAGCTCCACACTGCCACGTACTTTGTCCCACCTCGGAGCGAGGCGCTGCTGCTGCATAATGTAACAACGGTTCTTCGCCCGGGCGAAACGTCAAAGCCAGTGTGTTTCGCGAAGATTTAGGGAGGGTGGGGTTCCTCGGGTTATGAGTTACGAGCAGGACGGAGATCTCCCCGCGGCCGCCACCACCCACCCCCTCCTGTTTGTCTCTCTTACGCGTGGCCCTTGATCCACGCGATACCACGGGACTCATTGTGTGTCTCTGGCCGGGGCTTTCTGGCTGCCCGTCTCGCCCGAACAACGACCCGAACAACGCCAACAACGGCCGCGGATCTCTCTAACCGCGGGCTCGCCACACACCCCCTCCACCCACCTAGGATCCTTCGCTACTGAATCGGCCCCGGAGATCGCCTCGCTTGATGAAGAGGTGGAGGATGGCCCTTCCGAGACGGGCCAACGACGGTGAAGGGTACGAGGAGGAAGGAGTCTCGCCCCATTGTGTCGGCGATAATTCCAGTTACACGCGATACCCCTGAAATCCTAGAGGTAGAGCCGTCCATCGCGCGGATTCCATCCTCCGTTCGGGTGGTCCAGCGATCCTCCGCGCGGCGAGAAACCGCGCAGCACGGTAGCCGCTTCTCGGCTAAGCCTAAGGACGCCTTATCTGACGCGTCATCTGCCTACCGACTTGACTCTATCTCTGCCCGTCTTCCACGTCTCACAGCCCCCCGGAAACCTTGCCCGGTGGCTTATGGGGGATGCACGGGGGGGCCGAGGGGGAGGCGGAGCCCGGGCCACCGCGTAGCGTTTCTAATACCCGCTGCTCGCGAGATATCCCCGAGATATACCACCGTCGAAGATGGCAAGCTCCGAGATCATTACCAGCGATCGATTTGACTGCGCTCCTCTTAATGACGCGTCGCTCGCGCGGATCCTGCTGCGATATCGCGGAATCTCTCCGCTGAACAGGAATCGCTTGTAGCGTGGAACGTGGCTTGGTGGTAGATGCACGATTCCCGTGGTATTCCAAAGGGCAGCCGATTCTTCATTCCATTTGGAGAGCTGAGTTGTCATTGGGAACATAGAAGCTAATCGCACCGGTAAATAGGGAATACTCTACCGATCGTTATCGTTAAGCTAACGGCATTTATTCTTAAGGGGTTATACCTAGTCAGGCGGCCGAAAAGAGGCGAATGTTTGTGATTTTTTTTTGAAAAAGCGGAAGCTAATATTCTTACAGAACTTTTTGCGCTTAAAACAGCAAAATTTAAGGAACATTTGGTAATTTTTTCGTCGAAAAATATTTACGTTTATAATAAAATAACAACCGACATCCAAGAAGCATTTTTAAAAATTTGCTTTTGCGGTGAGCACTGCCATCCGGAACCTGATTATCTAAAATCAAAAAACAAAAAAGATTTCGTTAGTATATTAATGTATCCTCAGGTTGACGGAGAGAATTTTCCGAAATATTAATTTAAAACAAAATGGCGGCTATTTAAAGTTGAAATCCTGATTTTATTCGCGGCTATTTACAGTTGAAATCCTGATTTCTTTCGCGTGATTTTTGCACGAAAAAATCAGGATTTCAACTTTAAATAGCCGCCATTTTGTTTTAAATTAATATTTCGGAAAATTCTCTCAATCGATTGGTGTATTCGTTTAATTAATTCTATGCCACGACGTTATGCCCAAGTCATGAAAAACAGGGGGAGAGCTACGATATATTAGCTTAATAATGTTTAGTATTATTTAGACCTTTAAAAATGATTAGAAACTAAGAAGATCTTGTCCGACAATTGTGTTCATAAGTATGTGTCGCTGAAATCTGTAACAAGAAATATTGTCCTTTTATTACGTTGCATTTACTCTCAATTTGAAATAAAATATATTGTATGTATCCATAGAACATAAATTGTATTATTTATAATTCCAATATAAATACATGATCTATGTCCGTTTGATTGTAAAACGTAATGAAATATTGAAAATGACTATGTTCATATGTATACGTCCGCCACTGTATAACTCCTTAAATCGTGTCATCCACGAAACCAGCTTCCAGATTCCCGTAAAACGCCTCGGTGCACGGGTCGCCGACCAACGTCAGCAGCATCTGCAGCCTCCTGCGCCCCGGAAGTCCACCGGGTCTGATCTTGATTTAGCTTTCGCCCGGTAATCTGGCCACCCTCCCAAATATACGTGTTCCACGGGGTTACGCTGAGTTCACACCGTCCCCTGCCCATCCCGCCGGTCCCCGGCAACTTACTATTCCACATAATACGCGCTCATATCTCAGGATTATGAGGCAGCCTGAGAGACAGGCTGTCCTGAGGGAGGGGAGCTCTCGTGTGGGAAGAAAGGAGACCGATAGACGAGAACGAATTTCAGGGGCAGAGAGAGAGTCGTACCCCGAGGAGAGTGGAAGACGAGTCTCGAAGAGTGGTCCATTCCGGCGTGACTTCGGCAGCGGGAAAGGGCAAGCGGTGTATGCCGTGACGTGGCTGTGCAAGCTTCGTGCACGGAGCTCTGTACCGAGTGACGATACGCTTTAAATCCGTCGACACGGGGAGCAGGGGGGCGATACAGAGGGGGTGGCTTTCAGCGTGCAGCGAGAGCATGTGTAATAAGGGCCGAAGAATTCGCCCGGGTGGCGTCGACGGGAATGCCAACTATGGCGTCCTCGTTCCCTCGCCACTCGAGGACGTCGCGTTCGTGGCTCGAAAACGCGATGTAGGTGGCAGGATTTAGACCTCTGCTTAGGTGGTCCTCGATTTTATTTACTGGGGATGGCAGGGGGATAGTTGGGCAAGATATTTGCGAAGACGATGTGGAAACTCAAGGCTGCGTATCTGTGGTGTTGATACCTCTATGTTGCTTGACGGAAAGAATATTTAATATTATTTCTTGGTTATGAAGTCTGTGTCTCTAAAGTTTGAAATGAGTTACGAGGAATCATTCTTTATTAGGGTAACTCGGGGTAATATGCCACGGTTAAATTTGAAACGCGATATCTCACAAGTATAAGTAGATACAGGGAAATAGATAAAACCATATGAAAGTGTAACTAATTCTGTATATTGACTAATAAGTAAAGATATGTAACTTTTATAGTTCAATGAGAAACGTATGAATACAAAAGTCCTGGAAAGTGGCAGATTACCGAAGTGGTAGGTAAATGTGCCACAAGCTATGAAGTGCGAACTAATCGCTCAAATTTTTGGGAATCAACAATATTTTAAACTATTCAAGGTATTAGTGACTAATAACAAATATTTGAACTCAATGAAACGTAAAATATATTTGAAGAAAAGCTATTTCTAACAAACTAAACAGTCCCCAATCTCTATGCTGTCTTCGTGGACCCACTTTTTGCAACAAGTAGTTTTTACCCAGTCACATTTAAGTCCTTTTTATGGCAACTAATATAGTGCACATATTGCACAATAGGTTTTTTTTTAAATTACTGTACAATATAAAGTAATTTTTGCATCAGTCGAATTGTCATAAAAAATATCTACATTCTCAAAATTTGTTCTATATCGTAGTACGAGCTTCCTTTAAACTTTCGTCTGACCAAACAGCACGGTTTGAAATTCGTACATACTTCTTAGGCATGGTTCTAATACGAAAAAAAACAACTCGATGGCATTAAATAGAAAGAGTTATAAAAATATTAGTTTGTGGCATATTATACCGACAAATATGTGGCATATTACTTCACACGGTCATAAAAGGAAGGATTGAAAATCTCTCCACAAAGTACATAGTGTTAACGAATGTGCGAGAGGTTGTAAAGTTCGTTTGTTAGTCTACTTTGTCATAATGTATTGATTTTTTGTATAACTGTTCGCACAAATGTATAATCAGCATTCTAGGTACAGCGCGAAATTAGATGAAGACGTTTATTTTATAACTTACCAGAATTTACTGAAAATCAAAAGAAGGTAAAAGCCAAAATTTATTGTCGTCTTAGCAGTTACACTAAATTGAACAGAATTAGTGCAAACTACCATTAACGGCATCTGTGCGTTATTTAAAACATTATTGCGAAGTGGCATATTAACTGCGGTGGCATATTACCCCGAGTTACCCTAAACATTCTCCAGCTATCGCTAAATGCAACGGTGCAATATGATTCGTACTCCCTACACACGTAGTTAGTAGAAGAACGAAGGTAGTATATCGTGGAATACCAGGTTTTTGCAACAGATCCTGGAGGGCTGGCTCGAACAAAGACGTAGGCAGGGGTGGAAGGCGACGTATATGTACAGAAACACAATTTCGGATCAGAAACACGTACCGCTGGGGAAACTTGCTGTTTGTCCACTTCGTTCGGTCGCCAGGATCCACGTACACACCATCAGGAAATTACTACTCGAAGTGTATGCTGGTCGAGCCACCGAAGGCACCGGGAAACACAGCTCACCGAGTTTAATTAACTTCGGACGGCTGTTTTCTGTCAATATTTTCGCTCGCTGCTGTGCCAGCAGCCTGCAGCCTCTTCCTTACAATATGTCTTCGCATGTGGCTCGAGAAGAAGGTACAGTTTCGGGAATTCTATAATTCACCCTCCTAATACGACTACTTTCTGTAATAAACCCCTAGCGATTTGAGTATAACAACTACTTGAAAAAGGTAAATAACAGAAGTAAAAGAATATCATATCACCTAATAATAATTCTGCACCCACCCCATTTCTTTCTCTACTCCCTCACCCTCTGCCTACTTTCTGCATTCTGGCCCACTGAACGCGAGTTCTACTCCGCCACAACCCAATAAACATCTCAGCAATTAATTCCAGCGCAAGGTGCACTCGTCGAAGCGAAACACCGAGCGGCAGAAAAAAAGAATGGAGCGCTCGGAAATGTATTCCACGAGCGTTGATCGCCGTTCAAAGCGCGCCAGGTCGGCGACAAGGTGTCTAAGGTAAAGGGAAATTTCTTCGTCGTCGACCGAGCGGTATATGTATGTATGTACAATATATACGGGTTACCTACAAAGCCCCGGGCGACCGGGGTACGTGTTTCACGCCCGAAACCGTATCGTGGTAAATACACATTGTGAAACACGCGTCACTTTGAATAATAAATCAATTTCGAGGGACAAAGACGTGGCCCATGATTATGTATGGACATCGAAGGTGGCGCGGACCCGCTTCCCATATAACCACGGCCTGTTGGCTGGAAGGTCTTTGATGTATTGAGTTGGCCCGTGTCGATTTGGTAAGTACCACTCCACCCAGGCCAGAGGAACGGCCACCCTCAACCCCCAGAACTTCCATTCGAAGGGCAAACAGTCGACGCCAACCCCTTGCCGCACCCCTTCCTCCACCGCGTCCGTCCGCGTCGCTGGCAGCGTACTCTCCGCTCGCCCTCTGTGTAGCCTCCGACGTGTATCCTAGGCCGCGAAACTAGTTTCGTATCAACTGCCTTTCGGTAGTCGGTAGTTTCCTTAACTCCCCGATCCCGACCCTTACAGACGTGCCCTTGTATCCTAACTGTTCGCCCCCGGTGTAATAACGTTTCGGCCGCCTCGGCAAGGACTTTGAAGCTCCGGAAAGAGGCCTCTTGTATACGAACCTGTTTTCCATTCCACGTTTGCGCGACGATGCAGGTCGCTGCTTACACTCGGGCTATATCTGGTCGAATGAAGACGCTATTAGGGGCGATTTCATCGGGAATGAAGGGATGGTCGAGATGTGAATTTGAGGCGATTGATTTCGTTGCTGGAGATGTAGAAATTAAATTTGAAAGTATACTATAGGGTAAGTCCGGTATAGATTGACCACCGGGGAGTCCAGTGTTGATAGTTTAAGACTGATGAAGGATAGGGCGCTGTGTGTCACTGACACGAAACAAATTAATGCGCTTGTTGTTTATCTTACATTGACCACAGTCACAAATCCATATTTGAATTATAAGGTACAGTTAAGAGTTTATGCGACACTGAAAGTTTTTAGACCAAGTTACAGTGTTGGTGATATCTGAAGAACAGGTAAGTTTATTTACCCGCTTCCGATATTGGAGGATATAATATGCGTAAAACTACAGTATAACACCAACAATACGTATGTATTCGTTTTTAATTTTTTTTTGATAAGGTGGTCGATCACTCCCTTCATTATGGAATAGTCCCCACCACGTTAATGCGGGACAATCCGACCACATTAGTTGAATATACAGTGCAACTATCTCGAAAAATATGAATGGTACGAAAAAATTGTTTCAGACGAAAGTAGTAGGATGTCGAGGGGGGCATAACATGTTCGTATTATTTATTTCTTATTCTTGTAACTGGCATCGAAATGTTTTGTAAACACTACCTACATGTGTCCTGTTTAGATTAAGAAATGCCTAAGATTTATAAAAGAAAAAATGATAGGAGAGCTAAATGGAGTGGCAACTGCTTAAAAATAGCAATAGAATGTGTTGAAAATGGTAGAATGGGTGTAAACGCAGCCGCTCGAAATATCGGGATTCCTAAATCAACCGGAACATTTCACCAATTCCAAAAACAAGTGCGACAGTGGTTCTCAGAAAACGCGGTACGCAACGCGAAGCAACTTGAAAATCTGGATTAATTTACATTTGCATTTATTTTGTCGAATTGAAAAATTTATTTTCGTGGTTTTGGCCATAAAATCGCGAAATTTCCCCACTGTGCGTTGGTTTCATGATAAATGCTCCAAGTATGAGAATTTTTGCGATTTATGTGGAAAACTAAAGAAAAAATAAAATATCGATTAATTTACTCATGTATAATACTTTTATTGAACTAGCATTAAAAATGTTTTTACCCGTTCAACTCGCTGCCCCAAGATTCTGAATCCTGAGTACCCCCCTCTTATGTGTATTACGAATTAATTGAGGCGTAGCTAAGGTTTCAGCCGTCCGTCTCCCAAGCATAGTTAACGATAGTTTAAACGCAAGTTTTAGAGCTCCTGCTCGATCAAAGATCCCCGAAATTTCAGTATACTGTCGAGCGAAAATGTGGAAGGAAAGCGGGGGAAGCAGGAAGCACGGTCGGCGGCGTAAAAACCAACGATGCAGACGCCGAAGAAAGAAGGGGTCCCGGGGTTAGACCCCGTATAAGTTGGCAAAGGTGCTAAATCAACATTTTTATAAACTGCTTAGTATTCATAGGCTCGGAGTGCGGTAGCACCTATAACGCGGGAACGTGAGGGTTCGATCTCCGCGGCACCAGCACCGCCGCCCGACCGAGAGACGATGGAGCCCATAATTTTACAGCGACTATATTATCGCAGCCCGTTCTAACGTGGAAAGCGACTGTGGGCCACCAGCAGGTGAGTCGGGGGGACGATCGATTACGTTTATCGGTAAATCCATGTTATCATTTCGCGGATATACCTTGGAATATAAGCCGCGCGTATCACGGACCGCGGAAAATGATCCTCTACCCCCCATAAATCCGGGAGACGCGGTCGACCTAATTTAAAATGGCTATTAAACTAGTACTGATATTATTTATTTTCTCAGAACGGACCTAATATGTTCGGAATCTTTTGCTGATTCAGAAAAACTTGTCGATATTTGCTTTAAGGCAATATTTGCTGAAAATCGGGTTGAACGCTGAAGTCATAGCATCTGACCACTTCTCTCGAGGTGCCGCGAGAAATGGTCTTCGTCGATAGGAGAGGTGGTTCAAATCTTGTAATTCAATTTTAACACACTTCCAACTATCCAATAGACTTGAAGCTCTGTAGGCGTACGTAGTTTGGATGACGATACAAAATTATGAGAAAGAAAACCTAGAGGCGTTTAAAAAATTACCCAATCATCAATAAATATAACATATAACCATGAATCCAAACGACTTGAAATCAGCCACTCGCGATCTTCTCGAAAAGAGCAAACGCGTACAAATAGTAAAACAAAAACACTAAAGAGTAAGAAATAAAAATATATATAAAAAGACTTTTTAAGTTTAACGATTTTATTTAAAATGCACTAAAAACTAAAAAGAATTATTTCCTTTTAATACAATTTCGATGGTGTTTTTGCACTTTAACCAAAATTGTTTAACGTAAAAAGTTTTTTTTTATAAATGTTTTTATTGAAAGAACATATCAAACAAAAAGTGAACTACTTGCTGGCGATTAGCAAAGCAAATTAATACAAAAGTGGACAAACAAAATAAATGAACGAAAACTTTATTTTAATAATTGCACAAAATATAGACAAACACCCACTTTTTCCCTTATATGAGTGTAGTTTCTGTTGCACGTACGGTTGTTTTGATCGAAAATAATTTTTTTTAAATGCGCTCGAAAAACTGTCCATCTGATTCGCGGATTTTCGAAACTTTTTCTTCTAAAGTGCAACGTCTTTACAAAAATAATTTGTTTAAAACATCGGTACGTGCAACGGAAGCTACACTTATATATGTAGTTTATAAAAATAAAAAGAGGTAAATTTGATTTCGGACCTGCTGTTCCATAGTGACACATCCTACTAGCGCGCGTGAGGGATCTAGAAGACTAATTAATATATTACAAATTACGGCCATTACAATGGTATTCCCCCTTAACCGATAGAATAAAAATTTAGAAAGTGAGTCATCTCTCATCAGGGCCGTTCCTGGGTTGTTGCGAGGGCACCTTCTGCACCCCCGCTAGGAGTTCGGCCCTGTTTCTCCTCTGAAATTTGAAAGTCAGCTATCTATCCCAATTATACCTCCACCGTCTCTCCTTTCTGTAGGGAGAAGTAGTCTTCTTGTTAGCTTCGCATGGAAAGGTTAATATGACCGAATACTTTTGCTGCATTGTCCCCCAATACCTCTACTATCTTATTACCTAAAACATTAAACGAAAATTAACTTAGAAGTATATTTAAAATATGATCCCGTGCACCACTGTTTGATAGAAGAGGTTAAATGTAGCGTCCACTTACCCTCTGTAACCTGTAAATCGCGGAAAACACAGAAAGAATCGTGGTATTCATAGTCGCTACTTATTCTTAAGCAAATGCTTAAGCATGCGGCATCCTGTACTAACCTGGTAGCTAGTAAAGGCTGCCGAATGCTTAAGCATTTGCTTAAGAATAAGTAGCGACTATGAATACCGGCCCTAGAAAAACAATTGTTCGGGACCTTAACGCGCTCTCACGTCTCGGGGCTGAAATCTCGACCTACTCTCCGGCCCGACCGCGTCTCCCGGATTTACCAAATATATCCACTCGAATATTTCTCATGGCGTGCGAAAAAAAAACAACTCTCCTTCGATCGATCCCTCCAAAACCCATACCGATTTTATTCGCGCGAAAATGTCCAAAGTAGAACCCGACACGTCCCTCGCGGACGCGCGGAGCAGCTCGCGCGTCTGTTCGCCGTCGACGCGATACAAATATCGCCGAAATCACGCCGTGCGCAAAATTAGCAGGCGCAAAAAACTGTCAACAACAGCGGTGAATATCGTTAACGAGGCAGCGCTACCCACTCGCGTACGTTTCATCTCGGTGCGCGCGATAGCGGCCCCCGACGCGTTTGCCCATTGGTATTCAACATTAAATTTGCATTGGATGCACGCACAGCGAGCGGCAGAGTTTTCGCTGGCAACGATCGCTGCCTACTCAGATTCGAGGACGATGGGGGGTGGGGGAGGGGAGGCGATGGTGGAGAGAGAGAGAGAGCGCGGAGGGTGGGTGGGGGTGGCAAGCAGAGAGAGGAAGAGAGGTGGTGGAGGCGAGGGCGCCAACGAACGGCCGGGTTAGGGTAAAACAATCACGCAGGCCTCATGCATGTTAATGCGTTGTTAGGGGCGCGTGAGAGAATCGGGGTTGGCTAGGATTGAATGCCCAATATCAGCGAACCGCCCTCCATACCGTTCTCCTCGGCTCGCTCAGAAACCAATATCAATCTCACCGCCTCTCTCTCTGCCGAGCGGGAGCGATCACGCAGAACCACCTAGCGAGACCGGCTCTCCTCGGTCGCGACACCTCGTTTGTTACCGTTTCATTTTGTTTGGCGGGGATCCGCCGTGGATACTGGGGTGGGAGATTGGGGTGCACGGTGTCGGCGAGGAGAGGGGCAGTTTTATGAGGAATTCGGTTGAATTATTGTAACCTTGGAGCTTACTCTAACGTCTACAGCGATGGATCCTTGCACCAATTGGTGAGGTCTCAGACACTCTCCGCTGGGAGAGCTTGAGGAATCGGAAGATGCTCGTTACGGGTCATTTTACTTTGGACGCGGTCCAAGTTTTACGTTTCGCGCCACTTTTGGGAGCGTAGCAAAGTAGTAAAAACAGAAAGGAGCGGGCAGCCTAAAGACGAAGGGGTGGCAGGAATCACGCCGTTGTGTCGCGCTTCCGCTAACCGCATATCGGAGCAGATCCAGCGAAACGAAGGGCTCACGGAAGATTACCATGGAGGAGCCCGGCCAATGAAAACTCCTCGAATCGGGATTAATCGAATAAACGACTGCGGAAGTCGTAATAACGTTCCGCGTGTCTCCCTGTCCCCCCATCGAGGGCGCGGTGAAATCAGATAAGACGCCATGTTGGGGCACTTTCGTGTCATCCCGGCCGGCCAATCAGCAGCCGGCTGGGAAGCCCCTTTCGCGCCGCTTAAAACGGGGGGGAGAATGAGTTTTAAACTCGTCCGGACTGATCCGCTGTAATTAGCGTTGGTGATCACTGGCGCGGCTAACCCGTTCGTAAGGATGCCCCTCAAATCAGAAACAAAGGCGGCCCCCTGCCACCACCCTCTCGCCCTCTGCATCCCCCCGTGGCCCCTTGGTACCGCAGACCAGGCCACGCTCTCTTTCTTTCGCCGCCATCGCCCCCGCTCGGCAACGAAGGCCTCTTTCGGTGTCGATTATAGGCCCAGGAATCGATACGCCGCGGGATTTAATCTCTTTAATCGGTAATTATCCCTCCCATCCAGGGTCGACGTCGCTCGCCCGTAGCGGAAGCCAGAGGGACATAAAATTGGGTTATAGCCGGGCGACCGAGCGAACCATCGGCTACGTGGATCGGCGGTGTTCGAAAACGCTAACACCGACGACCCTCTCTTCTTCGAGCCTTTGATCTCGACGACGTCCGTGGGTACGGTTTCCCCGATGCAGATTCTCCGTCGGAGGTCCGCGCGACGCCCCCTACGCGGAGGACCGATCGCCTCTCGGTGAGGATTGCTGTCGGTGGATGTCGAACATGCGAGGTGTGGGGGAAGGGACCCGAGGATGGGTTTCATAGCGTAATATTATGTACCCGTTGAACGGGAGAATAGATTATAGACTTGGTTGCGTATTGTCTTTGGACGTTGCAGCGGGTAACCGTGCGATCGAATTGAGAAAATAGCGCAAGTAACGAAATTATGCCCGGTTTCGTGAAACGTGTTACGATCGTTCATGTTAAAACGCAAAGGTTGGCTTATTGTATTTCTAATAGGGTAAAGAGTGCAATGGTTGGCCACTTAAGGAAGAGTGTCACATAAATATCGAATTATAAATGTGAATTTAAGTAAATTTGAAATGGAAATCAATATAAATAAGTACGAAACAACCCTAATAATCTAAAAATAAATAGAGTTTATAAAAAAATCAAGAATGTTTAAAAATGTACAAAAAATGTGTTGACTACGAAGATATGTAGTTACTGGCATGGTCATGACAGTAGTTGTCCGATCGGTTCGACAGTGATTGGCCGCTATTTGACACATAATATTACCTAAAAGAAATATATGATTTAATGGTAGAAATGGAATTAAAATTATTCAATAAAAATGGATATATCTTATGTATGTATGTGTTTATTAAACATAAATAAATATATTTATTCTTATACATCTTATAATTTATAAGTTATTATCTCTGACAAGGTGTACTCTCTTTGGGCATCTTTCATTGCTTATAATTATTGGTTTCGCTCTTTTATTTTGAATAGTATTCTCCTCGTTACTGATTCTCTCTTTTTTAAATGTTTTTCTCTTGCTGCTTTATCCAATTAATTCAATCAAAATTGATTTTTAATTCCAATTTAATTAAACAAATTTAATAATCAATTTGAATACACCAATTAAAATTCATATCGCAACTTAAAATATAACTATACAATGTAACATACATAATAGAACTTCTTCTTTTTATTTAATTGTACTATAATTATGTAAATGTTGAACCTTTTTTTAAAAATTATCGTTTCCATACCGCTAATGAATAGGGGGCCGATAACTGTTTTACCGTTATCATGGTTATAAAATAGTTGCCGGCAGCCCAGCCAATTATTGTTATTCAACATTATTCATACGACAGGTGTTGGCCTCCTGTAATTTTCATAATATATATAATTTCAACAAATAAATATTTTTTTTATAAAGTTTGGACCGTTATTTATCAATATATACAGAATATGAGAGATATAGATATCACAAATACATTAATTTTAATCGAATATTTATTCGACTACTTTCAACTGTACTCTTATGATTTTTTTATTGAATCGCTGTAATTTTCAAGTTGTCACTGCGGAAAACTGCCATAACTCTTTGACTAATTATCGCGTAAGGTTGAATTTGGGCTCAAATGATAGACCACGAAACATATTATCTTAAGCCATAATTATCATTTTTATAGCTATAAAAGATAATTGTCCAGCTAGACCAAATGTAAAAAGTATTACTTTTATCCTTCTACAAAAGGCTTCGCTGCAAACTTTCGATTCACTTTCTCCGAAACAGTCACCTCCTATTACCCTCAACGCTGCATCTCGCACGACGCTTCATATACCTACCTCCGTAATCCGAAAGTGGAAAGCCTCTCCTCTCGCGAGAATGTGAGCAACACGGAAAAAACTGCGCGCGTTCGAACGTCCCCGTGCGTATTCCTTTTTTCCCCGTTAATCCCCGCCATAAATGAATCAGAAGCGTCGGTTTCGTGCCGGGCTGAATGGGCTTTCCCCACGGCCACGGACCTCCTCTCTGGTTTCTCAGCGTCGCGCTACCACCGCTCCCCGTGTCACGCCGAACGGAGAGCCTTGTGGAGAGCAGCGGGTCCGTGGCAGCGACACAGCCATCTGTCAAAAAGTCAAAATATACGAAGGGTCTGGCATTGTCCCGTGGGTCCTGCGGGATTGCTACTTAGCGTCCTCGTATAAACCTGGTGTCGCCTATTATGAGCCTGGCCGTGGCACGGCTGTTTTGTACGACATCTGTATCCCGCGATGTTCTACCGATTCCTGGTGTTCCGTCGCCCTTCACCGGTGCCCTGGCCTACCTCCTGGGCCACGCACTGAACGTGCCCAGGACTTCTAGCCCGTGACGCAGCCAGCGCGTTGCAACGGGCGCCCCTGTGGCCCGTGACAATAGGAGTCGCGATGCATTTCGATCCGATCTAGAACGTCCCGGAAAAGTTCACTGTACAGAGCCGTCCCTTTGTCCCGCGACAAATCAGGATCGGCCGCGTCGGGGAGAGACACCTCGTTTCCAGGATTTACAGGCTAATCGCGTTTGTACGAGTCGATGAGGATATGGGAGTAGCTGGATGGAAGCAATGCTGGGAAGACTGGAAAATTGCGAATTAGGGAGGCTTGTTTACATTCTTTGTAAGAGAATGATTATTTGCAGCAATTCCTTACTGTTTAGGAGGTTAAGGTTCAGAAACTGAGGTTTCACAGTTGCTCCGAGCCCTGACGAGCAGGTCCATCTGGAGAAATCTTTGGAGCTTAGCCACAAAGGATGAGAAAATGGAGCAGAAACCATTGGCTAAACAGGTAACAGAACGCTGGCGTTGAAGAATACTAGTGTCACGGAGGAATCTCGCAGAGTTCATCTCAATACTACGGCGTATATTTGCACAAAGAGCAGGAACCTCGCGGGAGGCCTAACCCAGTCCGCGAAGACTGAGGATTCGGAGGTTGGTCCGAAGCTGGGAGTCTCGGTTAGGGTCGATCGCCACTGGTAAACATCTCATCCAGGGAGAATAGCTGGCGAGAAGAAGAGCTGTGTTTACAGAAATCTGGTCGTGTGGATTCTCGCTGAACAGCAGGTAAACGTCACCCTGGTCTCCCAGCACGAGCGCATTCCGTCGCGTTACGATTCTCTCTGAGCGCCGCTGATCGGTCCCGGCGTATTCTCCGAGCGAAGAGGGAAGAAATAATTGCCCGTAAAAGCCACGTTTCCCCGCCGACTTCGTGACGATGGTGAATGCGGTGTGGCAGCGGGAGACGATCTGTTGTGACCGTTGCCACAATGAGCACCTTTTGCCAGTGAACAGGAACGCTGTGTAAACGCTCCCGAGCGGGAGGTCAGGGACAGTGATGACTCCTTCTGCCCGCGAGCTGCTCCCACGGACACGGTGAAGAATTCGATCCTCTTTTGTTGCACTCTTCGGCTAGGAAACGATGACTCTATTCCCTTGGGTCGTCTCCTCTTCAGATTGCATACCCTCTCTCACTTTCTCGCCCGGTTCCATCCCCTTTCTCCGTGTAACGCGAAGTAACGCAATAAGCACGATTGACGAGTGGCATAAGAGAAGGAAGGATTTGGAGAGAGTCTGTGGTAGCAACTGATGGAGCGTGAGGTATGAGTGAATTTGAATGAACACTGATTTTGTTAATTGACAGCGTAGTGAATACACCTCCTCCATAAATCAAGCACCCAACACTTCTGACCCTGTATAAAGTATTTTTAGAAATACAGGGAGCGAGGATCTACGTTTGGAAGGATGCTTCGTTCATCTGGAAGGTAGTGGTGGGTTCAATTTGCAGAATTTTGCAAGGGTGACAGGGGAAGCGAGTTTCGCCCCGATATTTCGATATCGAATGGCAAGCTGTTCGCGGGGCGGTAAAGGGTCCATCGGAGTGGCTGGTTTCGCCACGGTTTCTATGGAATCCCAGACCGCGGTGCCGCAAGGTGTTCTCGGTGTAATTCGAGCGGCGTAATTCTCGTAAAGTTCAATCGTTCGCGCGGCCATTCCGACGGAAATGGCTGCTCCCCGCGGCCTGGCGATCAAATATCACCGTATATATGCTTAAGCCCTTATGCAAACTGCATCTCGATGCACGCCGCGCCGTTTCGCGCCCATTTTGATCAAGGGCACTTGCCGCGCCTGTACCCGGGAACGTGTCGTTAGCAGCTACGGTAATGTTTATCAGTCGGCTGTGCTGGCATACTGTAGATTTCTCGGATCGGGTATTTTATGGAAGTGGGATAAAACTGGCTGGTATATTTTCAAAGTCACTAGCATGATAATCCACTAAATACTATTATTGCGCAGAGAATCAGAGATTCGCGCTTCATCGGCCATAGGTACATTTCTAGCCTACCCTTAACACTGTTCCTACCGACACTTCACATATACCTATTCCTACCGTCTTCGGCACAACTTATATTTTTTAATATAGAATGAAGATAATAGCCAATCTGGTATTTACATTTTAGACAGATTTTGTTAGTCTTATTGTCTTTGCAATATATTATCTGGCATGTTTTCCGTTCACGTGAACCTGTACTTGTATTTGTGACAGGTGTTGGTTGAGCTTCTTTGCCTAGCTGTAACACTTTTTGATATTCGATGGCAAGTTCTTCTGCCAATTGAAATGAAAGTTCTTGTCTCGAAATTTCTTCTCCCGTGGTTTCTTTATATAAAACCCATGCATTTTAAAAACGGTCATTTGACCGGTCGTGGTAGGAATAGCGTTAACTTTTTAAATTTCCAAATTGTCCATGGATTCCTCCGGCATAAAATCACTTCTTTCTCGTTTATATTGCATACAACTCTCCATCTCGTCTAACACACCGAAGTTCTTACGCACCAGAAGGAAATAATCCACAAAATTCCCGTCCCGGCAAATAACAAAATGCCTCCTCCGTCCATTCGACGCACGTGGACACATTAGATCGCCATTTTTCGTGGTGCAGCAGAACGATTACGGGCCCCCGGTAACGCGTACAGATTTCGAAAGGCGCATCCAGGCCGCGGAGCTCCTCGAGCGGTGCTCCTTGGGACTGGTCGTGGAACCTGACCACCCTGAGCGGCATGATTTATGGGGGAGCCGTGGTAATAGCGCGCGATTCACCGCTCACAGAAAATATTTGTGCCCGGTGGACCCGATTGTGCACGGCCGGAGATCTGGCCAAACATTTTCATTTGTGGAAGACGAAGAGGAGGCAGAGGACGAAGAAAAAGAAGCAGTAGGGAGGTCGAGGGGACGGAGCTGGCGGAGAAAGAGGAACGAAGGGACCAGAAAGCTGGAGGACGCGCACCAAGTGGCCCCTGTACGGTAATAATGGATTCAACGATTGGGAAAAGTGAAATGTCAGAACGCGAATCGGCCAGCTCCTGTGGTCGTCCCCTCTCTTTTACTCGCCGCGTCCTGTATAGGGAGGACCACCTGCTCGTGACGTCTTATTTCGTTCAGGAGACGAACGGCGCGCGGCGATTACCGTTTAACGATCACAACCGTGTCCCTGGGATACCTGTAACGCCTCCATTCGTTACCACCTACCGCTCGCGGGCCCCTCGTCAATTAATTAATCGTGCCCTCCCCGCTGGCCCGTTAGCGAGTCGTTGATCAGGCGTGGCCGTTCGTGGTGGCGGTGGGACGCTTGGCGACGAAGCGGATGGAAGAGTTCTAAGAGTTTCTTCGGTGTAAGTCACTATTAGGTAGCCAGAAATGGGTGAGGGCATAGTATCTTGTTTTTTCTCCTAGGAAATACTGTGTAATCTCTGATCTTACTATTTCTCGGATTTACGGATATCCGAGTCTTGGGCATCCGAGTCTTGATTATCCGAGTCTTGAGTATCCGAGTCTTGAGTATCCGAGTACTCGGATACCCACAAAATGTATATTCGGATATCCGGATTCTTATTTAATTTAGATTCGAGTACCCGAGTATTTAAGGGGTTAGGCCACCTTGGACGGAGCAAAATTGCAGTCATTTTCGGCATTTTTTTAGGAAGATAATGAAATAAGCAGAAAATTTAATATGAAGCTTGTTATTGTACAACTCTCGCCGGAAAAAATTGTATTTTTTCCCCCTACAAAATGGCGGCGGTAGAGCCGTGATACGCAAGATCTTGAAGAGCGACGTTTTTTACGGTGTTCAATCTCACGGCTATACCGTTTGACCTAGAACAAAAAACCAAAATGTTTTATTTTCTGCATGCCTAAAACTAGAGAAGTACGTAGAGAAATCCAGAAACATTAATCCGTCTCGAAATGATGACCATGGGGAGAAAAAGTGCATATTCTTTTTTTTTATAAAAGTGTCAATTGCACAGAATATATTCAAGATATCGCACAACCGCTACGTACTTCTCTAGATTGAGTCATGTAGAAAATAAAACTTTTTGGTTTTTTGTTCGAGGTCAAACGGTATAGCCGTGAGATTGAACACTATGGAAAATGTCGCTCCTCAAGATCTTGCGTATCATGGCTCTATCGTTGCCATTTTGTAGGAAAAAAATTATGATTTTTCTAGGCGAGAGTTGTACAATAACAGGCTTCATCTTAAATTTTCTGTTTATTTCATTATCTTCCTAAAAAAAAATCCGTAAATGACTGCAATTTTGCTCCGTCCAAAGTGGCCATATCCCTTAAGGGAAATTAAGAGAAACTAAATTTCCAAAAATGCCTCCCTTAACAAAAAAATACCCATGTATGCATACCTGCAACATCAGTAACTTCGGAGAGGGTCTTCTTTATAGCGGATAATTTTTGTAACCACCAAAAGATCATGTTTGTCACCGGAAACTGTAAATAAACTTGTTTTTTCATACCAAAATAGGAATTTATTATCTTAGTGTTTATGTATAACTGTAAATAAAATATTAATACAATTCCCTTCGCATTTCTTGTTTTAATCATTTCAGTTAAACTTACTCTCTTTAATTAGAATCGATACGAAGAAAGCTTTATTCAGCCACGATGATAAAGTATCCGAAACCGTGTACTCGGATACTCGGATCCAAGTACGGATATCCGAATACTCAGATCCGGATTTCGATCCGGATTTCGAGTTATAGCGAGCAATCCGGATACTCGGATATCTGGATAGTAAGAGCCCTACTGTGTAATCTAATTACGGGTATTACTGGTGGTATGGCTATAGATAGGGTGGTTCTTGACGAAGAGATGGTATTAATCAGAGAAACAGTTCCTTTTCTGCAATGAAATTTCGATCGGACGGCTCGTTAAGCGGTTAACCTCGGATCACTTAACGACAGGATCGAGGAAGACGTGGCAGCCAGTAGTTGAACGCGCGTGCACGAGGAACTTCCGACGAGAGGGCATTGTGAACTCGAAAAGAGAGACGTTTCCATTCAGCCGTCCTCGGGCGAGTTGCAGGGGTGGCGGCGGTGTGGGTGGCATTTTCTCACCGCGAGTTTTTCGCCTGTTGGTCGTTTGGGATCGTCGACGATCCGTTGAATAGAGGTCTATCCCTCGCTCCTTTTCTCTCGCCCTGCTCGCCAACACTCGCCGCGTCTCTCCTCAAATCGCATTTATGCGCGAGTTACGAGCGACCCTCTTCTGCCTACTCCACTTTCGTATACCTTTATGGGTAGCTCCATAGAGACGTCAATCAGTCGGCGTTGCCTTCCTTTCACGAATAATTCTAAAGTCCGTCCCCTCGTCGATCGATCCAAAACCTTGCCACTCCTTTTTCGTCCTCCGCCGACTCCGCTTCTTCCTTTCTTCCCTTCCTCGTTCCGTCTCTCTCTCTCTCGCATCTTGCACGGGTGTCTCCTCGATCGCGGCGAATCCGCAGAACGGAAAATGGGAGCGTCTGCATCTGCACGAACGCGGCTAGACCGTGTCAGGGGAGGGGGAGGAGGAGGTGGAGGTTGGTTCAGTCGATTCTGACGTGTATCGCACATCTGCGAGATCCGCTCGCGACGCTGCCAAGAATAGCGGAGCCATCGCGTATCCGGTCACCGTGATCTCATCGCCGGAAGATACGCTCTAGTCGGATGATTTCGATCGGTCCGCCAGAAGAGAGATAAACCACTTCTTCGAATCCCTAGGATCGGACGGGCGGATCGATCGTCGTGACGCACGAAAATGCGATTGCGGATGGAAGAGTTAGGGTACTACTTAGAGTTAGAGAAGAAGATTATATGTCAGGCGATCGTAGGTCGTGTATCAAACGAAATGCTACTTAATCAGAATTTTAAAGCCCATTTACTCCTTTTCGGCAAAGCTACCTCCGCTTCTCCGTAGCCTCGCATCATCCGAAATCAATGCCTGTTCCCTATTCATCCGATATGGTGGCGCGTTACAGCGTCTCTGACCGGTATGTGGGCACCTCGCGGGCAGATGCACCTCTGGTACGAGAAGTTGTTGCCGGGAATCGATAGTCCAGGGGGTGGCCGGGTGCTGGTGGCGAACCAACGAACGAACGAACGAACGAACGAACGAACGAACAGACGAACGAAAAAATGCAGCAGTCCGGTGCAGCGCGCGAGCGATTATCGGAGACGAGAGACGTACGGACGTGCGGACGGATGGACGGATGGACGGGAGTGGACGGACGGACGGTTTGACTTTGCATGAATGCGCAGATGCGGGTGCAACAGCTTGCGTAACGCGGCCGACAAAGAGCAAAAGGGAGACTTCGCACAGCCATATTGCCTCCTGTCAATCACAACGGCCGCGCGTCTCGTCTCCCGCACATCGTTGAATTTTCTCTCTGCTCGCCCCACACCCACGTCCACCACCCTTCGAACCGCGTGACGCTCGCCCACCCCCTCGAGCCTTCTCCATCCTCCGCCGCCCCTCCTGCCGCTGTTCCGCGCGATTCCCCGCGTTGCAGAGGAAACGGCGACGCGACAATCTCGCCGATTGGATATTTCTGTTCTCGAGGAGCGCGAGCAAACGCCGATTTATTCCAATCCCGATGAGTTCCGCGTCGATTGATCGGCCGCCAGGGGTAGGTCAGGCGGTTGGAACCTAGGCTGCCGGCCAATAAACTATATTGACGATTCGACGGAAGATCGTCCCGCGGAGGCAAGCTGACACGAGAGACTAGCCTGGTACTTGGATAATTGAAGATTTTTTTGCGACTATGGCCGCTTGATTTCGCGGAGTGGCTCGAGAGCAGCGCGATGGAATGGAGGAATCTATTCTGGAGCAATTCTGGCGATAGATGCCAAGTGGACGGTGGATCGTGAGTATGGAAAGGTAGTCGGAAATAAAGTCGCTGAATTTTACACGTCAATTGCTAGGATACCTTCAGTAGAAGATTGATCTTCCCACGTGCCCTGCTTTGCCAAATATGAAAGTCCAGAAAACACCCTCATTGCTGCCCCACACCGGTCGTATCTCTCCAAGTAAACTTCACGCTGGGATCAGTATGCACGTGCAGCGATACAGGCTGCCCACGGAGGCTCACAAAAGCGGAAGAGATCTTAGAGGAGTATATATCGCGGTTAGGATCGTTTGTTTCCGCGGACCGTTTAGCCAATTGCCGCAACAAAGGCGCTGCTGGCTCGCGGAGGGGTTGTTTGTAGCCGGAGTAATGGCTGCCGAGGTAACCCTCCCTTGTCCCTTCGTCGAGCTTCGGCTACGGCGAGCGCGTCTCCCACCCTCTCTGGCCCCCTCGAGCTAGTCTCGACCGAGGGAGAGCGCGAAAGAGGGAAAGCTGGAGGAGGAGGAGGAGGAGGAAGAGGAGGAGGGGACGAGGCACTCGATCTACCCCGTACGGCAGAGCATTCCGCGCGGCTGCAGGTTTTGTACGTAGATATGGGGGCGGGTAAATCCGAACAGGAAAGCAGCCCGGCGCGTTCGAGAATCGGGGATTTATTCGGAAACTATTGCACGAGGGGGCGGTAGGTGTAGATGGCGTAGGAATAGGTGGAGGAGAGGCGAGTTTAGAGGGCAGGGGTTGAACCGATGGTGTACACTCGCGACGTGAGGAGAGGAGGGGTCGAGAGGAAAAGGAAAGGTAGGGACGAGGGGGCGCAGGGTGTATCCTGTGCGCTCGTAGCTAAATGCTTCCACCTCTACTTTTCGTCCTGGTCGCGCCTCCGACGGCGTCCTTCGCCACCGTGGATTCCCTCTAAACAGCTCGAAAACGCTCAAACGTAATATATTATCGGCGGTATACGGAGCAACGGGCGTATTTATCTGAAGGGGGGAGGTGGCGGACTGACTGAGGCCGAAAGAGGGAAGCCGTCGTAAAGCTGCCAGCGCAAAGTATTGCATAAATAAGTGCGCTAGCGAAATATTCATGGCCGTGCCAAACCGTCCTTCTGCTCTCCCCTCCAACCCCTTCACTCCTCCCCCTACTGTCGACCACCGCGAGCTAGTCCTCCTCCCTGGTCCCTTTTCCTCCTGCGAGGGACCATCAAACCACCGCCTGAGCCGGATATCCTCCCCAGCCCCCCGTCCTTCCTATATAACCTACCCCCGAAAAGCGCGGATCTATTCATGAGCGTCTCTATCAGTAGCGGCTCGTCGATAAATTTACGCTGGTCGTATCCCAGCCAACTGGATGCGGAACGGAAGGTAGGGCGTATTTGCGTGCGGGCCAACCGAATACGAAGGATCGGTTTTCTTCGATGCGGTATGGACGGACCAACTATAAATTTCACCTCGTTAACCTTCTAGTGCATAAATTTTTAATTCAGTTGGAAAAATTAGACTAGTCTAATTCGGGGATGAAAAGACCGAATCCGATGTCTGTTTTCAATTTGGAGGACGTCTGGGCTCCCCAGGGCAGCTTTCTGTGTCACCGCCTTAAGGCAGGATCATGTAGCAAGTACAAAGAATGTAGTGGTTTTTGTTTATAAAATAAATACTTTATTTTTAATGAAAAACTTTGAAAAATGTTCAAAGAAATATAAATTTATTTTATTGTGTATTGCGAAATTTAACAAAGCACAGAAGAAACGCGAGAGGCGATCGGGAGCCGGCCTAAGGTCGGTATCAGATATATTGGCCGGTGAGTTCATCTTCGCGAGCAGCGATCGAGGAGAAATCAGCCACCACCATCTGACGATCATGGATTTGTCAATTGGAGTTGCATGGTCCCCGAAGAGTATGGTGAAGTAACGGGAACGCTGCTCGGCTCCGCTTGAACGTAGCCGTTTGGCTGTTATTTATTCTGAGCGTAATAGTTGTGTGCCTTACGAAGCTATGCGCAAACCAATACGAGATGAAAATATCGAGAAAGAATCAATCTGCTGAATAAAACTCCTGAATTTTTTCGGAGCTTACGCAGACCTATTCTGATGTGTGTATTTCTACGCTAAGAACTCGGTGTGTCCTACACGTCAGGAGCTTGGCGCTATCCCCACCACTTCTGATTCACTCTTGTTCTGCGAAGACGAGAGCGTGATGGAACGAGAGCGAGTCAGAAAACGTTGAGAAAAGGAGCACCGGCCAATATATCTGATACCGACCTATAGTCATGACTTCTTTCTGTACAAACCATTCTTTATACAGATTAATTATATTTTACATCATAATGCATAGCATATATCCCTTCATCTTGTTCAAGGATACTGTAGTTAAAATTTCGTAATAATTTGTTCAGTACTTTTTGAGATTTTTGTGAGCACACAAACAAATGCTGTTGCTTTATTATAATAGTATGATATGATATATGCGTGTATATAGGTACCAAATTTCATGAACAAAGAGCGAAAAGGTGCACAAGTAAAATTTTCACGCATCAATTATTAGGGTGATGAACTAACACCCTGACTAACTTAGGATGATCCGCTAACATGATACCGCCTTAAGGCGGCTACCGGCCAAGCCTCACTTCACAGGTGTAAATTATTTTATGCTTCCAAATCTTTATTCCATTCGACAGATCACTACACAAACTACTTACCAATAATTTTCTTTTAGCTGTACGGTGTCGGGAAGTATTTTATTTGATTTTTTACTTTCAAAAATAATTTTCGCAGCATGCTTAGCTCAAAAATGCACTTCAAACTAGATTTCTGACAAATCGAAACGTCAGATTGACATATTTCTTACGCTAATATATGCGGTGTGGCAATTTTTAAGGCTGGCAACTGAGAATTTTGAGAAAAAAAAACCGCCTTAAGGCAGCCGTATGCACTAGAGGGTTAAGCTAGCACCGGCGACTCCGCTTCATCGTCGCTTCGATGTTTACGAAACTGTCGAAGTCGACCGCGATCATGCTTCTGCTGATTTCTTTGGTCATTGACGCGTACTAAGGGGAGTGTAGGGAACGTAGGTAATTACTTTGGAGTAGTATTGCATACAATTTGCCAAAGATGCGTTGCTTCAAAATTATTGAAGACAATCAACCTCCACAGTCTTCCTCTCTCTCACCCCCAATCGCTATCAACCGAGTCATCACGGTGAAGGTTCGAGCGGAACGTTCCACAAAGTCGCTTGCTCCGTGGCCGAAATAGACCGAGCAAAACGACCCTACTGACCCCCAAACCGATTAAATCCGCCGACGAAAATACGTCCGCGAGGAGAACGTCGACCGCTCGAGAGGTCGAAAGAATCCGGCGGATTCGGGGCGAGTTTAGGCGACCGGATCCCGCGGTCCCGCCGGGGAACACGTCGCGGGGTACTTAGGCGGTACACGCGACGCGCTTGTCGGAGAAACCAGGGGAACCCTCGGCAGGGGTGAAGGAGGAGAGGGAGATAGAGGAAAAAGACGCCGGAGGATGGCGGGGTAAACGCGAAGAACGGAGGTGGAGGTCGAAAGAAGTCTCCATCAATAACGCACGTCCGCGCCTTGAGACGTGGAAGACCGCAAGATTAATCACCCTTCTTCTCTCGCTTTCTTGCCTACGTTTATACCCGTACGCACGACAATCGGGAGGAGCCCGAGCTCCTCCGCTTCTCCACGAACAAACGTAGCCGCGGTTCGTCGAAACTTATCCCCCTTTTCTCGCTTTTTATCGTCCCTAGGCCCCCGTCTCACCTCTCTCGCGGTTTTCTCCGCATTCCTTCCCTCGGCTCCCCCCTACGCGTCACCGTCGCGCACGAGACGCCGCGTTTTCAGCGCGAAGAGAAACACCCGCCTCGCTTTTTGCGCCGGATGGAATCGGAACCTTATACGACCTGGCTTCGATGGTTAATTGCGAAAATATAAATGGCCCCTTGAATAATCGTCCTAGGCGGAGGAATTATTGGGGCGGATAGACAGACGCGCCAGGGAAGGCTTCTACTTTATTGGCGGTAAAAACTTGGGAAAGAACGATGCGATATGCAGTCGCGAGGGTCCATTCTTCATTAAGGTCATCTCGATTGCCTGGGTTGAATTCTGGAAGGGACATCTCAGTTGCGAAATTTGTGAAAGGCTTCTACAATTTTTTTAATTAGCCTACTGTGTTCCCTATATCTTTCAAATAGGGCAATCAACTGTTCCGAAGGAAGTTTTTACATTCAGAATTTTTAATACATATAATAAGAGCATCATATCTTTCAGAATCACCTATGTCTTTATTTTGCTATACCTATGACTTCATGCTGTCGCGCCTTGGACTAATGAGCCCTGATCAACGCCGTGTCGCTGCCGACCTTTTATTTGTATATAAACTCATCAACCATTCTATCTCGTGTCCTCAAATCCTTGAAAAACTTATTTTTCATGCACCGGAGCGTTGCCTTAGAAAACATACTCTCTTCCTTCCTGAGGCACATCGTACAGTCTACGGCTACTATAATAGTCTTGATCGACTTCTAATAACTTCGAATCGGTACTGTAGCTCTGTTGACTTCTTTAATAATTCTTATAATTCCTTTAATCACTCTGATCGCTGTTCGTAGTTCCAATGCCCCTTAACTTTTACTATTATGTTTGCTGCTATTATTATTACTAGGATTTTTTATATCTACCTAGTTTGTCGCTATCAATTAATATTACTTTTGTACTTTCTAATTGTTTGTTCCATGCTTGTGTGACTGCGATTTGTACTCTTTATAACGAAGGGTTTATCCCGTTGATATACTTAAATAAATAAATAAAAGAGCATCCATAAAAATTGTCAGAGGTTCACTGCTTCAGCGCAAAGTTACCCAAATCAGACCACGACTTCGAATCTGAATGGCTACGCACACGAACCCATTTTAAGCGCGAAACCACCGATTCGGTATAGGAGGATTCAATGAATAGGGTGATGAAACACTATTTTTAAGCAACGCAACCCCGACTTAATAGAGTTGCCCACACTCCGTTCGCCTGTTGGACAATAAATTACTAGCAATCAAGAGAGATAGAGTCGTCATCGGGCAGCCCGACGCCGCTCGAGGTATTCCAAACAAAACGCAATCGATATTTACATCACGCACCGATGCACCAGTCGAAGAGGACTTATTTTCGCGGGGCTAGCACGCTCGATGACGACGGTGCACGGATCTTTACATCGAGTTACCGCAGATATCCAGCTGCGAGCCGTTGATAACGCCAACCAGCCATCTCCCCCTCCACTCCCTTCTCGTGTAACCCCTCGACGGGGAGGAAGAAGTTCGCTAGTCGAGGAGAGAAGAGGGAGGGAGACAGGGGGTTGACGACCGCATCGTTTCTCTTCATCCGCAGCTGTAAGCCGAAGAAAGAGAGGGCGGAGTGGGTTTACGCGGTTTTTCTACCGCGCGTCATTAATATCCGTTGCTGCGACGCCTCCTCGCAATTTGTCAACATCTGATATTTAATTTCACGCCCTTTTACCTTGTCCCTGCGTGCGCGCGGCGCAGGTGCGCGATGACCGTTCTCCGAGAAACTTTGTTACTGTGCACGGTCAACAATGCATCCGCCGATGTATACATTCGCTTGCGAGCTTGCGAAATTCTTGATCCCGTCGGTCGGTTTCTTTTTCTACAGGCTATTAATGCCCAAAGTTTGGAATTCGTAAATGCTCCCAAGTCAATTACAGCGATACGCCACCCTATCCATTACCAATACTTTCGATTTTGTTGGAGTGGGGAGGAAACAGCATGTGCCACGGAATTATGAAAACGCATCAGTGTTGTCTCTGAAAGTACATTCTTATCGCTGGATGTGGGGTTTCACGAAATTTACGGCGCCCCCTCGCCGCGTCGATTTCCTGTGTCAGTTGGCGAACTGTCAGCGATCCTCACGTGCCTGAAGTCATTCTCGCGGTGAGGATCCACGGAAGTGTCGTGCCGCCGACAACGGAAATAGCCACGTATCGCTGGAAGATAAACAACCGGTGCGTAGCCGGCTGCCAATATCCTTTGGTAATACGTAACATGTGTTTAACTTGGGCCCAGCTCGCACCCCTGGGAGAAGGGAGCCGTCGAAGTCGATACTCGCGTCGTTTATGAGCTTGAATGGCGACGTAGAGACGTTGTGTAAATACATACAACGCTAATCCGTAGGTACTTGGATGCGACGTTTCTATTTCTCGCCAAGGAATTCATATTAATTTAAACTGAAGTTGTTGGAAAAAATGTTCACGCCCACCAATGTTTACCAAAACGGTCCATCAACTGTCAGAATCTGGGGCACGAGGTAGAATGTCACGACATCGCCTCGTAACAACCCCTATCCCCCGGTTACGAGCATTTTTCATCGTTCGGCAAGCATCTCTGCTTTTTTCCCTTTCATCGTCGCTGATATACCGACGAGGCTGGTAGTAGCAAGTAGATATAAACGTAGCGGCAACCAGAAGATAATAGACGGGCCGCTGGCCTCCCGGGTGCCGTTAATCATCAGGGATGAGCCCTCTGTGTACGTGGCGCGAAACCACAGGGATACGACGCCGCTATGACGTGGAACGGGACTGGGGAGGTTATGGCGTTAGATGGTCAGTTCCAAGGGAAACGGAAGTGACCGCACGCCGGAGCAATAGGTATCCCGTGGGGCTGGCTGATGGACGCTGCCGGCCCTTTCTTCCTTCGTCTTGTACGCCCCGTGTTTCGCACTTAATTAATCACTACAAATCGCGTCCCAGTCGAACCGAGCCAGGGTCTGCCAGTCATCGAGCTGTTCAACCCTGTTAATTCGATCATCAGTGATTCCGTTGATCCTGGACACCTCAGTGCCAGGGATTTGATTTACACAAAGAAGTGAACCCGGTCTATTCGAAATTGAATTTTCAGAGCGCAGCAAATGGCTTCTAGACGATAGAGAGCTGAAATTCTGCAAAAGTCTGGCCTTTCCGCGGTGATTCCTTTATTAATGGATCACCACAGGGGTCTGCTTCTAAAAGAACTTAATTTCCACCGCGACATTTCATTCATCACCGATTATTAATAACCGTTACACGAACAATAACAGGCCTCCCTCTCGTCCACCTGGAGCCACCTCCTCAACGAAAGGATCCATCGTTTATTCAAAGTGTCGTGCAAGCGGCTCTCGCCGTGGACACGTTAAACGTTTCGTAATCCTTATAGCCGTGAAAAGGGACAAAAGCGGCGGCGCTCGGTGAAATGGTTCTTCAGGTGGGGTCCAGCGATTCGCGGCGGAGCGTCAGCGCGGAGGGGCAGGATCGCCGTGTGAAACACAATTGGTATTAATGCGGGAGTGGTATAAGGTCGAGATAAATGATGGCTCGCTTTTAGCCTTTTGCTCCTTTTCCATTCGAATGGAAAATGGATATTAATGGGCGTGCTGCGTCGGTGGCCAGCGCCCGTGTCGTGCGGGGACACAGACACACGCTCGCGCGCAGCCTGTTGCGGTTCACGCGCGTGCAATACGCTCACCGACGCGGACGCGGCGCGTCGCGTCCCGAGACGGCTCTAAACCGTCGTGGATGGACTCATCAAGCCGGACATGCCCCGCTGATTATACAACCTCGCTGCTCATTACCGTTCCTCCGAAAGCGACGGACGTTTAGCCGTCCCATGAATTCGCTGCCGCCCCGTATCAGCCGTGATTAGCCGCGATACCGGCCGCTTCTCGCGAAGCCTCTACGCTTCTGCCGAATCGTTTAAGCGCTCCGATTGCTCCGATTGGCAACAAGTCCAGGGGAGTATGGTTCTCTCAGCTGTATCTTGGGGGACATTTGCATTTCATTGGGAGCAGTGATCGTTTGATGCGTTGTAGATAATTATTGGGTAGGAAGGTCGATGGGTTGGTAGGTTGCAAGGTTTGTGGCAGGTATAAAAGTATCTTCTGACGTTGTTCAGGGGTAGGCAAGAGTTCTGCTTGCAAATTTGTTAGTGTTACTTTGAGTGGTATGGAAAAGTAGTTGATCTGTTGATGGGTTGGTAAAAGTTTAGTGGAAGAGTTGGGGACTTATGGTTTAGTAATGTTTTCCCAGACCCTTACTTCATTTTTGGAAAGGCACCTTGAAGCTCTTCTTCTCTATCAGATATGCCGGAGGAACATGGAGAATGTTTCTCTCTTCGACCTATTAATTTCCTCGAAAATCATAAGTTTCGTAACCCCCGCGAATGTGTCATCGGATCTCAAGTGGCGGGGCTTACGGCTCATCCGTCGACAGCCGGAATTAGCCATCGATAGAGGACAGACCGGGCAATTACGAAAGCGTCGGCTTCATACACTCTAATTAGACCGGCACAGAAATCAATCGAACGGCCCGCGGAAAAGCGAGGACGGAAGCTGTCGTCGGCAATCCCGTTAGCGTTCGTATTAGGGTCAGCCGTGACTCAATAGCTCGTCTGGTTTTATCCGATTCCGTACGATTCGCGAACTTTCGCCGGGGATGGATAAAGAACGGGAGAACAGTCTAGACAACTCCATGTCCACTAAATTAAACTCGGTGTCGAGAAATCTTTGGTACTAGGAGTAGAGTACGTTAATCATGCACAGCTATTATTCTCTAAGTACCAACTACCACCAGCTTTCAACTAACTCATTCTTAACTTCACTATATATATATTACACAGAAAATTAAAATTGTAGTAGCCAATTTACTGATTAAATTTTAGACTCAAAATATGAGCGTATGGGGTAACTCGGGGTAATATGCCACGGTTAACTTTCAAACGCGATATCCCACAAGTATAAGTAGATACAGGGAAATAGATAAAAGCATATGAAAGTGTAACTAATTCTGTATATTGACTAATAAGTAAAGATATGTAACTTTTATAGATCAATGAGAAACGTACAAATACAAAAGTCTTGGAAAGTGGCAGATTACCGAAGTGGTAGGTAAATGTGCCACAAGCTATGAAGTGCGAACTAATCGCTCAAATTTTTTAGAATCAACAATATTTTAAACTATTCAAGCTATTAGTAACTAATAAGAAATATTTGAACTCAATGAAACGTAAGATATATTTGAAAAAAAGCTATTTCTAACAAACTAAACAGTCCCCAATCTCTACGGAGTCTTCATGGACCCACTTTTTGCAACAAGTAGTTTTTACCCAGTCACATTTAAGTCCTTTTTTATCGCAAATAATATAGTGCACATATTGCACAATAGTTTCTTTTTTAAAAAATTACTGTACAATATAAAGTATTTTTTGCATCAGTCGAATTGTCATAAAAAATATCTACATTCTCAAAATTTGTTCTATATTGTAGTACGAGCTTCCTTTAAACTTTCGTCTAACCAAACAGCACGGTTTGAAATTCGTACATACTTCTTAGGCATGGTTCTAATACGAAAAAAAAAACAACTCGATGGCATTAAATAGAAAGTATTATAATAATATTAGTTTGTGGCATATTATACCGACACACATATGGCATATTACTTCACACGGTCATAAAAGGAAGGATTGAAAATCTCTCCACAAAGTACATAGTGTTAACGGATGTGTGAGAGGTTATAAAATTCGTTTATTAGTATACTTTATCATAATCTATTGATTTTTTGTTTAACTGTCCACACGAATGTATAATCTGCATTCAAGATACAGTGTGAAATTAGATCAAGACGATACTTTGATAACTTACCAGGATTTACTGAAAATAAAAGAAGGTAAAAGTCAAAATCTATTGTCGTCTTAGCAGTTACACTAAATTCAACGAAATTAGTGCAAATGGTAACGGCATCGGTGCATTATTTAAAAAATTATTGAGAAGTGGCATATCACCTGCGGTGGCATATTACCCCGAGTTACCCTAGACTCCGAAGTTCCCAATTGCCCTGATCCTTCTCGAAGGAATACAAGTCAACTTTCTCCGAAGCGTTTATTAGCATCGCTCGCAAAGGAAGCGTCCCGGACACAGAATAATTATGCACCCCGCTTGTTAACACGGGCCCAAGAAGCTCAGCGGGACGATTATCTTGCGTTTCGCGTTCACGTGTAGCGGCAGTCGAAGAATATAATTACGTGTATCTGACGCGCGTCATCCGCGACGCTTGCACCGCTTGCTGGCCGGGGCTATTTCGATCTTGTAAGCCTACGGTGTGTTACGAGCGTGGCCGAGCGGCCCCCTTATCCGAGCGGACAGGGCAGTTTAGGTACGAAACCGTCGCTAACAGCTTTTTAAGTAAGTAATAATCTGTTGGCCGGTCCTCGAACAGAGGTGAACACACTCGGCTGAGCGATAGGAGGACGGTTAAGCGGCGACCCGCCATAGCCGCCAATCAACCTCATTAAAGCCACGAAACGCATTAGCTTATCGCCGTGCGGTGGCCTGGGTACCTACTTCACCGGTAGCCACCTAATATACACCCAAACTCCGGCATCCATGCTCCACGACTGTCTCGCCTCTCCGCTCGCTCATCGTCTTCCTTTTCCACCTTTACCTCCTCGCCAGCTTTACGCCGTGCCTTTTCTTCGGCGGCTTCGCCTCAACGTCTACTCTGCGTACACCGCAAACTTTTCGTGGACGTTATTGCCTTTCTCTTAGGGTGGCTCTGCTCGACTGTCAAGTCGCTGTGCGATTAATTAGGAGTGGTGTGAAATTGTTAGGGTGCAATGGTATGCTTACTTGTTTCCTCTGTAGAGTCAAACGCGAGGCACACAAGTGGAAGGGAATTGTGGGTGTACGAAGCAATAGCGAGGTCTATACGAGGAATTAAGAACGCGGTGTGTGGGAACAAAGGAGTCCACAAGATGTCCCTGGGCATGCGCATCGGAGACCTCACTATTGCATCCTACAGGATACTGTATCCAGTCACCAATGTCCGATCAAGCGTAACTGGAATAGGTGTTAAAGCGTTGATACCATCCATTCGCAGCATTTCATTCGTGCGTACCAAGTGTCTCTCATATCTATACGGATTCCTGTTCACCTCGATCACAAAGACCTAGCCATACAATGTTACTAAAGCGAAGGAGCCACGGTGCCACCAACTCCTCGCGTAATTACGAGCCAGTCGACCCACAGGAATTCCCTCGGATGTACATATCTCACCGAGGTCGGTTACTTGCCTCCCAGGCGTTCCTACGCGTCCACCAGGCGGGCATTTTTACCAGCGGCCAGAGGCACGTGAGCACAGGCGACGATTTACGGCTGTCGCCCGGTGTTCACGTTCGAATTAGTATATAAGCGGCCTTATCAGCCGCGCTCGTCACGCTAGCACGCAAGGCGTGTGTCTATTTCGCGTGGGTGGCGCTGGCGGAGCGATAGCACCGGGAGAAATCAAAGATTTCCCAAGGTGCCGTGCGAGTTGCAATCCGTAGCGAATGCCCGGTGGATTCGTGACAGGACTCGAAGGGAGCTCGGCGCTGCCGATCGGCTAACGAGCACTGTGCGAGCGGCCATCGCTGGCATGCGCCACCGTAATCGACGCTTATCTCTTCGGGGAACAATGAGCCAAATGTAATTAAACGGCCGCCTTATATCGCGTTGCGTGGACTTTGTTGCCCCGCTCAGAGGCTCACTTTCACTTCGCTGTGTTGGGGATTATTCAGCGTAAACGAACCTGCTCGCTGCGCGCCACTCTCTCCACGACTTCTGTCAGGAATTTAATTACCGATTACTTACGAGCTCGATATTAATCGGGGGCCTTTGATCCGATAATTGGCGACTAGGGCGACTAATCCTTCCGCGTAGATGACTAGGTGGTCGGCGCGTGGGCGCTAGCGACTGGCAAGTCAGATTAGAACAGCGTCGACTATTGTTGGCAGAGTCGGGCTGGGGTCGTGCGGAGCCTTTTGTATACTTCACAGGCAATTTCTCACACGTGTATCTGAAACTTGATCGTTCCTGGCGAATGGATCCACGTCTGCTGGCTCTGGTTTTGTAGCCACGTCGGGGGCATTAGAATTTTGGTAGAGGACCAGCTGTTTCTCAAGTGATACGGATAAGTTCCTTGGCTATCGATACAGTATGGCTCGACGCGTGTCCAATGGATCACGGTGATTGTCTAATAGCCACGCTGGCCAACTGTCCTGCTCTCTATATCGCGATCAGGTGTTTCAGTATCCGAAGTAGTCCAGTGAAGTTAGGATCTGTCTTCGGAATAAATCCCAGCAAGCTAAATTTTGGTATGGGACTTTATTTGGTCGTTTCAAACAATACGTTAAAAGTCCCCATCGATCCGACCGCCGCTAAACATTTTACAGAGGGTTGAAAAAGAACAACTGTTTTTCGCGAATATCTCGTTATCTAGCAGTTTTGCGACAAAAATAGTTATTATACAATTTATATCTTAGGAAATTCTCTACGAAAAAGGTGCTATGAGTTTTTTTCGTAGGAGTAATGAGAATGTCAGCATCAATGGATGTAGCACGTGTAGAGCGAATAGAAAGAACAAGAGTAGGTTTATTGCTATGCTGTCTCAAAAATTGGAAGCTGCCAACATCAACGTGAGACACGCTCAAGACGATGCTGACGTTCCCATTACTCCTACGAAAAAATTGATACGAGCTTTTTTGTAGAAAATTTCCTAGGCTATAAATTGTATAATAACTAATAATTGTTCTTTTTTTCAACCCTCTGTAAATTTTCTAGCGGCGGTCGAATCGATGGGGACTTTTGACATATTGTTTAAAACGACCAAATAAAGGCCCATACCAAAATTTAGCTTGCTGGGATTTATTCAGAAGACAGATCCTAACTTCATTGGATTAAGTACATTATTTCTCGCAAGCGAAGATCCACCCCCTCGAAAATTCAATTTTTTTTAAAACCTTAGGGATATGTAGAGGTTAATATAGGTATGTATTACGCAATTTTTTTGTTTGCTGCAAATTCACTCTAAGGGGGTGAAAATGACCCCTAAAAATCCGTTTTTTTTTTCGATTTTGTGTTATAACTCGCGAACCGTAAGAACTGTAAGAACTATAACTTACCAAATGATAGTCCTAATTAAAAGAAGTAACTTTTTGCTGAACACTTTTTTCCTATCTCCTACAGTTCGCGAGTAATAATATAAAATAAATAAATTTTCTGGGGTCAATTGCACCCTCTTGGATTGAATTTGCACAGCAAACGAAATTGCGTTGTACTCTGGAGGACTTCCCCTACATATTTACAGTTTCATAATTTTTTGAATTTCAGGGATCGGAATCTTTTCTTGTCAAATGTGTGAGGGTTGAAACTTGGTAATCCGACATATATGAAAATGGTTACCCCTACGAAAAAAACTCATAGGACCTTTTTTGTAGAGAATTTCCTAGGCTATAAATTGTACAGTAACTATTTTTCTCGCAAAACTGCTAGATAACGATATATATTCGCGAAAAACAGTTGCTCTTTTTTTCAACCCTCTGTAAAATTTTTAGCGGCGGTCGGATCGATGGGGACTTTTAACATATTGTTTAAAACGACCCATACCAAATAAAGGCCCATACCAAAATTTAGCTTGGTGGGAATTATTCCGTAATTTCACTGGACTAAAGTTGGACACCGCCAGTGGGTCGTTAGAGGTATGCTTAACGTCCGCGCTGGCATTTAATGCCCATTGACTCATCCGCTCCTGGGGGCACTGCCATGCACTTTCCACGGGGGCATAATTGAGCGCGATAAGAATTCACTTATAGTAGGGAGCGTCTCCATTGACAGAGCGACTGTGAATTAAATTGAGTGGCCTGCGTCGTGTTAAGATAAAGTCTGTGACAAATTTTCGGAACGGGGTCGAGAGCTGCTCAGTGAAATTGACGATCGATGACCAACGATCGTTCTAATTTTGGATCGAGATGGGAGGGATCCGTGGCTTCTATTCAATCATTTACCACATGGATTTCTACTTCCACTGAAAGATTAAGTAGTATTACCTAATATAACCAAGACAATTAAAGCGATCTGCCAATTTCTAAATATGTAAACCACGTCTATCCCAGTTTCACGCTCTGTTTCCTGCAACCATATCAATCTACTTCTGCCAAACAAAAGGTCTTCTACCCCACAACTAAATTCCATTCCACTGTCCAATTGGAATGCCCCAAGTGGCACACAATTGGCATTCAGAGGACGTTACAATCACCGTCTCCGAATTCTATCCCACTAACCGGTACCACTCTCCGTAAGTCTCCCGCAATCCAAACGCTGGTCAATTCGAAATCGGTCGACATGATCCGTGTCACTGTAGGTGCCGGTTGGACCCGTCAGGGGCATGCTAATAACGTCTGTCGAGCAGAACGGCAAGAAACAGCAGAGTAGCCGAACGAGGCAGAGAGCCGAGGGGCGCGAGAGAAAAATCTGCCGGGGCAGTAAAGGGCGAGCAGTCGCAGATGGCCAATTACCTCCGACAATAAACACAATTTAATTCTATATTCATTCCACTTAGCGCTTAGGCACGGTAATCCATCACGGGGGATTATTTGGGCTATCTCGTGGCCGGCCCACAACACACCTACAGCCGAGGCAGTGCACCACGCCAATGCATTACCCTCACACGTGCACACGTTGCACCAGCGTCGTCCTACGTGCTTGCCGCTGCTGTTGCACGCACGGACGCACGATATCCGGCCAGCTAATGCATTCGTGCGCTACATATTTATGCCCGAGATGGCTGATAGACCGGCTACTGGATGCGATTGCTCCTCCGGTGGGCCTGGATCAAGCAGGCCCGCAAGCCTCACCCTAATCGTTTTCATTGTGCCGGAAATCTCGGGCGCGAGTGGTGAAACGGGAGCTCGGGTGATTAGAGGCTCGAGGTGGAACTCGTTTGCAAGTGACGCGAGTCGAACGGGGAAAATTGACAAACACGGAACGCGAAATCGGGGGTGGGTTGGTGGATTTAATTGTTTGCAGTGCGAGTTACTCGCTCGGTTAATTAGTGAAATTCTGTTTTTTTTTTCTGTTCACATTCTTTAGAATAGAGATGCGGTATAGCTATTTCCAAATTAATAATCAATTCAGGTTTATTTAACGTTCATGTAATGTTTGGTAGAATTGAGACTTCACAGGCACACTAGGGATCGCCTTGCTGCATGATGTTTTTTTTAGGAACTTTGAAAGGGGTTTGTTAGATTGGGTGGCACGGAAATTTCGAGGAAAATGCTTCAAGGAGATTTTAAAATTGGAATTCTTACACCCTATGTCGATGACTTACAAGGGTAGATCCCGAGCCTAAAAATTCAAAACGTTCTGAAACTTTGTGAATATGTAGAGGATTTCCTCCTGATTGCAACGCAATTTTTGTTTGCCGCCAATATTCACTCGGAGGGAGTGAAATTAACACCTGAAAATTCGCCAATTTTCCGATTTTGTGTTGTAACTCGGGAACTGTAATAAACAGGAAAAAATGTTTCGAGACAAAAGTTACCTACTTCTTTTAATTAGATCCATTGTTTGGTAAAAAAATTATTTTACAGTTCACGAGTTATAACACAAAATCGGAAAATAACCGGATTTTCAGGGGTCAATTACACCCCCTTAGAGTGAATTTAGGCAGCAAACCAAAATTGTGTTGTAATCAGGAGGAAATTCCCTACAAACCTATTCACAAAATTTCAGATTTTTTTTTTAATATTCAGGTTCGGGATGTTCCCTTGTTAGTGCAGAAACATTGTATGTCCACTTTTTGTGAAACTTGAATTTTTATATGCAACAAATAGTTCTTGGCTCTTTCTTTACGTTGTACAAAATCATATTTATATCTACTTCATAAATTTGGCAAAAATAATATTTCTCTTCATTGTATGTCTCGAAATCTCATACACCATTGCATGTTGTTAAATTTATACGTGAAGACGATTTTTCGTTTTCAGTCTCGCCTCTCACTGTTCTTTTAGGCGAGCCCTGAATTACCTACCCCGGACGCGAAATTGACAATTAGTTTCGATTGTATCGACATATCGTATTAAGTTATTGACACGCCGTTGTCTCTTTCCTTTCTACTTTAGTCTTAATAGCAATGCCTGTAACGAAGAACGTTATTAAACTGTTCGCGCATCACAATCTAGTCACTCATCCGGGAACATCCCCCGATCCGTTCCCCATCGCAAAAAAAAATTAACACATGTTTAAATCTGTATTTCTCGCGAACACTGAAAGTGGACATACAATATTTGTGCACTAAGACATCGATGTAATATACAGTAGTTATAGAGCGTCTTTCAAGCATCGGTGAAATGTGACCAGAGCTCTTTGAATTCCCATTCGTTGTTGCCACAGGATCACTGCCCGCAGGTGGGACGTTGGCCGGCTGATTCGTGCAATTTAAAGCGCGCGTGGGTGAAGAACCAGTTAATTTCGCGCGACTCTCTCTAACTTGAGCGTGAAAATAAAGACAAACGTGGCTCATCGGTGTAAATACCTGGGTATACAGATTATTTCATAAACCGTGGACATATCCTTGTACCCACTATCTATGGAATCTTCGCGTAACTATCTACCACTAATTAATTAGCATACCACAGTCCTCTACAGACTCAAACAATATCTCCCACCTGACAAAAACCATGAAGAACAAAAAACATTTACACGAATTACTCTCGCGATTTCCATACTCCAAACTCGCCCCCCCCCAGAAGTCAGGTCTACATTTCACGAAAAGCCCCGTAATACTTTCGCGCAGGAAGTCAGGGAGCGTGGCCGCCATCGTCGACGCCGCTTCTTATGCAAATCAGGCGGAAAAACTCGCGTGTTTTCAACGTGTTTTAATTATTCAAGCGACAACTTTCTCCAATGAAATTAGAACTGGCGCGCGCTCCTGGCTCCGGGCGACAAGTGTTTTGCTTATGGCCGCACCACCGGCGGGCGTAAACCGGCTGCCGCGCGGTGCGAGCGTCTAAAATCCGCGGCAAGAAGCGTCGGGGGGCGCGGAGGGAGGCGCGGGCGTCCCCAGAGGGGCGGCGAAGGAAATTAAGAGAGCAAGGAAAAGCCGGGGACGTTATCTCAAGCGGGTAGCCGTGAGCCCGAGAGAGCTCGTCGAGGAACGATGTCAAGCGGCTGTCTGCGAAACTTGGAGACAAAACGACGGCGCTCGCGGAATCTAGGTTGACGCCCGTCGTCCCCGCGGATCCGCCAAGGAGATTCTTTGTCGCGGAGAAAATTGTACGCCGGGCGATATCGCGCTGTCACGGGCGCGTCGACAAACTCCCATACTTGTCCAGGACTCGTGTCGTTCGAAAAAGTTGCCCGGACGCTGCTTTAAAAACTGCTTCGTTAGAGCGCCGAGCTACGCTCCCCTCGCCCTCTTCGCGCGGCGTTCGCCGTCCGCGCGGGACACTTCGCCCGAGCAAATGAAACGATCGGTACAAATCCGGCGATTCTGCACTACGATTCGAGTCTATTCTTGGCCAAACTGCCTTCATGCTAATTACAGAATATAGGCTATTTGCTTTTCATGGAGTGACGGCGCTCCACTCTTTACGCCCCACGTTAGCATACGAGCTGTGCAGGAGTCACCAGCCACGGTACTTACAATTCACTCTTAATTTTATAGGGATTACGATATTTACTCGATAAGAGCTCGCAGTTCGGGACTGACAGCGAGCATATAGCGTGTAGGGAGCACGTTTCTCAAATTAATTTAGCTATTCTCAATTTCTTCTTTTGGGCCAGAAAACTGCTGAATCACTTGCTTCGCGAGCTTATAGCGTAGAGGGCAAACTGAGCTTATAACGAGGAATTACTTTAGTCACTGTTTTCGATGAGTTTACTGTTCACTCGCGTTAGTTACATCGCAAATATTCTTTCGCATACACAGCAAACGCATTAAGGGAATATTTTACTCCCTCGGTCGAAAAATCCGCCACTTTTCAGTGTTGGTTTTTATAATGAAACACACACTTAACGTTTTCGAATTTTGAGGGATATATTGTACCACTCTTGAAATACGAGGAAAAATCTTTGTTATTTGTTTATTTTACTTGTTTACTTAAATATTTCGCAGTGAAGTTGGCGTTTTCAGAATTGCTGGCGGTTGAAATCTCGGACCACTGGATCATCGGAAACAAAAAATTCAATCATATTTTTAATTTGCAAGAGTGTGGCTATCTCGCTAACCACAAATATCTTAAGACTTTTTAATATTTCCCCACATTTTATATCTATTAAACAGAAAAGAAATGCCCCTTTCGGTACTTTCAACTTTGAACGACTCTCATTTTAATAATTTTGGTGCAAAATTGTTCTTTCGCGGAAAACGAGATAACCATACTCCTGCGAATTAGAAACATGTTTGGTTTTTTTATTTCCGATGATCCAGTCGTCCGAAATTTGAACCGCCAGCAATTCTCAAAACGCTAACTTCACTGCGAAATATTTAAGCAAACAAGTAAAATAAACAAACAACAAAAAATTTTTCTTGTATTTTAAGAGTGGTACAATATACCCCCCCCCCCTCCCCGAAATTCTAAAACGTTAAGTGTTTATTTCATTATAAAAACCATCCCCGAAAAGTGGCCGATTTTTATGCCGGGAGAGTAGAATGTCCCCTTGAATTTGAACAAATTCTGCAGCCTGGAGAATTCCAACAAAACCACCCCCTCGCTTCCTCATTCTACTTCACCCACCTTCGCTTCTACGTGTCACCTCGCAACTTCGATTTACGCGCCGCCGAAAGGTCCCTCGCAGCGATAAAACTCGCGATCGGTCGACGCACCCGGCCGAATTTCAGGTTCGCGCGGATGTGACGTAGTCGCAAATATAGCCGCGTGCAATTGCGCGCGAAGGGTGGGCACGGCCCCGCTAGTTATACGGCAGTAACAATAGCAGTCGTGCCAGCCGGAGCATACAGGCCGTTTGTATGAATGAAATTATTCGCTTCTAGGAATATATAATCCGCGGCTGGGTCGAGGGGGGTGAAAGCGGGCGAGGACGAGGAACGTGGGTGTAAAGTGGAGGAAAGAGGACGCGGGCCCTCCCCTTCTGTTTGCGCGTCTCGGCGTATTGCTGTTGATTACGCGGCGGCAGCTGTGTTTTATGCGCTCACGACTCGCGACTCGCCTTTTCTTATATTATATTATATCGGCGTGTTAAACGGCGTCGCCCTCCTGTTCCTACATACCGTGAATATTATATTCGACGGGGCTCGTTTAGACGGCGGCCGTTTTTACGGAATCGAGGCGAGCACGGTGGCGCGCTCGAGAACGACGCGATAAAGGAACGTTTTGCATCTCGTACAGTCGCCTCGTGGCTATATACCTCCGATGACAAGCTTTCCCTTCGCTCGTTAACGCTTCCTCACTGATGACGTCGATGGGAGATCGAACAGTGGAGGTGCAGTCCGCTGATGTTCGACTGAGAAGCTGTTGTTGCAGTTCGAGTTTAGTATAAGTATTCCCAGCGACTTCAGAAGTCCAACAAACCCTCTGGAGTGGGTGACCATCACGTTTCAGAGATAAAAACTTCTAAAAATCAAGAGATTCTGCTCCGAAGCTTTCTCCCCTATCGAACAGATCACCACACAGGAAGAAACACCTAAAACTGATCAACCGTCCGGTACAATCGGATTCCTGCAAAATCTCTGCAACACCCCCACCCCAGCAGACAGCACAGCCAGCACGCGGGAAAAAAAGAAAGAAAAAAATAGAATGCAGCAGTCGAAAGAAAGGGATTCGTTGGTGGCTGCTGCTCGCTCATTGTACTGCCCTGGCCGTGGCAGCAGTCAGAAGGAGACGCCTGGCAGGGAGAGAGCCAGCCTTATTTATGGCTATATTAATCCTTAAATGGTATCTAATGTCACACCGGCACGGACAGATCTATCTGATGGCAGGGAGGCAGTGAAAGAGAGGGAATCCCATCTCTGCAACAGTTCTCTGTAGGACTTGCTATTGTCGTACGTATTCATACGTGTGTTTTTGTGCGTCCGTGCTGCCGCTGCCAGGCACTCCTATACCACACCGGAGTACAAACGACGGTGTCGAGTTACCGGATGGTACACCACGGGGTGTCCGTGACTTATACCCTGTTTGGTTACCCTGGTTCTCAGCCCCCTCCCTCCCTCTCTCTCTCTCTCTCTATCTCTCTCTCTCTCTCTCTTTCTCTCTCTCTCTCTTTCTCGCTTTCTCTCTCTACTCCGCTGCCCCCTTTCCTCTTTCTCCAGCTTTCTCGAACACCCCCTTCTGCCCCCTGCTCGCTGGAGGCCAGAATGCACTCTGTCCCGTGGTTCGTGCCGCACCGTCGCTCCTGCGACCAAGATGTTTTGCGAAACAAACGTTTGTATCCGCACGCTCGACCGACCGAGAAACCCCATCGCCCCCAGTGGGACAGGGGGCGATGGTAATAGACGGCTGACCTTTGACGTTTTTGTAATTACCCCCTCTTCACCCTCATCGGTTGTATAGATTGGCCTTGTATAGGTGTATACATTGGGCGAATGTTTAGTTCTGTTTGTATTTGCGATTGCAGGGTGGTTTTGGTGATGGAAGATTTAGGATAATTTGCTTTCTCGACAGGAGTTTCCTATTTCCTTTGTCGAGGTTCAGGATTTGTAAAAAGGACTTTGGAAAGCGATTATTGGTGCTTCTTGGTGTCTCTTCTTGTGCCATTTTTATGTAAACACACCTATTGTGTCACTTTTGTAACAGTTACTTGTAATTGTATTGGTAAAACGATTATATTTAGTAATTCTAAATAAAGTTATTGTTCTGTAGACATCCAATTCAGATCTATTCTATTTTATCACGTTGACACTGGTCAGTAAGAGACGATCTTCTAAAACCAATTATGACACAAGTAGCTCCGACCCACGCTTGTAACACTATTATAGCACTTCAAATCTAATTTCCTCCACAGAGTTTCTGAAAATTCCCCCAGTAAGGTGAATGTCCCAATTTCTGCTCATGTCCCCATTTCTGATTATTTCGTATTTTTCTTATTATTATATGCGTTACGTCTGTAGTATAGTTGCAACAAAATAATTCTAAACTATTTAAACATTTACGCGAGTGTTGCACGAGCTTGGGGCAATACATACATCGCTATTTTTCATCAGCAGAAATACGAACATTTCGAGGATTATATATATATATTTAATTACAAATTACTAATAGTTAAACATCTTGAAATATCTTTCTTAAATAGTTTTTGAATTGGTTGATTTGCTATTAAAGAATTAATCAGTTACTCTGCAAATTTTCATCGCAAACAAATTTTTTACACCTTCTTTATGACGAGTTATCTCTTAACCCGAGAGTAGGCGCACGTCGGTCATTTCGACCGATGGTAATGTAATCAGAAATAACTTAATAAAATGACTAAAATTTATGCGAATGCAAAATATAAAATTGTATTGTCTATTTATCAATTTGAATTTATCACTTGATTTTTAATTTTCAATAATAGCAATTATCTAATGTATTTTATATTTATATTTGTTCTTCATAAATTATACTTAAAAATTTATGGTTTCATAAACGTATTAAATATTTATATTTTCCTCGGATTAGAAACTGCATCTTGAGAATAAAGAATAAATACATACGTTTCCTTCACTCAAAGGACACGCCTCCTCTACATCTGATATCTCTATATCCGCAGAATCAATTTCCGAATCACTGATCTCGTCTTCAATGTTTTCATTCAATAAGAAATCTCGGAAATTAGTAGCAGCCATGATTGCCACACAGTATGCGTACACGAGTGCACTAAGTGTCGCTCCGTAACATAAATAAGTTAAGAACTCCTTCAAAGGGGAATAGCTCCACGGAAAAAGTAAACAATCTAACGCTATGGATCATGTTTCAAAACATATGAAATCGTCGGTCGAAAAGACCAACATGCGCCTACTCCCGGGTTAAATGAGCAGAAATTGGGACATTCACCTTACCCCCACAACCTCCCAATTCCCACATACACAAGTCCGCACCTGATAAAATCATTAACCCGCCCATCAAAGCCCCCGTACTCAATTCGCCTCCGCGAAGCTTGCTTCCGAAAGTGCAGTATTCAGCTGACTGTTCCGCAGACAACCGTTAAAATCCTCCTCCCAGAGACGACATCCCCGGGCCACCGCGAGGCACCGAGAACGCGAGCCAGAAATCAGATTTACCGAGCGCGAGCGGCCGTAAAGCGACCGATCAACGTGAACACGTAGCATTAGTCGGGGGAGAGAATAAAACGTGGAACAGGAGAAAGGAAGGAAGGAAGGAAGGAAGGAAGGAAGGAAGGAAGGAAGGAAGGAAGGAAGGAGCTGGGGAGGAGGGACGGAATAAGCGAAGGAAGGAGAGCGTGCAGCCGCGTCGCGGAATAATGCACGGCGGGGTGCACGGCGCGCATTTAATCCAGCAATAACAGAAATATCAGTGGAGGAGCACAATGGCCGGGGCGCAGATATATCTGTTATATACCCGTCTCCACATGTAAACGCGTTCGTGCCGTGTCGTGTAGAGGCGAGCGTAGGAACGCGTAACACACAAGGTAACCGTGGACCGTGCCCGGGCTGTTTGGCCCCGGGTTATTGAGGTGTCACAGCCAGCGGCACCAACAACGTGCGAACCAACCGAGCCGGGGCTAATGAATGGCATCCTCCCTTTTTCTTTTCTGCCTATGAAAAATTATTGTTGCTGCCTTTGGCCCCGGCCAGAGCGGGGGGGAAGAGTGGGGTGGCTCGTCTCACGGTGCCGACCTACCACCGTGTCATCCTCCCTCTTTCTCTTACCCTCTCGCCCTCGTACCCTCTGTCTCGACCCTGCCGATGGCCCCCGATACTCGATGCTCCGAGGATGGTGCACCGAGTCCTCTGGTGCCGGTACTGGCGATGGTGGTGGTGGCGCCCCGCAGAGAAGCCAGCTGGAACCGTTTCGCTTCTCCACGTCGTTCCATTGTCGCACACGCGTCGTGCTGCGTTCTCGTCGGACCCGTGTGCGTGTTTCGCGCGAATTTAAAGCAGTATCGAGCAGGAACAGGGGGAAGGGGGAGATGCGGACGGAAACCAGTGCAAGAGTTTTCCCGGCGCAGCTATGCCCGGGGACGTGTGTGCGTGTGAGAAAGTTCGACTGTGTCTGGGTGCACGGCGGCCGTGCACATTTGTCTTGATAAAAGGGACGAGCAAATTAAAAGTAATGATTTGTAGAAATATTTTGGTCCGGGAGCCCTTCCTCTAGCCGCCTCCCCGCCGGCTCCCTTTTCAGCTTCTTTCTTTCCCTTTGACTGCTGCGCTGCTGGTGTTGTCTGTACGCCGTCTCTGTCCCTCTGTCCGTCTCCTTCGCTTCCTCCAGGGAAATGGAGCCATTACGGTAGCTAATGCCTCATCTGTTAGCCGTGCGAATCCGGCCTGCTCCTGTGGGGCATGCTTACAACGCTCCATTTATATAAAGCGAAAGGATATTCCGCCGACTGGTGCTTACACGGCGAACAGCGCGCCGGGAAATTGGGAGGGAAATATCGCGCGGCCATTGCCACTGCTGTATACGTTTTTGGGTACGGGAGGACTCTTTCGTTCTATGAAAGGCCACGAGTGATCGTTGAATACCAAATATCGGTACTATACCCGCATGAATCACCATTTGTTCCAATCAACATCGACTCCACACGACTCTGAACAAGCATGTACGCCGTTCAAAGTATCCCAATTACGGGATTAAAAGAGTAACTCTGCAGAGGACCCAGATTAAAGTGAAACCTCTATATAACGCGGCTTGTAGGTTCCAAGAGGCAATTACCTCCAATGCACAGTGGGGAAATTTTGCGATTTTATGGACAAAACTGCAGAAATGAAAATTTTTAATTTTACAAATTTAATACAAATGTCAATCAATTGAAGGATTACATCCATTTTCGTGGTCGAAACCTGAAAACTTATTTTTAATATATAAAATTCGGCACTTTTACGTTCTAATATATGAGAAACTAAATTATCCGAGAAACAGAACTTACAAAAATTACGAACGATAAAGATTTTTTTATTATTTACAGTTATACAATTTTTTTGTTAGAGTGCAGCAGGGTTATTGCTTCTGACGACAAACAATTAAACAGAGGATCGAAGCCGAATAAAATCGTTTAAAAAAGGATAAGAAAGTTTGTAATGTTTAACATGTGAACCAGTCTCGGTCACAGTTATGTCGTACGTTAGACAAGACACAGTGGTTTAAAAAAAAATGCATATAATTAAAAGCTTAGCAACTATTAGCAATTAATAATTGCATTTCTAGAATGAAAATAGTCGAACGTAAAATAGGAATGAAAATCATTGCAGGATATTATGGAATTGATAACTATTTTATGCAATTGAAAATTGATTCTTATATGAAAAGGTTATTTCTAAAACACTACTTTAAAAATTGTATAAATTACGCATTAAAAACCGAAACACAATTATTTTGAGGACAAAAAGATAACTTACGCACCACCAGGAATTGAATCCATGCCTTGAAATTATTATCAGATCTTTGGATAACACAATATAAGTGTTTGAAGCAACTTGAAAATCTGGATTAATTTTTTGCGATCGCTCTAACCTCCCATGAACATAAACATTTGCGAGTCTAGGTATACGAGCTTTGTATTAAAACATTTAACAGTAAAATTGGGGGCATTTGATACTCATATTTCTTCTTCAATTCACGTTTACATTTATTTTGTCGAATTGAAAAATTTCTTTTTGTGGTTCAGGCCATAAAATCGCGAAATTTCCCCACTGTGCAACGATCCAGCGCTCGAGGAACAATCTACACGTTGGAGCTGAAACGCGCGATTGTTTCCTCCCGTGGACGATACTTAACAAGAGAAATTCGCGGGTTGCCAGTGACAGAGGGCCGTGGTGGTTTTCTTGCCAGCTCGGGTAGCTCCTGGCGGAACGGTAACGCGGATCAATGGAACGGAAAGAAGAACCAGCGCAGTGGAATCGTGTATACGAATGCCCTGTAATCAAATAAAGGGGAACAATGTTGGCGAACGATGCGAGTCAGCCAGCTCAGCAGCGCGATCCCAAGCCCGCCCGTTCCTTGTCCTGGACACACCCCCACCGTAACCGAGCGAGCGCTGTTATCCGCGTATCCTGCGACTCACCCCGTGCTCCCTTTTTTACTCCTGTGCCCCTGCCCCCTCTCTCAGTCGATTCTCCACCCCCTCGAATCACCATCCACGCGCTCCTCCCGCGAGTCGTACCTCATAATCCCAGGCAGACTCTATACGAGAAGATCAAAAGAAACGTGGGAGAGGTCCTGCGGGAGGATCCTCGACGGAGGAAGAAACAATAACGGTAATGAACGTTCGAGATTTAATTTATGGCCCACTGTTTTCCTTGGAAGTCGAGCTACGGTCTTCTCACGTGAGTGGAGACTAGATTTGCAGTAAAGAGAGCGTGCGGGGTGCTTGTGCTGTGGGAGTGTTTAGTGTAAAGATTGAGATGTTGAAGTTTCAATGGGGATGGTGGATTTTGGGATTAATATTCGAAGGTGAGAGTGAAATTTTAGGGAGTTGCGAGGGATTTATGAGTTCGAAGAGAACTGTATTTAATTTCCTAATTCTAGGGTACATTATTTCTACTTGATCATCTGATCTTTGAGACATAAGAGGAATTTAGATGACAGAAGATTACAAGTAACTCCACTTCGCTAGTAGATAGGTATAATTGAAATAGTATTCAAATCAAAGAGTACTCGATCACCTTACACTGTCTTTCTTCACCCTAATCTCTTCGTCCCCAAAAAATTCATGAATTACCTATGATCCTTTTAATAACACACGCGGCATAAATCTAGATATATACAAATATCGCAATCACGACGGAAAACAACCTCTAATCAGACTCGAAAATCGTTGGAATGGACACTCGCGTTCGTGTCCCGTGGCACACGAAAAATAAAGTCGTCGCCTCCGCTCGGGTACAACCCCGACTCGGGTCGCAGAAGTTCTCATCCTGATGAATATTCCCCAAAGACCGGGGCATGGTATCAGGGGGCAAAGGCTGGCAGGAAGCTCTCGATGGTAGATAACGTCGGTACGTTTGTCTTCGTAATAATATTGGCCCGCGACCCAGGCGGCTCACTCAGCCGAGTTTACAAACGCAAACACGCCGGTCGAGCCAGGTAATTAATGTGCGAGTTGTAACGTTGTTAATCTACAATAACGAGAGAAACAGCCCCGTTGCATCGAAGCCCTGGTCTACGGGAACGTATTCCAGTTGCGGTAATGATCGAGGGATCTCGCGGCCTGATCTCGTTCGCAAGTTAAGGCCTTCCCATAGGATACTATTTTATTGTTCATACGTAGTGTTTCAGATAAGGTGACTTGGCAGAGATAGCACTTGTTTAAGACCATGCTAGGAGATATGAAATTCTAAATAGCTTCACTACTCGGCTTCGCCCGAAATTTAGATTCTGATTTTATAAAAAAAAACATGTTTTATTTATTCTTTTTGTGGAAATAGTCACATTCATCTGGATTAGTTAGGCATAATGAGCTGCAACATATTTCGTGACTAATAAACTAAATTTTAGAAAGTCTAGGAATCCAATACCCTCCAGAAATCGGATTCCAGATTTTCAAATTTCAGTTAAACCAAAGCTTCAAATATAAAAAATTAAACGAAATCAATTAAATTACTAAATTTGATCATCCCCACTTTAGAGAATAAACTAAATTTTAGAAAGTCTAGGAATCCAATACCCTCCAGAAATCGGATTCCAGATTTTCAAATTTCAGTTAAACCAAAGCTTCAAATATAAAAAATTAAACCAAATCAATTAAATTACTAAATTTGACCACCCCCACTTTAGAGAATAAACTAAATTTCGTGACTAGAGTTTACCGTTCGAAAGTTTTTAGGCGACAGACAAACACACAAAAACGTTGTGCTTTACCTATATATTAACATGCGATGATGCTCAAATTGCGCGACTCACAAGAATATTTTGTGTACCACTTTGTCGCGTGATCTTATAGGGGTAGTTGGTAAAAAAATAATCGAGGTAATTAAAGGAAACAAAAGTAATTTTAACAAGTTACAGGCCTTGCAAAAAAAAATGATTTCAAGAAAAGCAATATGCCTCACAATAGGGAGCACATTATTCCCAACGAGTTTCCTCTGAGATATCAAAATGAAGAGTATCGTGCACATTAATAAATATCGAAACAACCCCTGAAGTTCGTTATCCGCTTCACTACAAACTCTAAAACCTCGCGCTACCTTTATCCAAGCCCGTTAGCAAATTGCAAACTGTGACAATAGCGACGCAGCGAAACGAAAGAATCCATCAGCGTCTAGTCCCGTGGCAAACGATAAAAAATGCATCCGCGCTTCGTGGAGGACCAGGGCGAGGACAATATGTTTCCATCAGGGGCGGGGATCAATCTTGGAGAACGTGAGGCCACGTTATCGTGGCTCCTCACCGTCGCTTGGATTACCTTGGCGACTACGTGGGAGTCGTGTCCTCTGGTCCAGGGGCAGAAAGAGGGGCAGAGATAGAGAAAGAGAGAGAGAGAGAGAGAGAACAAGAGCAAGAGGAAAGGAGAAATGTCCACGAGAGGTCGGTCCTTTGATCAGACGCCGAAGACGTATGCGGTTTAATATTGCCTGACCCGAGAGAGAGAGAGGTCAGCCTCTCCTGGTCGTGGTCTCGGCGGGATACACGTACGATCCGTGGTACGGTGGAGGTCCGGTCCACTCACCGCTCGTCTCGTTGACAAATGTCTCGAGCATCCCCTGGGCATCCTCCTCGAGGCCCTAGCTTCGCCGTCATCCCTTAACTCGCGCCATCGAGTCCATCTCTCTCCCTCTCTCTTTCTCGCTCTGTAGCCGTGGTGGGCCTCGTTCGACTGACTATAATCTCGTGGAAACGGGTCACCCTCTTTCAACGCGTCGAGAGCATTCAATTACTGACGGACGAACATCGTTACTCCGTTCCTATGTATATACATACTCTGTGTACGGTGTTCGCGTTTTGGGCGTCCCGAAGAAAGTGACCCCTCAAACTGTGGCGATGTACATAGCTGGAATTTGATTATTGTGCGCCTCTTCGTGGCTGTAGGTAGAGCACTGGGATGGGAGATAGGATATAGTGAACATGGTGGTGTCTGGAACCATGTGTGTATGTCACTTGAGAATTATGTATAGTGACTTGATTGCTGTGGATTAGTTTTAGATAGTTTCAGCACGTTTGGAGACGATGAAAGAATGGAATTACTGTACAAGCACACGAATAAGAAGAAGAGCACCGCAAACTGGGGGAACATTGGCATGTTTCTGGATCGTTTTGTTATATGATATCAAAACTCACATCTTTACAGTTGCTTGAAGTACCCAATCATAATATCGAATTTTTTTGGTTGCATTACAAGTGCCAAAATCCATAAAATTTGTATCCTTTTCCTTCTTTAATACCTACATGTTAATTAGCATATAAGTAACACTAACAGCTAGAGTTTTACCAATCTGAAATTACATTGACACTTAAATTTGTTTCTTTTTATGTTCAATGCACTCTCTTATATATTTTTTATTGTTTCATTTTTTTTTTTTTAATTAACGTTTTCAACTTTGCTGCCAGGTACCCTATTATAACATCGCATCGTTTGTGATTGTAGTACTAGTCTGAAAATACATCAAGTTTTTCTCTTTTTCCTTCTTTAATACATATTAAAGAACTGCCAATGTTAGCTCGTTAGAGGGTCATTCTACTTTGATCGGTCGAAAAATGAAGCTGCTTTTAAAGATTCCTTTCTCCGTAAATACAACATATAATGAAATCAATATTTCCCGTATTTATTAAGTATTTATCGCCCGTAGCTCAATTAACAATTTTTGTTGAAAAGTAACTAAATGGTGATAATTTGAAAAAAGTTTGACGAAACACATCCAAAGGGATGCTTTCTCGGGTGTTCCCCGAGGAAAATCTTGGTTATTTTCCGGCAAAAATTATTAATTGATCTACGAACGATAGCGACTCTCATACAGATTAACCCATCGCGGTCACACCTTCTTATAATCACAAACTGGTCACACTGGGTTCACTGTACCCCAGCGTCATTTTTTGAGTTACCATTTTCGATTTTTTTAATCTTTTAACTTTTCAGTGATAAGTGTACATTCGTAATACTAATACAATCATGACCTTATAGTCTTTTTCTAGAAACGTAAATTTTGAAATAATAAAATTTGTAGTTGAAAATGAGCGATTTTCCACGGTTGTCAGGAAAAACCGATTTTTTCACATTTCTTTTCATTTTTGTTTTTGCGATAAATCCCCTTTGGAAGACGTAAAGGCGCGACATTTCAATTCGAAAAATGCTCTTGGGGTGCGATACACCCCGTGTGACCACGAAGGGTTAAGAATCTTTTCAAATTTTTTATTTCAGATAGGCCTAATCCAGGGAATCACCTGCGCCACGAACATACTTCTTTTTTTAAGTGGCATACTGACGTTATAAAAATACATTTAAAACAAATTAAAAAAATCTTTTTAATTTTTTTTTAGTATAATACAAGAGTAGCTTAGCAAATACCGAAAAGATTTATTTCATTTTATGTTGTAGTTATTCAGAAAAATATCTTTAAACATAGCTTAATTTTTCGGTGGATCAATGTAGAATGACTGCTAAAAGCCGAAACGGATAATTCAAATGGGAACTTAGGAAGTAGACACTGGCGATGGTAGAACGATTTAGCAGTCAATTGAAGTGCCGCGCAATTTCCATTGAAATTCCTCAACTTTCTACCCCAAAGTCTTCTAAACATATCCACACTCACCTACCACTCACAACCAAACCTGTTGCGGCGCAAGCGAATCGGTTTCTTTCGAGCAGCAGGTAGTGCCGTGTACCGCGAGTATATTAGACCAGAGGACAATAGTGTCGCGGCTACCGGCAGTTCTTGCGCTATTTCTTATAAACATTGTTACCCTGCGTGCTAAGGCATTCTCCAACCACCGACACTTCGCATGTACGTTAGGACAAACGGACCAATCAGATTTGGACCAGCGGTGGCATTTTCGGTGAAACGCTACGCAGACGGCAGATAGCAACGAGAGCTCGAACAGTGAGCAGACCAGAAGTCTGACTCCTTCGATAAATTTCAAATACATTCAATTAGTCTACATTCTATACGTAAGTACCATCTTTATCCTTCACAACATCCACGCTGACTATAATCTCGCGTGTAAGGTCCGATACCGCTCCGCAAGCAAGTGGGAGCATATTCCTGACGAAACAAAACCTAAAAAAAGTCCTCCCTTTAAAGCAACCCCTCCCTCATTTCCACCGAGCCGCGACACCAGTTAACTGTTATCATTACTAAAGTTTCGCTCCAGAACCGATAATGCAACGGACAAGGAAAAATGCATCGTAACCGCGATCATCAGCGGATACTACATCGAGCCCGCGGACGACTGATTTTAGCCCGCGTATTCCGGTCCCCATTAACGCGAGCTTCGCCCGCGGGGGGCAAAGAGTAGCGGCCGTCGAGGCGGGCTGCGCGAAGTGATCAGCGCGCATTAACGGCGGAAGAGCGCGCGATAGCTTGTCGCCGTGAAACGTCGCGATCCATCCGCGGTTGGTTAATTAATACAGTGCAACCGTATTTGCCTTCATCCGTTCGCGTTCAGCCCCCCCCCCCTCCGGCAGCGTCTCGTCGCGCTTTGGCCACGGACGATTTCATTACGCGCCGACGAAAATGCCAGGAGACCCCATCGATTTGCTGTCCCGAGCCGCGGGGGCAGCGACGCCTCCGTTTTTGGCGTAGCGATTCTATATCCGCCGCAGCCAGGCGCGATATTTTCGCGGCATTAGCGGCGCGGACGGAAATAAACTCCGGGCGATTAATTTTTATTCGGTCGGGAGCGGAAGACGGCGCGGTTCAATTATCTGCACGTTACAAACGTGTGCCAATTTGCTGGGCGGGCATAAATAGGAGTGCCGCGCGGCGAAAATAACGGCAACGGAAGAATTGGCAGCCAGAGACAATATCGAAGACGTGCGGCCGGGACAAAGACAAACCTCGGGGTCGTATTTTCGGTGGCGGTACTCGCGACCAAGTCACGTACGCGGCGCGGATTGGAGGGGGAATTAAACACACCCCTTGCGAGCGCGGTTCGATTTCACGGTATCGAAAGTGTCCTACCCTGCTTTGTGTGTGTCTGTGCTGTGGTCAGATGTGATGACGAAGGGAAGTGTATAATTATACCATAGACAACTTCAGAAAAGTAAACAAATTACGCCAAGTACATGAAATTAAATAAATCACGAAAATAGAAGATAATAATAATTATAAAATAATAAAAGATGGGAAATATTTTATTCTAAATACTTGGCGCTGCGAAACAGAAAAAATGTTAATTGTCATCGTATTAATAATTTACAGTAACTCCCTTACAATCTGAAATACATGAACATATACATTTACATATTAGAAACGCAGTCAGATTTATTCTACATTTATTTAATTCTAATGTCATACGTAGCATATGCGCACGCACACATACACACATTCATGAACGCACACACAAGAAAGAAAGGAAAAGATTAATGCAATTTATACATATTTATTCAGTTTAGCGGCACCAATTCAGGATGCAGCGCCAATTTTGATTTCACATCTTCTTTTATTTTATAATTATTATTATCTTCTATTGTTTGTGATTTATTTGATTTCGTGTACTTAGCGTAATTTTTTTACATTTCTTTAGTTTTTTATGGAGATCTCACTTCTTCTTACAAAGATAATTTGCATATAGAATGAATTCAGATAATTTTCAATATTATAAATTATTATTATATTATTAATTGATGACTGGATAATTTTTTCATCCCCTCGGGTTTTTTTTTATAAATATATTGTATTGTCATCCAAACTACGCACGCCTGCAAAGCTTCAAGACAATTGGATTAGTGGAATTGGTTTAAACTGGTTTTTATCATTTAAATTAAAAAGACATTCATTTATGTATATATTTGTAAAAACACGTTTATAACTTGGTTATAACTTGACGGTAAGCTGTCCAAATTTGGAATAGATTGCATAGTGAAGATAGCGATTGACGAACGAAACGTGTGTTAGTTCCGTTTTGGCTGAAGGTGTGCGTGTAACGCGTGTACGTATTATGTTGACGAAAAAATTTCTTGGAGAAGACGAAGAAAAATCTTAAAATTTCCGACTGATCCATGAGACGATATTATGATATCTCTGTTATGCGCGGACCGATTTTATTGAAATTGGTCTTATTCGAAAGCTTATACGTGGTTTACATAAGAAAAATGCCTTTAAATTTAGGAAATATTGCAAGCCTTATGAGATATTAATGAAATAAGTTTCAGGTTAGGTTGGAATAGCCCGGCGACGAGTAAATGATCAAGTCTTTCCTGTACTTGGCGTCGGGACGCTACCGCGTCTCTAGATTTCCTGGACAAGATATAGGTAATCGAGTCGACTTCGATTTTTCTGCATATTTACTGTCTCACGAGAAGGGTATTTTTGTGAGTATTTTAAGATATAAATGGGATTCTTTTACCTGGTACAGTCTTTGCTCCTACTTCTCTAAACGGGAATGCATATTTACAGAAATTCGGAGAGAAATGATTAAGTTAAGGAGTCTGGGTTAAAATAAAACCGTGGATCTCTGTTGGGGTAGAACATTGTTGATGGCTGATGTATATCTTTTATCTTGATGTATATAATTCGGTATCCTTAAAATAGATCAACGTGCGCCTGTTAGAAAGATGCCATTTAATGGGAAACAGAGAGGTACCATTTCCTAAAATAATACAATTTACTAAAGTAGTACCTATGAATTCACAAAATACAGGAAGCGACACTTCACTATCTTCCCATAGACAGTCCCAAAGAGCCAGTCTGATCTGACAATCCCATTTCGAACCACTCCCCCCCCCCCCCCCCCGCCCCGTACAGGGGTTAAACGGCTTAAGGGGTCATGCTCAGTCAGAAGGCCGAAGAAAGGGTGATCTTTGGAAAATTTTGTACTCAAAAGCTATAACACATTTCTCAAAAAATCTTTTTTCCTTTTAAGGATTGCATCTAGTACCGCGCATCGTAATTTTTTTATTTAAAAATATTTAGCAATAACTAAGTTATTGTCCATTACTAAAAAGAGGTTCTCTAAAAAAAGGTTTCTGCGGTTACCACTGCTGCTCGAAAGTCGATCATCTAAAATAAAAAATTCGAAAGAATTTACTTACTATCTTATATTATCTAGTAATTTTGAAGGAAGGATTTTTCGAAATATTGATTTGGAAAAAATGGCTGATGTGTAAAAGTTTCAATTTTTATCATAAATCGTGCCTGATTTTCGTCAATTAAGAGAAAACTAAGCATCGGATAAAAAACCCTTCGTTCAAATACTAGATAATATAATATAATAAGTAAATTCTTTTGAATTTTTTATTTTAGATGATCCACTTTCGAGCAGCAGTGGTCACCGCAGAAGCCTTTTTTTAGAGAACCTTCGAGTGATGGACAATAACTTAGTTATTGCTAAATATTTTTAAATAAAAAAATTACGATGCGCGGTACTAGATGCAATCCTTAAAAGGAAAAACGATTTTTTGAGAAATGTGTTATAGCTTTTGAGTAAAAAATTTTCCAAAGATCACCCTTTCTTCGGCCTGCTGACTGAGCACGACCCCTTAAAATGCCTTGGAAGCTGAGAATTCTCAAATATCTCTCGCCATTTCATGAGCATAAACCAGCCTTCATGTATTCATGCCAGTGCAACGTGCCGGGGGAAAGGCGAGCTGGGTAGGAGCAAGGGGGAAAAAGGGACGTGGACATGGAAAAAGGAGAAGACGCGGGGGTCGAGCCACGGAGAGAGCTTGTAGGCTAAAGGGGAGGAAAAGTTTACAGGCCGTGTCCGAGCCTGGTGGCGCGTGGGCAGTCGATAAAAAATGTTTCTCGCGCCGAGATAATAAAAGTGCGAATAAGTGGAGGGCGACGATCGCGGGGCGCGGAAGGGTGCGGGAGGGGTGGTGCGGATGTTTGAAATATTCTCCCGTTCGGATGGAGGCTCGCGATGGGAAATCTTTATTGATTCGTAGCCGTCGGCCGAGTCGTATATGGCTCGGGGTCAATATGATTTCTCTCCTCGGCTCCGCGCCGCTTGTTCCCTGTATTTCCACGTACACGCGCGCGTGCAGGCGACGTTGCTCCACGCTGGCCACCGTGCCAAGGGGGTGGTTCCCCGTGAAATGAAATCCTGTCCCGGTGATACGCGTGCTGCAAAGCTCCACGGCGATAAAATATTATTGTCTTCTGCTTCGACAGCGGATCCCCCCCTCTGTTCCAGACTTTATTACCGCCTGGTTCAAGTTTGTTGCGCGGGCTGTCGAGGACTGTTATCCGGCAGGCGGTAATTTGTTGCATCGAGATGCATGGGTTGTGTGTTTAATGGTTCTTTGGTTAAATGTGTTGTGGCGATTGGGGTCGAGAAGGTGTGTTTTTTTTGGGAGGTGTAGGGAAATTGTATTTAATTTGAGAAGGGTGGTCAAGGGGTGGGAGTGTGTCTTTTGGTTGGGATTTTGGATATGGAAAGTTTGTAGCAGGTTTTAAAAAGGAAATAGAATAGGTACAAAGACCAACTCCAAAATCAGTAAAGCCTAGTTTACATTAGCCAAGTAACTCTGCCTAGTGAACTGAATCCAATGCACGGCCCAGCTACTATGCTGTCCGCTCTACCACTCGACTCGACTAATACTCGCCCGTTTACTCCACTTTTTTACTCGACCAACTGTTTACACTAGTCGAGTTAGATATGCTTTTTCACACTCGCCACTCTACTGTACCGTTTACTTGACTAATGTAAACTAGGCTTAAAGCTGGGTTTACACCCGGGTCTGCTACTCGGCCGAGTGAAAATCTTCCACGCCGGATTACTCGGCCGAGTACTAGAATATGCGTTCAGACTGGGCGAGTGCTCGGCCCAGTGGGTTCACTCGGCCGAACACTCGTCAGGTGTAAACTAAGCATTAGAGATTACCAACGTCACTTTTTACACAAATGAATATAGCGACGAATGGTACCAAGCGTTTTTTGCCAATCCACCCTTATTTAAACGATCCCAGGACACTCGCCCAAGCCAACATCCTTCTTGTTCTCCAACAGGATAAAACTAGCCCCCCCAATAAGAGGCTTTGGAACGGCAATCGCGGGGTATAGGTTCTCGACAAGGTGCACGAACACCTCAGCCGCCAAATTAGCAGCGCGATCGATCCTTCAGCGGAATGGTAACGTCAAAGCACCCTTCGGTAGCCGGTTGTGTGCTCGCCGAGCCTATATTCGCCGAGGTTCGAGTTTGCCGACGAAGGAACCTGCTCAAATGTTTGCTCCCGACGCGTTTACGCGACTGGATGTTAACTGCGGGGCCGCGTATACATAAATCGACGGTTGACTGAGCACAGGTGAAGACAGGGGGGTGACAGTGCATCGCTCGGAATCGCTCGTAATGATGAAAGACGTGCACGGTAGCCGTCGACCTTCTCCCCTTGGCAAATATTGACGATCGCTCGCAGAACTGAGTGTATGCCGTGATTTCTTTTAGAACTTTCCTGCAAATTTTTTTTCCATTTTCTGCAAGGGGACGGAAGTTTCGTTGACACTTTCTGAATAGGGACGCAGAAAGGGACAGTGTTAACTGTGTAAGTGTATTTTTGGATGCAGAGTGTTCTGGGGTTATTGCGCTCAATTTGAAACAATTAGGCGAAAACTCATTTAGTTGTATTCCGTGCTACAGGTACCGAGAGTTTAGTCACTCCATGAGCAGTTACTCTAAATTCAAATAAATCTTGTAACTAGGGCTAGGATTATTTGTCGAATTTTTCGGTATTCGAATATTCGAGTACTTCAGTTGCTCAATTATTATTATTTTATTAGGCGAATATAATTCGTTTATCCAAGTATTCGAATGCTATTCGAATATTTAAGTATTCGAATGCTATTCGAATATTTAAGTATTCGAATGCTATTCGAATATTTAAGTAATCGAATGCTATTCGAATATTTAAGTATTTGAATGCTATTCGAATATTTAAGTATTCGAATGCTATTCGAATATTTAAGTATTCGAATGCTATTCGAATATTTAAGTATTCGATTAGTATGGTGTAAATTATAAATCAAGTTCTTTAGGTTCATTTGTCAGGGTGAAATCTTATAAGCTAAATTTGACCTACTTCACATCATACTATTCGAACACATCAGTATACCTCAGTATTCGAATAGTATTCGAATAATAATATTCGAATACTCAAATATTCGAATAATAACATTCGAATACTCAAATATTCGAATAATAACATTCGAATACACAAATATTCGAATAATAACATTCGAATACTCAAATATTCGAAGTTTATTCGTAGCATTTGAATACTTATGAAATATTCGAATATTAAATTATTCGAATAGTCCCAGCCCTACTTGTAACCAATCTTTTCATAGATGTCACATTGTTTTATTGTTTCTGGTAGCTCTCCGTAGGAAATCTTGCTACTTAATATGATTCAGGATCATGCAAATAAGTTTGTCAGCCGACCCAGTCGAAGTCCAGAAATTTTTGTAATTAACAAAATTTTTAAAGCAATAGCAATACCTATACATACTTATGGAACACTCTTATACCACTTGAAATAAATACAGTAAAATACTCCACTAATCAAATCTGTTTTTTGTTAACGTACCTAATACTACTTCCCCTCGATTCCCCCTGACAAGAGCTTCCCAAAAATATATACCGATCACGGCACACCCCCTTCGTCCAAAGTTCTTCCATAAACATAACACTGTCCCCTGGCTACAGTGGCCGAAACGACTAATAGTAATTGTTAGCGCAACAATCTGTCATTCAGTGATTCAACGATCCGTTTAACTAGCTGGCAAATCTTTAAGGGCAAACGGTACGCACAATCTCGGCCGTCTCGGTGTCGAGGGTGGATTCTGGGCGTGTCTCCATCTGGCGACTCGGCGCGTATTAATTAATCGACGCGCAGCCGAGACTAACTGCGAGTTAATAAGCAAATTGCCACGCAATAAAGTTAGTGCCGAGTCGAGTGAAGAGAAGGCAAGCGATGTGGGGGGGCTGAAAGGGGGGCGAAAAGGGAGAGGGAAGGTAGCGAGTCGGCGCCCTCGTCCCTTATAACAGTTACACCCTCGACGGGGCCACAGATGTGGCTTGCTATTCGCGACCCCCGTCTCGTTACTTACTGTACAGCACCCCATATAATTTAATGTCATTCATCCGAATCGCCTATAATGCTCTGCTCGTATTAAAATCTGGTAAAAATGCCGCCCACACCGATAGCAACCTCGTAGGCGGAATTGCTGCCTCCGAGTTTAATTAATTCGCGATTGTAGGATCGAGGCTTCGTGGTGGAAACTGGCGTAGATATCACTTTCAAATAACCGTAATATTTATTTCCTGCTAACACCCCCTGTACTCGATATCATACAATACTCGTGCCACTGCTTTACTTTCAAGTTCTGCCCCTGCCTTCTCTTTGCATTCGTCCTGTATCCCAGCATTAAATATCCCTGGTACTTCATTAACTTCTAAAGACCTTTATAACGTTCCTTCGTCGTCCCAATCAACCCCTTGTCTATGTTAAGGGGTTATGCCTACCTGTAAGGTTTGAAGACACAAGTATTTTCGGGATTTTTTTTAAAGCTGAAGCCTTTTTTAAATAAACGGTACTATATTCGAGAGTATAAATATTAAAGTTCTGGTAGTTCTTTTGCAATGCAACATCTAAATAAATAATGGAATTATAAGGGATCTCCCGCCAGCGTTTTTTTATTACGGTGACCACTAGCTTTGACCTGGTTCATTAGAAATAGAAAATTTGACGAACTTTAGTTAGTACATTAGATTAGTCCTTAATCGTGGCCTTTCCATTTCCGTTGCCTAGTTTTTATTTTATAGATGAAAAATTATGAACAATGAGAGCGATTCTATGGCGAAAGTCGATATTTTTGCTATGAAAAGCCGCAATTTTGTAGCAGATTAATTTTTCTTGACAATAAACGATTAAGGACTGAATAATCTAATATACTAACTAAATTCCCGCGAATTTTTTATTTCGGATGAACTAGGTCGAAATTAAACTGGTCACTGCAAACTACAGAAGAAAAATCGCTGCGGGGAGATCGCTGATATTTCTTTCATTTATTTATATTATCCATCGAAAAAATTAGTATAAGTAGTTTAACATGTACACTTTTGAATACATAAAGGTTTGATGAAAAAAGTCTTCAAGTTTTTCCCTCAAAAATTCCCGTGTAGACATGTTTTTTTTCAGACCTCACAGGTTGGCATAACCCCTTAAAGGCCTAAGAAACGTGGTCGTTGGCATTATTCAGCAAAAATCATCGATATCCCATCGTAATCATCGCCACTGAATGTTTAGTTGTTTGTATAGCCGACAGACGTATGGGTTTGATTAATATTATCTCCTTAGCCAACGATGTCCCGACGATGTTTCCTTTGACGGTCCACAGATGGGGGATACGATATATTTCTAGGATGCGAGTCAATCATAATATCCCGGCAATTAAATATCGCGAAAATTAGCCGGGAGCAACACGGAATCGCACTCTCGGCTGGTAGAAAGCCGACAAGCGGATCGGGATGTCGAATAAAATTATCGTTTCGCCCGACGCCCTTCACCGTCCCATCGGATATACGTTCGCAATAACGATAATAATACTTCATGCAAATCCTTTAATATCCGTTGATGAAGCTGCACGGGGACATCCCCCTTCGCTCCGAGGCTCACGACACCCTCGAGGGATGTTAGACGCGGCGTCGTTCTTCCCTGGACACGACCGGCTGTCCTTCCACTCAATGCAGTTGACACACTGAGAAATGACTAGGCCTGGTTATTATAATATCGTCCTGCCGTCGACGACGAGCGAGTACGAGCGATTCCCATTATATTCGCAAGCACGTCTCAGCGTCATTTGTTCCCAGAGACGCTACGTGACGCGCCCGATCGCTGGTCTCGCACGCGTGAACGTATTCTGTGGCTGATTTGCGTAATGTTCTACGGGGACTGGTGAAAGCAGAATGGGGATATAAATGCCCATAGGCTTTCTCGTATTTGGCGCGTCGAGTTTGAGAGAATTTACAAGTCCGAAATAAATTCTAGTAATTCTGAGTCCTACAGTACCTACTATTCCAAGGTCGCCACTATTAGCTCCACTCGAGCAGCCTAACCAGCTAAATAACCACGACTAGAAAAAGACTCGATCCTACCCCGCATTAAGTGCCATTTCCATTCCGACAGTGCCTGCCCCTAGCACGAAGCAAGTCGGAAGCTGCGCCCCTCGAAGTTAATCCCAAAGAAACGGAGGACCACGAGCCGGCGAAAGAAGGTGAAACCTCTGTACACGCGCAACGGACGGAGGAGAGAGTGGCCGATAAGTAGACTGTTGATTACGGTAAACGGGCGCGCAGGCTGCGATTAATTAAAGCTGTGTTCGAAGCGTTGTCGTGCGACTGCGAGCGAGACGACGCGGACCAGAGAGAGGCGGCGCGATAGGGGCAAAAGGGACGTTAGGTTGGCGAGGATTTGCGGGCACGGGAGGGCGAGAGGCTCTGTATAAGCCAGCGGAACACTCGTCTACTAGATGTAATACCTGAATACAGTGGTAGCGGGCGTGTACGGCACGGCCCTGATAACCCATCGGCATACTTACAACGCGAGGTGTCATCGGTACCCACGCGTTACATCCACCAGGTGTGTACAGCGACGTTTCGCGTATCCCGCCCGTCGGGGGCCTCATTAGCAAATGCCAGGCCGTGGAATCCTGTGTTCGACGGTGTGCGCCAGCGTCAGAGGATAGCTGAGCGGCGTTGACGAGCGAGCGCGCGAGGTGAGTTGCCGTAGATGGCGAATCAGCTGCCCCGAGTTGCCACGCTGTTTAATCATGCCGATTTAGGAAGCTTGGATGGGAGACACTTTGCTCGGGTGTGGACGAAGCGCCTGTGCATCGATACCTTTAAAAGGGGATCTCGTGCTATTCAATGCATTTCGCGGTGGAGATAGACGTTCCCGTGTTACGTTCGTTTTGTGCGAGTGGATGGGATTCGACGGCGAAGACGATCTGGAATTGCGCTGGTTGAGCTGATGAGAGGTAAAAGTGATACCAGATTGAGTCTGAAATGGATTAGGACGTTGCATGAATTCGAAAGATTCGGATTCAACAAAGATGTCTAGGTAGGGGAGACCGGGGCAAAGTGAACCTCGGGGTAAAATGAGCTTTCTTAATTTATTCTTTAACAATAGAATATTTTTGCAAATTTTGGTGACGTAGTAAATGTGTGTAATACCACAATGATAATTATGCACACTCGAAAAATGGAAATTCATTTAACAAATTAAAAATGAAGTTTTAGAGACTTCCAATTCGTCTTCTTTTCCATTTAGCTTTTTGGATAAATGAGTCTTAAATGTGTTATTTTAATTACAATTTTTTTCTGCGTTTTTATAACAAGCTTATAAACATACATGTAATGTGAATGTTCCAATTTCTGTTCATTTAAGAGGTAACTCGTTATAAAGAAGGTGTAACAAATTTGTTCTTTAAGAATAAATCAACCGATTCAAAAACTATTTAAGAAAGATATTTCAAGATGTTTAACTATTAGTAATTTGTAATTAAATATATAATCCTCTAAATGTATTGCCCCAAACTCGTGCAACACTCGCGTAAATGTTTAAATAATTTAGAATTATTTTGTTGCAACTGTAGTACAAACTTAACGCATATAATAATAAGAAAAATGCGAAATGAGCAGAAATGAGGACATGAGCAGAAATTGGGACACTCACCTTACACGCGTTTGAGAAAACATTAATCCTTACGCAATAACCTAACCTGTCAGCTAACTGAGAAACCACGCGACGTGATGGAGCAGAATCTATCCTCAAAAAAAATGAAAAATCCGCCACAGTTTTTGACAACCACGGTTTAGAAAATCCAGAAACTGACGTGCTACATACGTCATCCCAGCGCAAGCAATTAATAATTGCCTATATCCTTAATTAAAATTCGTATTTTATTTCAGCTCACTTTACCCCAGATAGCAGCTCATTTTACTTTACCCTATATATAGGGTAAACTGGTCGTTTTGGCATTTTCTTTTCAAGTTGAATTTTAATATACTTTAAGTTTATTTTAAGTATTGCTATTCGTCATTTATGAATAGTAATGTTAAAATTATATTGTAAATCTATTTCCACGCATTTTCATTGAAAGGAAAAAATTTTATTCGACTTCAAACTTTTTCACCCCGGTCTCTCCTATAAGAACGGAGCTAGTGCACGCGTGATATTTTTGCTCGGAAGACAGCAGCGAAGGAATACTACCGATTTTTTCCTTCTCGCTGCACGGCCGCTTATAAGCCACGAACGGGGGTTGCGTGGGCGAAGGAAGAAGGGAAGAAGCCTCCGGAGAAGCTTCCCCCGATTCGTCGGCGTAGACTCTCGTAAAGCTTAAATAAAGATAACCGAGGCTTAGGGTTGATATCATGCTGAGGGGGCGTTACGGCTGGTTGAGTCAACGAAATCAATTTATTCTCCCCTCCCCGCGGCGGGCGCCACCCCTCTTCGATTCTCCTTTGCGTCCGTGGCTTGGCACGATGGAAGGGAGAAAGGGGGTACGCCGCGTATACACACGTACAAATACGTCGTCACCGCGGATACAAACCAGCCCTCTCCCTTTATCTTCCTCCCTCTCCGTCCCTATCTCTGCACCCCCTCTCACAGACGCATACACACGGGGACACTTGTGGAAACGTAGAACAGGGTTGAAGTGCGATCGCGCGGAGACTCATCTGGTTTAATGGTGAGTTTATTTGGGTCGATGCCCCACCTTTTAATCAACAAGATTGCCTCAGACCGCCTACCGACACGGCCACCGACTGCCGTGTAGGCCCGCGTTTGTGCCTCGCCGCGTAAAATCATCCCCGTGAATCCACCCTCCCCGCTCGCTCGCTCCCCCCTACCCGGCCGCCCCACGCTTTCGCCACTTTCTCCCGCAGCGTTCCTCTTTCCTCCCTAGCCGGTCCTCGCGGAAGAGACGGGCTTGCGGCTGCTGGTTGGCGAGCTTTCGAAACCGCGGAGACGGTTATTACCACCGGCTAATCCCGAGCCCGTTCGCTCTCTTCTTCTTCTTCCACCAGCCTTCTCCATCGCTCCTCGTGCCCGTCCCGTTCGCGCCACCCCACCCATCTCCCTCCGCCAGCCTCCAGTTAACCGTAGGAGAGTATCTTTTCGTCGTTCAACCAGACGATCAAGTTGCCACTTAAGACGTAGTCGCTTCTCGAGACTACCGCCGCGATCTCGGGGGTTGTTTCGAGCGCGAACGCTACGCGATGGAATAAATTGGGTTTGTTTAAGTGGCCCTTGCCGGCAGTTTACCGGGAGGCTCTTAAACGAGGAGGCTTCGCGCGTGGCTCCCTTTGAGATTTCAGCTTTTGTGGTCGAGCGGGAATAATAGGCTCGTGGGGGAAATATTGGGCTTGGGGCCACAAGCCTTAAGTAAATTAGAATAGCTGTATCTCTAGGATGACGAATGGAGGGAGCGTGGATCGTTGTGGGATCGATTGAGCAGAAGGTGTACCTATCACTGTATTTCAAATAAGCAACTGATCCATTAGGGGAGCTATGAAGTAGACACTGTTTCATAATGAACCTTCAATTGCCACTATTAGAAGCATAGCTTCTGATACGCAACCTCTTAAAACGTAGAAGATATGTATTTAGTAATTTGAACTCCCAGAAGGTACTCTCTGAACTGTTTTACACTCTGTTGTACAACTGCGACTGTCCGCTATCACTGGGCACAGTTGTGCTAATTGAATTAAACTGTAATTTAATTACACTATATTTCAATTACATCGTAATTTAATTACACTGTATTTCAATTACATCGTAATTTAATTACACTGTATTTCAATTACATAGTAATTTAATTACGTTGTAACTCAATTACATAGTAATTTAATTACGTTGTAACTCAATTACATAATTCAAACTTTTCAATTAATTCAATTCCTAATTACTGTGATTGGGCGTGCAATTGAATAACAATGTAATTGAAATACAATGTAATTAAATTACAGCTCAAAGCACTGAAGAAGTGAGAAAGAAGTGGAAGAAATGTAGCAAAGGAGTTTATTTCTCTTTATATATTATAAATTTAAGCATAATACCATATTCAGCACTCGTAATAATTTTTTTCTGTTCGAAACCTTTTCCTACACATTTCTTTTCCACCTTTACCTACATATTTCATTACCTCTCAGTTTGGTTACCTCTTAATTCGTAATTACAATTCAATTACATTGTACTATACGATTACAATTGCAAATACATTGCAATTACGAATTGCGATGTATTTTAATTCAATGCGAGATCTGAATTACGAATTACAATGTAATTGAATACGATGTAATTGAATTATTTTGTAATTATAATTCATGGAGTAATTCAATTGTAATTCTGCACAACTCTGGTACTGGGACTACTTATCGCTTCAATTAGGCACAGCTAACGCACGGCTTCATCCTTTTCTCTCTCTCTCTCTCTCTCTCTCTCTCTCTCGCACACACACTTTCTTTCTCTCCCTCTCTGCACACAGCGCCTGAAACTTTCGTGCCACGGATAGAAGACAAAAATCTCGTTATCTACAATTCCTATAAATCCTCAAAGAGCCCTCAGCACCTTTAAAACCAGAGGAAACCACAGAAGCCCCTAAAAATCGCCCACGCGACACAACTGTACTTCCTAATAACCAAGAAAACCGTCCCAAAGGAAGAAACGATTGGGCTGACAGTAAATTTTCAACCCTTTGAAGCGTATCTATGCCATATTTCTCGTAACAGCCGAAGGACGTCTGTCCAGCCGGGTAATCCTCGGAGGGTCGACCGCGAGAAAGGAAGTGTCTGGTTCGGAAAGGAGGATAGCCAATATGGACACTGGTCAATCCGATTTCACGGACCCTCCGTCGACCGTCAAATATGTTATTGGATCCCTCGTCGCGATATCAGAGCTCTGGCAGCGCGACCGTCGCGCCTGGACACGGGACCTGAACCGAGGGCTCGCCCTCGGAGGGAAAAAGAAGGCTTAGCCGGCGGACAACGACATCTCGAACACTGTTCCGACACGTAGCCGCATTATACGCGGACTTGGGCGCGAGGGGCGCGATCTATTATTGACGGTACGGAGTGAAGATCGCTGTAAGACGTTGCCTCGGCCGGGCGAGCACATGGACCCTCGAACGACCAATGTCCAGCCAACTTTCTCGTGGGGCGGACGCCAGTCTGGAAGCTGGTCCCATGCAAATTTCAGATGAAAGTGGCGGATACGACCATTGCCGATATCTGGGATCCGAAAATCAGGCTTTTCTGTGACTTCTGGCCAAGGTGTGCCTGCGCTATAAATGATGTTAACAGAAGATGGGTACCGGAATAGCAATCTTTGATATTGTTGCGAGCACCCTTCGGTTGGAATCCAGGGCCTGCTGGTGCTCGTGACAAGAACAAGAGGACAGCGAGAAGAACACATACATATTTCTCGCGCGTTTGTGATTGTATACGGTTTATCTGTTACCCTGTTCTTGTTAATGTTCTATTGCTTCTATTGTACTTTCGCATTAAACTTCTGCTATGCCGAGCCGGAACCATAACAATATTCATGGGGCCCACGTACTATCGTTATATTTATCATAGAGCAAAAGACCCAGAATGAACGTTCATCTCGGTGGTACCCCGCCGCTTAATTGCAGCAATGCTCCAAATTACACAAACTGCATCTTTGGACTCTTGGCTTTCGACATGTCGGCACTGTTGGCTTTTACAAGCGCACCGTATATCTTCCATTCGCAATAAAGCACCAAAGCGACTGATTTAAATCCCCGCGGCCGGGTGGTGATCGGGTCTCGACGCAGCCACGACCCGTTTCCCGTCTCCTCGACGTCAAAGAAAAACGGTAGCCAGCGGAGGCCAATAGCGGACAAGCCAGCAGTTTTGCAACTCTCTTCACCGCTCTCGAGCTAACTCGATCCTATAAATCCTGCGTTCAGCAAAGTAGTAACGCCCAGCTCGTTTCGGTCTGGTCACAATCGGAACAATGACGCGGAGAGTGTACCCTAGCAGGCGAGGCAGAAATATGGCGGTCCTCCTGCTCGATTCGGTTCGTCGGTTAGTCGAGAGATAGGAAGAGGACGAGGAGGAAATCGTGGAAAGAGGGAGAAAAAGAGGAAACGGGAGACTAGAAATTCTCTCCCTTTCTCTCTCTCTCTCTCTCTCTCTATTTCTCTCTAGATATATGTGTGTGTGTGGTAAGAGAGAAAATGCAAGAGGAGAAAGAGACAGGACGGGCGAGGGAGGCGACAGGAGGAGGAAGTCGCGGCTCCACCTTCTTAATTCAGGGAGAGGCGATAAAAATGACAGAGCCACTGCTCGCCCGCGCTGACTTATATCCATTTACTACACAACGGGTGGCTGACAAAAAATAAGAATGGAATAAATAATAGCTTGCTCCTCATTCAAAGGATAACAAATGCGTCTCTGAAAAGGCTCCGGCTGACAATGGGGTGGAGAGTCGCTTACACCGGCCGCCCTGTATCCTCTGCGCGGCCCCTCCTCGTCCCCTACGCGTTTCCTCCGTCTGCTCCTGCAAGAGAACGCGCGCGGCCGTGTAATGAGAATGCCCGTGTTCCAGCATTTCGGGACCACTCCCGCCGTTCGGCGGAGAACCCACTGCTGGCCTCCGCACAAATTACCGACTCGTCGCGCTTGGTCAGAAAGCCCTTCGCCCCGAGGGTTGGACTCCGTGCCTTGCCTCTGTTTTTTTTTTTGCATCGCGGCGAGAAAATGGTTCTTTGAATTTCAAGGGACTGGCCCTGAAGGACGACGTGTTTGCTATCGCTGGACAACTTTAGATGATCTAATTACTAGATTTGGTTGCCAAGTCTAGAGTTGAATACGTAACACCCTACAAGAGGGTTCAAGCTTGTATGTATGAATTAAGGGATGGAGGTGAGAAATAAACGAGTTTCAGAGGGGATCTTCGTCTCTTTAATAGGAACACCTCAATACTAATAGATTGCTTGCTAAACTTCGATTTTTGTTCACTGTTGTCTGCCTTCATCATTTCCAACTTTACCTCCTCGATACACCTATTGCTTTTCATGTGTGTGAGATAAATGTTTGATGCCTTCCCAAAAAAAAATTTCGAGTAAATTGCGAGTAAAACGAAGAGGACATGAAAAGCAAATGAGAACCTCTTTACGATATGATCTTAGTTATGCTTTAGTTTATAGCATCATAGCATGCCATGCATATTTAATATCTCATATCTTTTTAGGTCTTTTTCTCTTGCAGCGCCGGGTCTGCCTACTGTCAACGATTATACAATCACTCCAACGTTCCTATATAACAATCAACCCGTAAAAATTATTGCTTAGGAGCAGAAGCAATCTTCCAGCTCCCAGTCGCGAGCCACCGAGCTATCTCGCGTCAAAAGGCTCCAACACGCGCAGCAGAACCGTGGGCATTTAAGTCCATATAGAGAGGTAACAATGAGCGCCCCTAACGCGATCCCCAGTCGACAGACTCGATCGCGTCTCACGAAAGGAGCATCAGGAGCGACGCGTCGACTTATGTTCCGGTGTGTATGGAGCAGTCGTAAAGCGACTAAATCCGCGTCACCGGTCAAAAATAGTCGAACAGGGGCCAGGGGGGGGGGGGCAGGTAAGGGGACGCGTATAGTCCCGTGTGCACGGAGGGTTAGAGGCTTTTCTTCGCTCTAGAGGGGGCACAATGGTGCGAGCAGCCGCGGCCCATTGTAGCGGGCCCGGGCCTAATCGGATTAGAGCGTGCACTAAAAAGAGCAAACGCCCAAATCGCATTTATATTAGCTTCCCGTGAATGAGTCGTAAATATTTATGTTGCAGAAAACCCGCGTGGATGTGCGGCCACCGCTAATCGGTTCACGAATGTCGTCACAATTGGATCCTTTCACCGGGGGCGGCTCTCGCGACACGATCCACGACCCTCTCCAAGAAATCCCCGCCGATCTGGATTTCCACGTGAACGTCAATGTTCCCGGGCCCCTGGCAATCCTTGACAAGTTGCTGACGGGGTACCGACCAAAACCTTTGAAAAGGTTCATTGGATTTCGGGGTCCAAGAATCGAGATTCGAGTTCACCAGTTCTCACCGTGTAGTATCGAACCTTGCAGCCCCGATATTTTGTATCTAGGTATAACAGAAGTAATGTCCCCTGAAAAATACGTTGACGAAATTCGGTAACCGAAACTCTATCCTAGCCGACTCACAGTGTAACGAGTATATAAGAAAAAAAATCAAAAATAAATTTTCCATTAAGATACAGTTATTTACATGCAATTGATATGTTAATCATACTTGTACACGAAAAGAAAATAATTTTCAACATAAAATAATTCATTAAAATATATTTTTGAACATAATTTTTATTAGTTAATCATATCGTGCATCCTTTTGTAAAACAAATAAAAAAAATATTTTTTTAAATACATTTAAACACAAATTAATAACAAACATATGAAACAATTATACAAAATTAATTTTTTAAATAATTTGTATTGATAATAAATTTTAAATTATTCATTCTTATTATACATCTTCTTCACTATCAGTTGAATCTGAAGGAATTCAAGGCTCAGTGTCTTTTAAAGATAAATATTCTAGCATAGAGTTGTCTAAATATTCGTTTTATTAATGTATTACTTCTCATGTGGGAGCACTCGGGAGCAGATAAAATTTACACCAAATTAAAAGGTATAAAAAGAACTAATTGTAGTAAAGAAATGAACGAACCTATATGTTTCGTTTTTTTTTTAATTCTCTCCAGAAGTTAGAAGATGCGACAAAAAAAAGTAATAACACAGTTCGACAGCCATCTGGACTTGTAACATTCTTCAATAGCCTTTTTTTATACGTTTTCGTGCCATGAAAACGAATCCGCAAACCATTTGTCGCCATCACCCTCAGTTTTTGAGAAATTCGAATTTGAAAAAAACTGCAAATTTTCAATTTTAAATTTCTTTTGTGTCGAAACGGTAATACTTATTCGGTTGCTCGTTGCGTGAAATTATTCTATGAACCCTCCCGAATACAACGATATATAAATTATTATTGCATTATGAACATTTAAATGTGTTTAAACATCGATCAAAGGGAAAAGGACCCGCGAAATGCACCCATTTTTGAAGATATCTTTCAATTTATTTCCAAAACTAAGGGTCTAAGAGAAAATCTGATCATTCCACGCGACGCAGCAGACATTTTGCCTTCGGAAAGCATTAACAGAAGTGGTAAGTCATGTTTTGTTTTCAATACAGAAGCGAAATAGTTTGGCAAAACGTGCGGCGTCGACAGTGGTAGTCAACGGCAGCGCGTGATATACTGCCGCTCAACGTCACACAATCGCTTAACGCGCGTGACTGCCACTGTCGGCACCGCGCGTTTTGTCAAACTATTTCGCTTCTGTATTGAAAACAAAACGTGACTTTCCACTTCTGTTAATGCTTTCCGAAGGAAAAATGTCTGCTGCAGCGCGTGGAATGATCAGATTTTCTCCTAGACCCTTAGTTTTGGAAATAAATTGAAAGATATCTTCAAAAGTGGGTGCATTCGGGTGTCCTTTTCCCTGTGATCGATGTTTAAACATATTTAAATGTTCATAATGCAATAATAATTTATATATCGTTGTATTCGGTAGGGTTCATAGAATAATTTGACGCAACGGGCAACCGAATAAGTATTACCGTTTCGACACAAAGATGTTCAAAATTGAAAATGTGCATTTTTTTTTTCAAAACCAAATTCCTCAAAAACTGAGGGTGATGGCGACAAACGTTTTACGGATTCGTTTTCAGGGCCTGAAAACCTATAAGAAACGGCTATTGAATCTTACAAGTCCGAAAAGAGTCAAATTTTGTCGAACTGTATATTTTGAGCCACTGGTACGTATCGATATCTTTAAATGCAAGGATTTTTAATTAATAAAACGAAAGAAGGATATATTTTGTTTATTTTCAAAAAAGAAAGAAAGAAAGGAACTTATAAATACAACAGAAATGGAGTGGGTAAATATTTCCTATGTGCAGTCTGTGGCAGCTTGCGTTGGGTTATTCAACTTTGAATGTAATTACCGATCTTAAATCCTTTACTTACGTTACTAAGTTACGATGTTCTTATGTCTGACGACTGTTTACTACCAATTCCATGAAATGAAATACAAAATTTGAAAACTCAAGTTTTTGCTTTTTGAACACGTGCCGCGCCACTGTGCGACTTAGAGAAATCGCAACTTCGTCCCCTAATCGCCATTATGTACGAAGATTCCGGCGACTTCTATTAAACTCGTCCCAGCAAAGTCTAAAGGGGGCACGAAAAAAAGCCAACACCTCCGGCGAAGTGTCGAAGAGCCACCCCCTAATTATTCGGCATCAGCGAGTCTTTAGTCCGTGGGACGCATCAATCACCAGAACGTTGTCAACGGGCGGCGTAAGTGTTGCCCGCGAACATGGGGGTTCTGGTATCGCGGCGGGGTCAAAACTTCCTCGGGGCCGGGTCGGGCCGCGGCTGCAAATGAGTTTATAAAGGCAATATCTTCGTTCGTGGTGTAGTTCGTCGAACCGCCACAGCCTGGTCGTCGACGTCTACGTCGCCGCCACCCCTTGGGGTGGGCGGCTGGCAGGGTAGGTCGGCGCTAATAATAAAGTTTCCTCGGGTGGTTCGACAACGCGTAGACAGATTTTTAAATTTCCCGTCACAAGAAAGCCTCCCACCTCGGACCGTTCCCTTCTTTCACCCTTTTCTCCTTCCTCCTCTCTTCCACCTCCCAGCTTCCCCTCTTCCTCCCCCGACTACGGCGCCTGGCTAAGGTTCCCGATATAACCGGGGCGCGTGGGCGAGGGGTCGGAGGAGGGACGGCAGGTCCCCCAAGACCGAGGGAAAAATTAATAAAGTTGAGGAACAAAGTAAGTTGAATGGCGTAATGCTGCTGCTGCCAAGAGAGGAGCGGAGGAGGGTTGGCGCTGGGCGAGGCGGAAGGCTTCCAAGGGTGGACTTTATTATAACGGAGTGTCGAGTCTTTTATGCTCCCTCCCCGGCTCTCTGCCCGACAGCCTTCAGCCCTCCTCTTCTTTTTCTTCCACCACGGTTTCCCTCTTTCGCCGTCAGCCCTGCTCGCTACCCGCGTCTCCTCGAGGTGGTAATATACACGCAGCAGTCTTACTCGGCTTTGTCGAAGCGGCCACGCTTCTTCTCCTCTTCTTATTTCGTCGTTCCTCGGTTGTCGCCGAGGGGATGGGTGGCGGGTGGGCTCGGATGCTCGCTCGACCGCAGCGAGGGCGGGCCCCGTCACTTTCCTTGTCGTCGACGCCTTGGCGTTGTTACAAAATTGACTTTGCTCGCGGGGAATTCGGAGCAGACAGAACGGCTGGCAGCCGGCCAACCCCGACGTTGTTCTACTCGTGTAATCATCCCCGACCGGGCGCGGAATATTGTTTCGAAAATTTCGCTGGAGCCGTGTCGAGCGACGGGACATCGTTCGCCGCGTGTACCGCGCTCAACGGAAACATCGTTCGCCCTTGGCGATACATTTTGTCAATTTCGGGTGGAAAGCAATTTGTTGCAACTGCCCGCTGAAAGGGTACACCCACTGCCCCGCGTTTCCACCGGTTATCGTTTAAATATCGACGACCTCCGACGTCGACTCTGATAGAAACTTGGGGATGCAAGACCTTGTAGAAGAGTACACATTCTAACTTTTGTAAGTTCAGGTGGACTCGGAAAAATTTAGCTTAACGTAGCCGGCTAGAACCTGGAATACTATCAACTACCACGCATTGCAGTCTTTATACTTTACAGTCATATATGTCAGAGTTCTTAAAAATTCTGCTATCATGAACAGAACCTGGCCACTGACAATCTATACTCGTAAATATTTCTTCAGCGTTACACGTTGCCTGCATATTTATACTTGCGAATCCTTTTCTGTTTACATACTCATCACCAAAACCATTCCATTTGGGAATTCTTACGTGAGTGCGGTCAATCACACCAATAGCATTTGAAAATGTGTACATTTGTGTCCATAAGGTTTTAGCTTCAACAATTTCTGCAGAAGTTCTTGGAAATCTTATCCATATATGCGCCTTATTTAGAATCTGATTCATCACCAAAGTAAAAGTTTTCGAAACAGTGGTCTGGTGTATACCAAGTTCTTCAGCTACTCCATTCTGGAAACCAGGATCAGACACTACACGAAGAAAGATTTTCATTTTATCAACTGGTAGCAATGCCCCACCGCGTTTTTCACCAGTACCTTCCAAAAAATAGTTAGCCAGCTATTCAACGTTTTCGCGATTAAACCGATATAATTTTCGAAGATCTTCATTTTGGCATTTGTTTCGCACATTATAAAATTTTTCTTTCCGTATATTTAAGAACTGCGCCATTTCCAATTACGACTGTTGAATGCCGAAAAGGAAACTTCGAGAAACGCCGAGCATCGAGAAGTTTCCTGAAATCACCCATGTATAATACATATATGAATTTGAAATGGCTACAATTAATTATCGTACCATGTACCATTTATTCACACGCTTCCTCTCTAATACATACTGATGAAGTAATTGGTCCTTTAAGCAAATGTTACCATGCGGTACAGCAGTCTTAAAAATTCTTAAGGAATTGCTTATTTAGCAAAAGTAATTGCTTCTTTTATTCATTCGTTTAGTAAGCAATTTCTTACAAAATTAAGCAAAAGCGATTCATGTAAGTAATTCCTTGTCAGTTTAGGAATTCCTACAAGATAAACAAATGCTTGTGTTTTTATTCGCATGAATTTAAGCAATTCCTAGTAAAATATTAAAAAAAGAAGCTATTGCTTACACTTTATTCATTTGATTAGTAAGCAATTCCTTAAAAAATTCAGGAAAAGCGATTCATTTAAGTAATTCCTTGTCAGTTTAGGAATTCCCACAAGATAAACAAATGCTTGGGGTTTTATCACACGAATTTAAGCAATTCCTAGTAAAATATTAAGAAAAAGGAATTGCTTACACTTTATTCATTAGGCTCATTATGTACTACCAGAATGTTCCGGGGTTGCGGACTAAAATCGATTAATTAAGTACCTCGATACTATGCTCGTCTAATCAATATAATGTAATTATTCTCACCGAGACATGGTTAAATGATTGTATTTCGTCGTTCGAGTTGGGCTTAAGTGATTACAATGTATTTCGGAACGACAGGTCTTACCTTACGAGTCGCTTTTCCAGGGAGGGAAGTTGTACTAATTGCTGTTAGGAAATTATTTCCCCGTGTGTTATTGACCACAAGTAACAATAATATTCAGCAACTGTTTGTGCGTTTAAATCTTAATAAAGACCACATGGTCATAGGTGCTATTTATCTACCTCCTTCTTCTCGTTCGGAACTTTTTCAAGCGTATGCGGACAGTTTATCGGAAATTGATCATGTGTACAGTGCCGATAGGTTATTAGTTTGTGGTGACTTTAATCTTCCACATGCGATTTGGAGTAATGGAGGCAGTTTATCTTGCATCAAAAAGGTGGGAATTTCGGCTAATGAATCTGATGCGATTGACCTTCTCCTGAAGAGTGGTAACTATCTGAACTTGTATCAGGCGAATACGATTTGTAACCACAACGGCAATATGCTTGATTTGATATTTACAACGGATGTTGGCTTGTTGGTTGAGGGTAGCGTAAACTGCCAAATAGCTCAGGATACATACCATCCGGCACTAATTTTTAGAAGTAATGCGACTTTTGAGCGGACGAGCGGGAATCGTTGCAATGCTGTCTTCTATGATTCCAAGAGAGTTGATTATTCTAATATTGTTAACTACTTAAACTCAGTGAATTGGGACTTGGGTACAGCGGGTAAGAACCCTGATGTTGGAGTGCGCTTCTTGTATCAGCATCTTTGGATTGCAATCTGAGCTTTCGTTCCTCTATGCGTTGTTAGGCGTACCTCCTTCCCGCAGTGGTTTTCGCCAAGCTTGAGGAGGTTAATCCTAAATCAGTGTAGCCGAAAGAACCACCGCAAATATATTTGTTTATCGAGATACACGATAGGTCCAATTAAGGAGCCGGTCCAATATAGGCTACTCTCCCCTATTTGCTATGTTTCGGGTTCCAAATTACCGATGCATACTCGAGTTGCGGCCGAAGCAGTACAGTATATAGTAATTTTAAAGGATCCTTATTCCTAAAGCCTCTGGCATACCTAGCTATTACACCTAAAGTTCTACAAGCTTCACTAGCAATGATATGGTTCCTAAAATCGAGACACGACTTAGTGGAAGCACCTAGGTCGATCACCTCGTCTACCGCATCAAGAAGAGTATTACACAATTCGTAAGGGAAATCAATTTCATGTGCGGCACGCGTTGCTCTCAACACAACACACTTTTTTCAAATTAAGCTTCATACCATTGCATGCACACCATTGACCAAAGCTTAACAAGATATCCTGATATTGATATTGGAAAGTGTTCAGCAGAGATTCCTCCGGTTTGCTGCGCGCACTTTGGGAACCTAGAGGGGTAAGGGATCACGACTATGGTCCTATCCGGGGAGCTTTGGGTCTCTCTGCGTTAGCGAATCGTAGGGTGATTGCGGACTTATTATTTTTACACAAGATTATTAATAATCTATTCGATTGTTCGGAGCTGGTGGGGCTTGTGTGCCTTAAAACTCTTACTAGAGACCGGAGGATTCGTCCCTTATTTGATACCAAGCTACCGCACTATAGGCATTACTCAATCGACCCACTGAATAGAGCCATGCTATTTGCGAATTCTCTCGTGTATGACATTGATCTATTCTCTTGCTCATCTGACTTCTTGCGTGTACACCTGTTGAAACGATTAACTGTTCAAATTGTGAAACGAACTGATGGACCGTTATGTAATTTTCTTTTGTGTTACCATTGCACTTCAACGGGGTTATCCCGTTTAAATAAATAAATACAAACACAAAAGGAGGACCTGGAAAAAGTCAGCGAAACGTGGAAGAATCTCTGAACCACCTCCCCCCTCGCGTATCTCGTTACCACCTACTCGGAGCTCGCATGGACGCGCGTCGGTGGAATGGCCGACGCGGCAAGGGTGAGCAAAAAGGCGAGATACGTGCACCGGGGGAAAGAGACGGCGGGAAGTGGGGAAAAGAGCGAAAGAGAGGCGATTGCTCGCGCACCGGTTGATGGACAGCGGCGCCAATTTGACGGTCGGAGACTCCGGCCACGTGGGGCTCTTTTTTTTCGGTTAGAGGGAACTAGGGGGGGGGGGGTGGTGGGAGACGAGAACTGGACGCCCACCCCAGCGAGCCTCCCCCACTGGCGACTGCCAAGAGCCGCTGAATATTGCATCGGCCGTTTGAAAGGGCTGCTGCAACGACGAGAGTGCCGCTCCGGCAGAGGGATTCCGAATGGGTATGAGGGAATCGGCTGGCTCGGTGCAACCGGGACCGACAGCGAACGAAAAAGAGAGGAGGGTGTAACGCTGGGTGGCGTCACACGCTGCCCACGCTACCCCCTCACGCCACCCCCGCGCACCACCTGCTCGGCTGGAACCGCCGCGCCGCCTCCATCACGGCTCGTCGCTGCATATCACACGTCGGTCAAACGCCACTCTGCGCCGGCAATGAAATCGCTATACGTTCCCTACGTTCGTTCACCTACGTATTATACCTACCCCGGACCTGTCCATGTGTGTACACGTATATATGAGAGTACGCGGGGGCTGGTATACCCCTCTCTCTCTCTCTCTCTCTCTCTCTCTCTCCCTCTCTCTATCTCTCCCCCCGTGCATACGAGCGAATTATTTATTCCGCCGAGGGCGTCGATTGCCGCTCCGACGGTTACCAGGCCCGATCGTCCGACCGATTTTCGGCACGGCCGACCGTACGTACACCTTTGTTTCCTGCCGTTTTTCTTCGTTTTTTCACTCCCTTTCTCTTGCCCACCCTTTCTCCTCCCCCTCCTCCCGTTCGCTTCTAGCCGTTTTCTGTTCCATTCGATTTTTTCCGTTTTGATCTCGTTCAGCTCGCTCTGCTTTTATTCCGCCGATCCTTCTTCCTCTGTCGCATAAACACTCGCCGCGCGGCTATTCGCTGGTCACGGGGGTTGAGTGGCTCGCGAGGTGGTCGCGGGCAACGTTCGGATATTCTTTTTCTCACCGACGTGGTCGATCTAGATCGAGTGGGATTCGTGAGTGTATTGAACGATTATTGCGTGGATGAGAGAGCGAAGGAATAAGAGTAATGGGGGTGGAAGTGAAGACAGTAAGGGCCAGATCAGTTGATTCCTGGTCAACACTACATAACCCTCTAGCGCTACTCTAGGTTTTTTATTCCACCTTCGCAACCTACTGCTTTTATAAACCTGCTGTCCTTCTCTCACTCTCCACACCCCTTTCAATCTTCAAGATTTTCCAGTACCTACTCGAAAGAATAGAAGAAAAAATTTCAGGCGATCAGTGTCAGTATTCCTTTTTGTGTACACCCCCTACCAAAGGCAGGTGAATAATTTGCCGATCGTTGGAGCGGAAGTGGAACAGACAAGAGAGCGAACGCGTCAGGGACCGCCGTCAAATTTGCTCCGCTATTTATCCAGCCTGGCAGCCGCGATATATTTTTCAGGGGGGGAGGGGGGGTTAGCTCTGGTATATTGCTAAATTCTCGAGCAGCTACTGAGAGAGTACTTTACAGCCGTGAAAAGAAGACGACGACGACGAGGCGCGAGGAAATTAAACGTCGAATCTCGGAGGGTCCGCGTCCCTTCAAAGGAGAGGCGTTACCCCATCGTGATGGTATAATCGCAGTTAGGCTCAATTCATTAAAGGAGTTTAAAGGGCGACGAAGAGCGGCGGAAAGAAGGAGAGAGGGAACGTTTAATGGTTTCCCCAATTACAGGGCGAAGTCGATGAATAACGAGTGCCAGAAACTGCCCTAGTCGCCCGTAATGAAATAAATTAAAGGGAAAAATAGCGCAATTATTGGCTTGTCAATCTTTGCTCCCCCGGGGGATGGACACTCAAAGTGCAGCCGAAAACCTCGCGGTAGAAACGTTCTATCCATTACCGCGGGGAATGATCAAGCAGAAATAAGCCATTATCGGACGCATTTACCCGGCCCAGAAGCCCACCCGTTATTCATTCACCTTTTAAACCGTCTGCTGGCGTTCGTTTTCCAATTGACTCGCCGCGATTATACCCGATTCGGTTCACTTCCTGCTTAATACGTACCTCTATACTTTAGTGGTTTTAGTTTTGTTCTTTCACGGTATGTGTACCCACGTTCACCGTTTCGCCTTCATTGTCGCGCAAGCACTTGGGGAACTCTATTTCGTCGTTTCATTACTAATGTATAATTGAAAAATCTTGAACCTTGAAGACTCGACTGAACAGCTCCGGGGAGTAACTTTAAGAGTAAAGATCTACTTAGGTAGATTCAATTTCCTATTAGTCGTGCGCCATTTAGAAAGAAAGAATAGACACCCCTAGCAAGTCCCCGCAAGCTATAACTCAATTTCCCAACAACTTGCCCCACGACGTCACCTTGAAAAGCAGAGCTCGTGCGGGGATTGCTGTTCTCATCATCGCCACGGTAGCTTCACGATTCTGCGACCCAGCTTCTTGGAACGTGTCCGTGTCCACGAATCAGGCACTCAGCCAATCAGTCGCGATCATCTGGCGGGAATATTCCCGTGGTTCCCACCCCCGGCTCTTCGATCGACGTGGCGTCGACCGCGATAAGCAATCCGGTCGCGTACAAGTCGGAGCAATCCCGCGAGGATAGAGAGGATGGCGAGGATAGCGGCGGAACGAGCCGCCATTACCGACAGAAAAGTGAGATCTGGATGCGGCAGGCGTCCCGACGCCTAATGAACCCATCAGCCCGGCGCGTGCCCTCCGCGGCAACTTGTGATTAGACTGGGCATTGGCCTCCTACGATTCTCGAACTTATCTCGGCCGAAGTCGGACCCGGCTTCAATTACGCCTGGAGATCCTCCCGGCAGTCGTTACTCGGTATAATGTCGCGGGCGAAGTGCGCGTGGATCGGCCAAATGAAACGGAGGACGTAAGGATCCTCGCCCGATTGGATTAACCGAGATACTAATTCCATGCCGGGGCTTGATGGGGACGATTCGTGCATGCAAAGGAGCGATTAGTCTGTGAAATCGAGCGCAGCTTTCAACCTCACCTTTTGCCCATCTGTTTGTGGAGGTTTTCTCGCGACGAGGTTCCAGGGTAGGTAATTTTGGTGTAACTAATCGGACCGGGAGAAACGCCTCGCATACGAGACTGTATGAACTTAGGTGTTTCATTGAGAATGGAGGGAGCAGTGGGTATAGTTGGTGAGTATTCTTCGCTCGGTGTTTGGAGATTGAAGTGTACCGAATGAGACCAAATGTAATGCGGTGAAACTTGAACGACACGCTTTTGCCAGTTACCTACAGACGTTGTGTACCTAGTTTCTATAAATGAGCCGTTTATTTCGAAAGTGACGCAAGTCCATTTTCCAAAAAAATCCAGTTAACTGTCTTAATAGTTACAATTTTACATGATCTTTTCAGTCTGAAGCAAATTGTTACTAATATATTTAAAATCATTAAAATTTTGTAAAACGAAAATATGCTGGGTAATGAAGTGATAAAACAGTTTAATTTGACAGTGGCGTAAGTCACATTGTTTCAAATGGATATGGAAAATATTGTGCATTACAAATTTTTGAGATCACAGCTTTATGTTTAATTATCAAGGTGGCAGTTTAATTGTCAATGTGCAATGAATTTGTTATGAACAATTTAATCTCAATTTTCACTTTCGATTCATACGGGTTTCCGGATATGCCCTTGTGATTTTCAGCAATTTGTTTGTAACAAATTAATTGAATATTACAAAGTAAATGTCTGCGGGACATAAAGGAGTCACAACTAAAACTACAGCAAACAGATAAAATGCAGGAAAAATGTATTGGAATACGCGACTTGGACGAAAAAAAACGAGATCGATCACAATCTAAAATATAAAGACTTAATGGATTTATTATATTATATACCACCAGCACACCGTAATTATTTTAAATCACTCCCGCATACAAAAACTGGAGAAGACTGAATAATAATTAATAAAACATTATTAATTTTTATGTAAAATTTACTTGACAAAGAATAAAAGTTGAATATTCTTTTGATTTTATAACATAAAAGTATGTACACTTCTTTTTATTTCAAGGGAAATTTACTTTTCCTATGGACTTGTACTTTTTTAAGAATTGAAAATAGCCATCAAACACATATTATTTCTTAACCCTCGGGCGGGCGCGCCAATGAGAGGTACACGAGCAGGCGCGTGATGAACTCAGTTCATCAGTTGCAAATAATCATTTTAACCCCCTTATATATTACACTTCAGAAACAGTTTCTCTGTTGACAGTGGTAAATTAAATTAAATTATGTTGGGAAAATATTATCAATGTATTCAAAAATGCAGTAAATGTATTTAAAAACACAAAAATAGTATATGTAAAACATTATTAAAATAAAAAATGAAAATCAACTGGCACAAGTTCTTGAAACACACCACGATCGCGTGGAGAGAATGTTTGTCTAACCGAGACCTAATGAAGGAAATACGCAGATCGGCGAACGGACTTCACAAAGCGCGCCCGCTCGAGGGTTAAATAAAGTTAATCATGCTAATTGGGATGATAAATTTGACACCCTTGGAAACCGAAAAATATTATACTACATTTTTAGTTATACTATTTTAGTTTTAACTATACATTATACTGTTACCCATATTTTTAAATTTAATCCAACGCAAACCCTTCAATATCTCGATTCGAACATAAATGGACTTACGCCACTTTCAAACTAAACGGCTGAAATCTGTTTCGTTCCACACCACATTCGAGCCATTAAGAACCCACATTATCTGCGAAATCGAGTTAGTAGCAATAATGTAATGCAATAAGCTCTACTAATCATGAAAAACACGAAAAATTAATTTTTTTTCAATGTGGGTTACACCGTTTTTCCTCTTAATGCCTCATTTCATATACGATTTTACGACTATGTGCCGCAAACAACTATCTTTTCAGAGCTATCCCAATCTTCCCTTAAATACGGGATGCTGAATTCACCCCCACAGTTATGCCTAACAACAAAACATCCTATACACAATTTAAGCCCTGCCATTACAAGCAACAAGCTACACTAACAGCCAAACACAACAATATAGTCACGCAAAGTAATCTCGATTGTCACTAACCACTTCAAAAAGGACCTGGTCCATCCTCCCAACCCGCAAATTTCAAATAAACCGTAATTTTGCCAACGAAACTTCAACTAGGTGCATCTACCCTGCGGAACTGCATCCACCAGGTCCGTGTAATTCCCTGGTTGCAACAACATCCACTTGGACCTCGCCTAACGTACCAAGATCCATTATTCCACGAAGGGTGACGCGTTGGATCGCCGCTCGATCATCCCTGCAGACAAGCGGATTCCAAATATTGACGCCGTCAGCCCACCGCAATCCCACCGAAACTTCCTCGAAAGGCGAGGCCTGAATGCTGCGTGTGAATGTGAAACACGAGCGCAGTCACCTCTCGGGGGCCACAAACACGCGGGCGGCGACAGGGGGCACGGAGGCTAGCCGGAGAATGGGGGCGCGGGATGTGGGTCGGCGGGGGAGGGGTCCGGTGGAGTCATTCGAAATGTGTTTTCACGAGTGACCGTGTAATGACGAATAATGGGGGGCCCTCCTGGACGGTTCGTTCCAGGATTCAGCGCAGCGTGATGTACGAGAAAAGCGATCCGGGATGACTGATGACCACGGCGGGACCAGCGAGAGAAAAGGAGGGGGGGGAGCGGCCCGAGGAACAGGTAGCCGCGTCCTGGATCCTCAATGAAGAAGGAGTCCTTCCATTCCCGGAACCTGGACCTGCTTCGTGGTCGTTCCCTCGCGTGGTGTCTCCCCTTTCCTCCCTGCGCTGTTCCCGGTAGGTCGTAAAGGACGGCCAGGGCAGAAGAAGAGACGAAGAGGAGGGGAGGGACGGATAAAGAAAAAAGGAAACGAAACACAGAGGCCAGCAAGAAAAGAGAAAAGCGATGTTCAGCCCCGGTGGCCCACGACCAGTATCGTGGCCGTATTATGCGCGGGGCTTTTCGTAGCTTGTAAATACACACGCACGAGGATTATGGATGCTCGCGACTCGCGACGGTGTCACTGAATGGGCCCCTTTAGGGCCCGCGGAGCCCCGGCCCGACTGTAATAGGCTTAACGAACGACCGGAAAGGAACGGGCCACCTCGATTTATATTTCGAATCAGATACCCTCCCCCGTCGCGCCGTTCGTCCCTCCGGCCCTATCGTCTCGTCTTAAAGGACTCGCGCGATAAAGACTGGTCACGTAACTAACGCGTGTTTACCCACGCACCGGCTTTTCCTATGCACACACGCGCGCGCCTAAGCTGGCCCATGCGGGCCTGGGTCCGCTGCTTCCGGTAATAACTAAGGACTACGGCTGTCGCGCGTATTTTACGAGATAATCGAGAGCCTCGAAGGACCCCCTCGTTCACCTTCGGCCGCAGATTTAGGAGGCAAGCTTCTGGTTAACGCGACTATTGCTTCACGCTGGACGAATGTGTACAAATATTTTGATACAGCGCTTCGTCGACGGCCGGCGGTGTTTATGGGTGTATGCGCAGACATTGGGCGGATGATTAATCGGTGCGTAAGAAAGGGACGTCGATCGTACGGGGACAGTTCGAACGGCGAGATGAATGTATAGTTGGGGCATCTGTCTCGTCCTCGTGATAGTGCTCAATGCGATATTGTGCTCGAAAGGAATAAACGTGTATCGATGATCGCGGTGGTCAACGATCGCAGATGTCGAACGGCCCTTTGTATTGTAATTCGGCCCCCAATATGTCCCTTTTCTTAATACCGCGTGGGACAATGTTCGGTGGTTGGGGTAATAATTTGGTGCCTGACAGGGTCGTTCGATTCTAGAAACGGATCTGAAGATCACTCGGCGTGTACTATTTATACAATGCTGGGATTAATTGCAGTCGTTTAGAAGAGTGACTTTATCGCCCGGTGGGGGGTGCAATATGCTGCACTGGTTATTATAGAATTAACGGCGAAACCTTCAGCGACTAAAATAGCTTATGAGAAGACACGAAAATAATTTAAGAGTCTTTGTGGTGTCACTTAAGGGGGTAGGTTACCCTCAACATTTTCGAAAATTGTTTTTTTTTAGGATGTTTGCATGTTCCGCTAGCTACATCTTTTCTACGTATTTTAAGCGCAACCGGGCCCCGAAATTCTAAAAAAATGGAGGAATTACAGTAAAAAATGTACGAGCCTGCACATGAGATCGGATAACGATGTCCAACTTTAAACGCGATTTCCCGGAAACTACGTTTTCCAAAACGGTGAAAATACTATCTCGAAAACCGCTGGAACGATTTGAATGAAAATTTACAGGGAGTAGCAGGAAAATATTCCCCTCCATGTATTGGGAGCACATTTTCAATATAAATTCTTAAAAAAAAGATACAAAATATTTTTCCTACAAGAAAAAAGGAAAAAATCAGAAACATCAACACAAAAATTGTATTAATTTGTTTAACAAAATTTTGCTTCCTGCACAAGATGGACACTGTCTTACAGATTATTAAAATGCCTTTACTTTGTGTTTTAGGTAATTCATCTGTCCGGAATCGTGTTCACCATCAAACGGTGCATCGCGTACACGCTCGTACATTAATATTTATAACTTTTTTCCCTATAAACATATTTAACATTTTCTTTTTGCGCATTAAAGCCAACGAAATGACGCTTAAAAAGTAAAACAAAAATTATCTCTACATTCATTTATTACTTCAGAATGTGCGTTTGAAGAGGGGCCCGACTTTGGGCTGTTGAGGGTAACCTACCTCCTTAAGTGTCAAAATTACAAAAACAAATTGTATCGTTTCCACTTGCAGTGTTTTCTACAAGGACTCTTCAATTCGCTAAATACAAAACTGAAACCCCACCTCAGAAATATAGACCCTTTTACTTACAATTACAAGTGTGTTTACTGATGAAATAAATAAACACACGTCTTGCGAAAGATATAGAAACTGGAGACACAAAAAGACAAAACAAAAAATGATTAAAAGTACCTTCTTAAGCGTAAGTAGCACATATCCCTACAATTTGACCCCAATCACCCTCAACAACCTGTACCTACTCCTGCCCCAAATTAATTAGAAATATGACCCAACATTTCGCGCGATTACTCTCGACTCGACAACCATTAGAACTGGAACTGTCCGTCCGTTCAATCAGCCACCAAAACACCCTATCAATACTAGAACAAGCGAATCGGTTATTTACGAATCGTGCTTAAAACATAGGACAGGTGTTTACCAGCACGGCACTCATCGCGGGAACTATAGTTAATTAATCCTAGAAGGCAGACTCACGGCACGAATATCCATGAAACATTGATTCGACCGGTGGAAGCTCGAGCGCGAGCAACGGACGTGGTGATATTTAACTTTCATTACTACCGCGACACCGGACCTCTATTGATATTGGCTTAGAGAGAGCCGCGGATAAGATATTTCAGTCACGCGTGCACCAGCTTTCGTTCCTGGCCCGAAGACGCTGAAATATGCGGCGAGATATGTGCGGGACCGTACGTGTAACGCGCGCCGTGGAAAATTAATATCCCGCTGATCGAATTACTCGGGGACAGACGGATGAGAGACGATGAACTCTCGGTCCTCCGCGGCATTATTGATCAACGTGACTGCGGGAAATTAACTTAATTTACAACACTTTGCTTCGAAGTAGACATGAGAAACTACTTTCTGTCCGACAAGGGACTCGCAGCGGTTCCAACCCGTCTTCGAGCGAGGGGCGCGCGCGCGCGGAAAATAAAAAATGATCGCGCGCTCCGTTATCGAGGGTCGAACAACGAGACTGTCGATATCACTGGCGAAGATCATTTACCCTAATCCCTGGTAAAACGGACGTTTCCTCGGCGGTTGCCTCCCTCCCCCGCCGCTGCCAACCCTCGAGGGCGCCCGGCGCTGAAAAAGAATTCTCGTTCCCGAAACGATTCGACTTTTACGGCTGTAACGATCGCTGGCCGCATTAAAAAGGAAGTAGTCACCGAAACGAAGATCGACTTTATAAGGGTCTACCCCGGCCCTGGCGACTATTACGAGCGCTGAATAGCGAAACGAAGGCGCACGGCTTTCCGCTTTCTTTTTACGATTTGTTTACAGCCGCTCTGCCCTTCCGCGCAGCCATTGTGCGTTTCAACCACTCCGCTTTTGCGAGAGATTTAATCTCGACTTTGATCGGTTCATCGCGTTTCAACTTTGCGGTGGACGATTGTCATCGGCGGACAGGCGTGTGTGTGTGTGTGAATTTGTTGGTGCGAAGGTTCACTTTCGGTGGGAAGAAGTGCTTAGAATTGGGTACTGTGAGATAAAAGCGTTGGAGGTATTAAGGGGTTATGCCTACCTGCAAGGTCTGAAAACACAAGTATTTTCGGGATTTTTTTAAAATACTCGAAGGCTTTTTTTTTAAATAAACCTTTATGTATTCGAAACTGTACATGTTAAACTACTTGTGGTAATTTTTGCGATGGAAAATATACATAAATAAAAAAAATATATTAGCGATCATTCGGCAGCGATTTTTTTGTCAGTAGTTTGCGGTGAACATTCTAATTCCGACCTGGTTCGTCTGAAATAAAGAATTCGCGGGAATTTAGTTAGTATATTGGATTATCTTGTCCTTAATCGTTTATTATCCCAAGATATTAATTTGCTACAAAATGGCAACTTCTCATAGCAAAAGTATCGATTTTCACCACAGAATCGCGCTCGTGTTTCATCATTTTCCATCTGTAAAATAACAACTACACAACGGATGTGAATAACCCACGATTAAGGACAAGCTAATCTAATATACTGACTAAATTTGGTCGAATTTTTTATTTCTGATGAACCAGGTCGTAGCTATAGTGATCACCGTAATAAAAAAAGCGCTGTCGGGAGATCGCTTATAATTCCATTATTTATTTAGTTATCGCATTGCAAAAAAAACTACAAGAACTTTAAAATATATACTTTCGAATATACTACCGTTTATTTAAAAAAAGTCTTCAAATTGAAGAAAAAGAAACTGAACAACATAGAGTAAAAAAGCTTTTTGGACATTATTACTACACATTTGCGGAGCAAGCAAAAAAATTATTCTTTGAATTTTATCAATTTTTGCATTAGATATGCAGCATTCATTGTACCAGTGTAAAAATTAAAGATCTTGACGGGCGCCATCAGAACTCATGACAGGATCGTCTGAAATAAAAAAACTAAAAATATTCTTAAAATATACGTGAATGGTTATCGCCTTATCCGTCTTCATTGCAAACAAACAATCCGGCGATTTTTAGTACATGTTTAAACACAATGTTGCAAAAAAGCAGTTTTCCTACGCATAAATCTGTCCATGAAAAAAATAGGGTGATCTTTGCGGAAAATTGCTCATTGCGGATAAGACGATAACAAGTCTAATTATGAATAGAATGCTGTAAGAGTTTTTTTAAATCGGTTCATACCTAATTGAGCATTTTACAGTGGCGTCTAATAATTTTTTGTTAATCTTCAAATATAAAGTAACAAAGTCCAAAAAGCATTTTTACTGTATGCCCTTCAGTTTCTTTTTTTTTTAATTCATGAAAATCGCGTATTTTTCAAGCGTCTTGAACAGAGGGCACCCTTAATGCAATTGGAGATCAAGAGTTAGGCAAAATCTGACTTCGTACCTGAACCCCATTATGGTAACATCTCCAATAGTTATGATACTATACCTATCCACCCTCAAAGCTCAGTGACTACCCTCAACTAAAGATAATCACCCTTTCTTAGAAGGTTAATAATTACCCCAATCACACAATACTTAAGCGTCACACCATTCCCCGTCGACAAACGGAAAGATTCAAGACCCCTCCGAGTATCCTCCACCAAAAATCACGTTGCCCAAACTCCCCGCAATTCAAATGGACCTTATCCAAAACAATAATCCAGCTTCCTTATCTGGTACCCGTCTCTGGGCTTTTTATCAGGCTCGTAGAGGCAGTCGATAAAGAGCCGCGTGTACTCGCATTAAAATCGACACAGGGGGAGCTGGTTGAGGGGGGAGCAACGGTTTCCACGTGCGATTTCACCTGAATACCGGTCGAACCGATACTCTGGTATGCGGCCACGTACGCGCGAGCCTTATCTTATCCCGCTGGGTGGTTGCTGGTCACCAAGGGGTATTCGTACTTAATTCCTTATCTTGTAAAGCAGCGCACTTAAGATTGCCCCCCTCTGCCGCGGCCGAGGTGCGCACACTTCTTCGTTGCGCCGCGCGCACCGTGCAACCGCGTCGCATTGTCTCGCGGAGAATGCACGAGGACGTGGTGAACAGGTACGCGTGGGCGAACCGGGCGATCGTTGCACAGGTGACCGTCGGTCATCCCGATGGCAGCACCGTTCAAGGATCCTGTCGGAAACCGGGCCACCGTTTCGTTGGACCCTTCGAGGGGGCTGCTCGCAACGGTCTGGTCAGGCCACGCTGGACGCTGGTACCTATAAGGGAATCTAACGGAGTTATTGCAGACTACTTTGAAAATTGATTCAGAAAATTACAATTTTTTAAGCCATACACCAAAGCATTAAACAGATGATGGATGCAAGAAAGTAGATCAGATGCAAGTTGGCAAGGAGCGCTACTTATGGAAAATAAATATCTCTGCCAATTAAGAAGGATAAAATTATGCAAAATAAAGGAAAAGACTCCTCTCAGCATCAAACCCGCATGCTAGAATTCGCGTTGCTTCACAACTCCCATCGCTCAGCGAAGCTTTCCCAGCTCTCCCATCCAAGAAGCCTGCGAAGTCTAATGGTTACAATGGTACGAGATAACGGACGTGCACGAACGCGTGTAAAACGAAGAGAAGCTCTGGTTGACCATCGGAGAGAAAGAGAGCCAACGGAGGCTGGGGCCGATACAACGGGGCGCTGTTCCAATTGCACAATGAAAGCGGAGCCAACCGTCTATGCCTCGCTACGAGGACCACCTCCCGCAGGCAAAACCTTTTAGTCCTTTCCCTCGACACACGGGAATACGAGGAAGACGGTTGTCATTTGGTGGACGGAGGCAAAGTAGAAATATGCTGCGACGTCAGGGGCCCCCGCCACGGGAAGTGTCCACCGCTGCCGGCCAACAAATTGGCGGCCGGACTTTCCTGGTTTTATACCGCCGCCGCTCACAGTAGGGGTAAAACGGCATCGTCCCACTCCGAAAGGAAAAAACCGTGTTCACCGACGCAGCGTGCCTAAAGAGCTGTCGTCTCCGTTTCTTTGAAGTCGCTACGTCTACATCTACGAGGGCCAAGACGACGCGCGGGCGTTTCACTCAAACTTTTATGATCAGGGGGCCTTGGAGACTTCCCCCGGGGCGTACAGGTGGGCAAGGAAGTACAATCACGTGCCTGTTTAGTCTGATCATGTAACTCAGTTAGAATGAGTGTTGCTGAGCTTCGAACACCTGCTGAGGCGATTGACCAATATATCTGGGAAGTATCGTAACATAGGTGGTGTAATCAAGCTTGTATTATACAGGACTTTTCAAGAATATCGGTCGCAACTTTGCGTTCGAGTTGTGGGTATCAAAATGGATCTGGAATTAAATCATAGAACTTCGCAGCTGGACAGGGAAGTCTCTCCTCATACAGGCCTATACGAACTTCTTATTACACAGAATTCCGACCTACACTCTGGACCGAGCACTTTGCGGCGCCCTGTAGTTTGAAGCACTAGTCGATTGCCAGTCGATTGAGCCAATTGATCGACATTACCGATCCTCGCTGGCTGCGCAGCGATTCCCAGCTCGCGATCAAAAATCGACGTGGAAGCGCGACAGCGGCGTCGCTGTGGAGCTCCATCGAGGAGCTCGTTACTCATTGAAACAGCCACTTACGGAAACAAGCGACGCTCGTGTCCCGCGTAATCGCGGCCCGTACCGTGACAGCTCGTAAGCGAGGTTCGTTGTCGAGGGGAAAAATTTATTTCCAGAATACGGCTACCGGCGGCGGCTGTGGACAAATGAAAAATCGTTGGGCGAGGGGGCGCGTGGGTAGGGACGGCCGGGGACGGAGAGACGGGGGCACGGACTGGGCCCCGAGCGACTGGGCAGAAAAGAAACGCGTCGGGAGGACACGGCGCGCGGACAGAGGCAACTCGTTAGCTTCGAAATAGTTGGACCACTACTAATTCAGGCTGACATAATTGGGGGTGTTTGTTACCTGCACACCCTCGTACCACCGCTCCTCGTACAAGATCGTATAACGAAGAAGAACATGGAAAACCTCTTCGGGCGATCCTAGGGGTCGATAGGCGATGCTATCGTCGCCCGACAGCTTGTAGCCCAGCGTGCCCTCATCCTCTGGCCCTCCCTGCCCTTCCACCTTCTTTCGCCTCTATCTTCCCACCTTTCGCTGTCCTAACCTACGTCCTTCGCCCTCGGTGTACATACACCGTTGTTCCTCGAGGATCCTTTCCCATCCTCACCCCCCCCCCCCAACCACCGCGACTTTTCCTTCCCTTTCTCCTTCCGCCTTTCCCCCTTTCGCTCATCTTTTCTTCCTCGCCGTTTCTGTCTTATCCCTTCCCTGCTCCCTGCCACCTCGATATACCTGTAGGCGCGTACTTACACAGGGAACCTAGGCGATGACTTCCCCCGATAGCCACGAGATAGCCGCCAGATATTCGCAAACTGGAGACAGTCCTCCTGGCTCATCCCGTCCTGAAATTCATGCGTGTCTACAGGCCCTGTCGAACGGAGGACTCGGGTAAGGGACTTGAGGACCGATATCCTATTCTGATAACAGCTCTTACTTTGAGACGGGGGTTGCAAGTTAGACATTCTTGAAAAACGAGGCAACACTAGTACATATTGAAGTGCGTTGACTGTTCGTCAAGTCCTTTTTACTGAATCTAGTCAAAACTTCGACAGCCAGTCTCTGAAGATATCAAGGTACTGAAGTAATTCAAGGATTTTGTAAAAAGAAAAGAAAACTGGATTTTAGTCAGTCTGTTCTTTAAATAAATTTTTATAATTACCTAATGAAGTTTATTGTATTTGCATTAAAAATCTTTTTAACCGTTCAAATCGGCTCCCCCATAAGGTTAAATCCTGAGTGTGTTACTGACGGTACCTCTACCTATTGGGTCATTCCACGCGAAGTCGGACACTTTTCGGAGTAACATTTCGGATTTTGGTGCAACTTGGATATGTTGTAGTCTTTAGGGGTATATAAACATAACTGGAAGGATTTTTCGAAATGTCAAAAGTTGTGGATGTTACAGCTCTTTGAAATATAGTGTTTACTATTTTTCCAAAAATTATAACTGTTGAACTAATAAACTGATAAAAATGACCTTTTGGGTGCTTACAGTGCAGATATAAGTCCACGTTTTTCAAAACATGTCCATAAAGAGGAGAAACAAGGCTTTATCCTCCTATTTTTTCCAAATTTTTAAAAAGGTGCCTTCAACTATAAAATTGCATTTGTTTAGAACAATTACTAAACAAATGGTAAAATATTCGTTTTTATTAATTGAAATAATTTTTATTAGGTACTCTACACTGTAAGCACCCAAAAGGTGATTTTTATCAGTTTATTAGTTCAACAGTTATAATTTTTGGAACAATAGTAAACACTATATTTCAAAGAGCTGTAACATCCACAATTTTTGACATTTCGAAAAATCCCTCGAGATATGTTTATATACCCCTAAAGACATATCCAAGTTGCACCAAAATCCGAAATGTTACTCCGAAAAGTGTCCGACTTCGCGTGGAATGACCCTATTCCGTCATCTTCTGTTTGCACATGGGCATTGTGGACCTCATTACTGCTAAATCCACCTATACATTGTTATTTAGAGCGAGAGGACGAATGTAGACCCTTAGTTACTAGATGCACAAGTGACATTTTACACGAATTGAGGTATGGGAAGCGAGCACACCGATTTTCCTCGTGATGGCGTCGATTCCCTTGAAGCACCCTGTACGAGGCAACCGAGTACGGTTTCTCCATCTGCCGTAAGCCTCGTTTCTCGACGATTACGGGCGGTCTGAATCAGAATGCGCGTGCTTTGTATTTCTGTATCGCCGGTCGCGGTCGCCCGGTAACCCCTGGCTTGATTTACCGCGCGGCGTGACCGTAGATCCTGTCTGATATTTCACGAATTGCACGAGGCGCATCCGCGCTGCATTTCCTTCGAAATCATGCCACCGGACCCCGTCCCCCTTTCCCCCGGTAATTGATTTCGATAAGCCCTAGGTAATCGTGCCTGGGTCCCTGAAGAAGGCATTGACGCGGCGTCGATCGAACGCTAACGTCACGAACGCGTCTGTCTAACCAAACATTGCTCCTTCGATGTGTCTTTGAACAGGGCTTTACATGATTCCTTATTTCGTTGTTTATTTTGCAAAAGGGCGCACTCCAATTATACATCTCAACCACACCGAAGTATAAATTAATGTTAGGGGAGACCGGGGCAAATTGTAACAAAAAATGTTTTCACAGTATTCTCTCGAAAGTGTTTTCTTCAATCAGGGAACAATTTGCGTGATTTACTACTTACATATGTGGTGAACTAATTGCGTGAAAGTACGTGACAAAATCTTGGACACTTAAACATCTAGCTTCATCTTAAACAAATCTGAACCTTTGTTACAATGTGCTCCAGTCCGGGGTAAATTATAACACATCTGTTTTACTTATTTAAATACAAATATAAGCACAAATAAACATTTCTAAAAAAATATAAATGAAAACACGTATCATTCTTAAACATTTGATATACACGAGTTAAACAATAATTGCTTATTCATCTGATTCTATCAAAGTCTTCTTTTTCTCTTTCTTTATTTTTGTCTTTATACTTTTTTTTATACTTTTTGTATTCTCGATTTTCTCTTGTGCGTCTAGAGCATCTTTTTTCTGTTGTGTCAGCAAATAGCTTGCTTTATCACCATTTACAGCGGAGTAACTAGTAGCATGTTACAATTTACCCCGAGCTTGAATTTTTGCGTTTTACCTCAGCAAACGAGAAACGAAACATCAAATTACTAAAATGCGTACACATTATAATAAACCAATGCGAACTGATTCGTTTGCTACAAAAAAAAGCAAAAATTCAAACGGTTTCTAATGACGGTTAATTGAAACAAAAGCGCTAAGACAACATTTACTTGCGTGCTCTAAATACTAAAATTCTAGGCTATAACTACAAATTGAATGCACAACGCTTGTTTGTGTCACTGAAACCGACGGTGCTGATATCGTCAAGCAGCTCTCGGCTGCTGTGTGTTACCAGATTTGTCGTTGAAAAGATTTTACTTATGTTACAATTTACCCCGTGTTACAATCTGTCCCGGTCTCCCCTACGTAGCGATAACTGAATGTTGTTAAACACAAAGACTTCGTAATTCGTGGAATCAACTGTATTATTAATCCTGAAATTACTGTACTTTGTGATTTGCCGTATTCGAGGGAATAAATTATAGTGCAGGGTTAAGCATAATCAGAATAACAAGTGAAACGTGATTAAATTAATTTTCGTGCGTAGCAACCCTCCGAACGTTCCCCTTTCGACGCGAGCCTCGTTAATTTAGAGAATAGAAGATACACCCGCGGTCTGGGTAACTTTTCCGCGTGGATGTTCCCCGAAGTTGCTCGCCGAAACTCCGAGGGGCCACCTGAAGTTCGGGGTGTTTGTCTAGCCACGACACACGGGCGAAAGTAGATAGCGGAGAGCGGGCCGCGCAAATATCTTGATCCCTCGACAAACACCCGGTCACACGTATATTCTTAGAGGAGCACGGGGGTAGGTAGGGGGAGGGGGAGGGGGGCTGGTCAAAAGTGACTCGAAAAATCCGCGCGACCGTGTTTGTCCCGGAGGGCCGCGGTGCAGCGTGTTTGCGCGGGGGGAGCGGAGAGTTGGCCGGGTTGTTCAAGCAAAAACTGACGGATTTAAACTCGAGTCAAGTGTGTTGGCTGATAAAGCTGGAAACATCGCGCGTACGTGTAAACTGCGCCGGGGCCAGGGCCCGCGAACATATTTCGCCCTTAGAACCCTACTCGAGCCGCAACAACTTCTCTCGACAAACGTTCTATGTAGACAAAACGCGGGGCGATTTCGCGCTGGAACCGCCGCCCGCCCTGCGTGCAAAACTACGGGACTCTCGTCAACGAGCTTACTATTACGGACGCACTTGTGAACGTTGGTTTACTTTAGTTGCGGGAACGTAAGGGCACTTCACTTTTCCTTTCGTCTCTGTTCGTCGTTAGGGTAGATTACGGGGGCGCGGGTGATGGAATTATTATATCTCGGTGTCGCGTGTTTAGTGTTTAGTATTGAAATATGTGGTGTGGTTTCGGTACGCTCTGTTTTAAGGTCCACCCACGCATACGTTTCTTGAGGGTTTAGTGCTGTCAGTGTCAATGGTCTTTTTGTTTCAGGGTCAGTAACTGGCACGGATAAGTCTGCACCAGAGCTGTAAATATGCGAATATTCGATTAGTTGGAATAATTTCTTCGAATAATTTGAGTCGAAAATTCGAATTCTCTGGTATTCGAATACTTACAAGGAAACATATCGAACCCGAAAATTCTGATTGTAATGAAACTCCGTACGATTGTAGAGCATGTCGGAGTATGTAAGAAACGATTATTTTTCTGCGGAAAAACACTCTGAGGGGGTGAAATCAGCCCCCAAATTTTCAGCGATTTTTCGTTTTTCGAGTATAACTTTGTAACGGTGCGAGGTAGAAGAAAACCGTAAATGGACAAAATGTTCAGTGTATAACGCGCGATATATAATAATTTATAAATAAAAAAAATCCTCGATTGTCAAGTGGCAGATGGTAGTAATATGGACAAAGGCGGAAAATATTTGTAAAGAAATAAACAAATGAACCAAAATTTTTTCCTTTTACATTTTAGTAAACCATTGCGAATTATAACTGTGTTTTTCCGCAGAAAAAAAAATCGTTTCTTACATACTCCGACATGCTCTACAATCGTACGGAGTTTCACTACAATCAGAATTTTCGGGTTCGATATGTTTCCTTGTTAGTTAGATCATTCGAATATTCGTTATAGTCCTAAGTAGCGTGAACTGCTCCATTCCAAAACAGATAAATTTTTCCACTTACACTGATGGCACCGTCATGGAACTGAATTGCGTGCGTAGGCCTTTAAGCATTCGGTATGAAGTCTTGTATTTCTTTTCAAGAAACCAAGTGTTTCTTTGCGATTTCGCTGTAGGGATATGCTATACGCAGCGTGTAGCTATAAATTCATAAATATTATGTTGCTTTAATTATAATTCCTGAGATGATATCCAAGAGTAGGTACTAAAAAGAATGGCAGCTGAAATTGAGAATTGATTAGTGGCCGGTCTTATAAATTCAGAATATTATAATATTACTTCCATTGCTTATAGAAAACTCTTAATCGAGGCAACTTTGAATTATGCATATCGCAGCTACCCACACAGACCGGTGAAACACCAAACTAAAAATTCTCTACGTTCGATATTAGATTACTCCAGTACCATGTGACTTCTTTTAATTATGTACCACGATATAGGAGCTAATGTTTCCAATATATTAAAGGTTGAAGATGTGTCATAATAACAGCCGAGTTTACAGATGTACGATGGGACGGAAGACGTAAAAGAACTCAACGAGATAAACGTCACACGTGTTTTCATTTCGGTTCTGACTTTCTGACAGACGATCCATTCCACCGTATTTTTTCCCTAGCACGAAACGATACGGCCACCCATGGGAGTACACGTGTCCCGCTAGTTTTCCAGAAGACAATAATTTTCGTGCACGCGGACCCCTGCCGATCGACGCAGTCGTGCTTAATTGCACGCTCGTACTCAGCGGCCACTAATTTATGCTTGAACCGAACCCCTGCATCCCAGAGGCTTCGTCTCTGACCGCGTGTCCCATTGACGTACACGAGAAAAGCCTGATAATTCCTGTTCCTCGAACGATGGTTAATGACATTCGAGTGGCATAGACAAAGTTGCCTGCTTAATGACTGGTAATTATGATACATAGTTCGACGAATTGATTACCTAACGCCGCACATGCCACCGAATGCGCATAACCAATGCTGGGAAACTCGCGAAGAATGGATATTGAAATAATCCGACGACCAATCAGAGTTTTCCCATACCTCTGGTGAACCTTGTTAACGCAATTGTCACACTGTACGCGTTTCCTTCGTCGAGCGCATTGTGCATAGCTAACTATTTAATATGACTGTAATGACCGCTGCGAATCAGAATATCAAATTTTACTTCGACACGTGTGCACGCTTGGAACCTTATTGTAACCAGGGGCGGATTTCACTATAGGCCTGAGTAAAAGTCCGGCCAAATTCTTGGGGGCGGAAAATTTTGAGCGACAAATTTTGGGAAGCGGCAAATTTTGAGGAGTGGCAAATTTTGAGGAGTGGCAAATTTTAAGGAGCGATAAATTTTGGGTAGAATTAAATTCTGAGGAGCGATAAATTTTGGGGAGAATCAAATTCTCAGCGATAAGTTTTGGGGAGCATGAAATTTTGGGGAGTGACAAATTTTGGGAAACGGCAAACTAGGCGACAAATTTTGAACGAAAGAAATTCGAAAAGGTTTAAACACGAAGGCTTGATGCAACTTTAAAAACAATTCACTTCTATTTCATATAGCGAATTAGCAATGGCTCAGATGTGGGTTGTTATATTGAATTAATTTTGAAATTGGCTCGACTCTTTTAAATTAAAATATTTTATTACATTTCGCGGAAAGGGCCACGGACGTTTGTCAGCCTAGGTGCGCGAAGTCTTCAAATTCGCCTCCAACTGTGACGCAATAGATATTCCCGAATAACAAGCACTTCCTGCTATCGATGCATCAGAATTCACAGCTTTCGCCTTCGTATATTTGGAGTTGCTCGAATTCCATGTTCTGACCAGAGCTGAGCAGTCCCAACGAAAATGGGCCTGCGTACGAGTTCATTCGATCCCGTGACGTGCGCAAGCTCTGGTAACATATTGCCCTGTTGGCGATAGCGCGTGTCAGGCGTTTCGGGGAGGAAGACGACCAGGGAGGTCCTTCTGGCGACGTATTGTAACAAACTCGTGTAATACGAGTCCGTGGCCCTACCCGATCTCTCTCGTGTCGTGTTTACGGGTCTTTCTCGACAAGCGTGTTTCTCTTGGCGGGCCTTAATGGCCATATTTTCGGGGCCCCGTGGCCGTAAAAGTGACAAAAAGCGGCTACACTCGTGAGCGCATGTTCCGCGTCTGTCAACGCTCGTTGGGCCTCGCGGTGATTTCACGGCCGGCCGTGTCACGCGCACCAACACGCGCGCGTCCTTCGTGTCACTTGTTAAATAAGCGATAAAACGCGACACGGCGTTTCCTTTTTCCGCGGTCGATCACGGCGACGCGATGTTTCCTTCCTGTCGCGGAGGGTCCTCCGGTTTTCGAGGGCATCCTCCTTCGAAGGCCGCGCTGGAAGGGATTCTGTGACTGCTTCGAGAGGAGGGAACTGAGACAGCTTTGTTTGATACTGTGTTAGAGTTCAGATTACTTTTATTCGAATATTCAAACTGTGTTTTCGTAGCCAAAGGGGCCATTGCAAGTTCACGCAGGATCGATACTGAATATCGTCGATGATAGTGCAAAACCGCGTATGAGCAGTTTGTAAATACCGCGTATCTGCAAAAGTAGCAAAATTGAGATTTCGTGCCCACGGTTGCCAAGCGCTGTTTCGCTATTTTTTTAAAAGTCACGCCATGTGGAATAGCCTGTAGGAAGCCGCCTTTTTACCAACGGAACCAGCAGGTTCGAGGATAGTGCGAGTCTCTTAGCAAGTTGGCGACAAAACCGCGCATTTACAGAGAAATCAGGTGAAGTGACGGCACGTTTGGTGCGTGAAAGTGACTTTACGCAGAAATTAAGCTTTTTTATGACGAATTGATGTTAGTATTTATTGCAAGGAGTCCCAGATAGACTTTAAAGTGAATTCACGAGATCGTCCTGAGATGCCGAAATGAATTTATCGAAAATTTAAAGCGATATACAGTAAATTCTTTTTGCATAAATATATAACATCAAATTTACCCAAATTTTACATCGTATCATGAGTTAAATTCTTGATCACGCAATGAACCAATACATTTACTAAATGTTTAATCAATATTGCTACATCGTTAGAATCATGTTAATTTACTAAATATGACTAAAACATATGTTGTAAATATAATGTAAAGTGATGATGGCAATTTGCAATCATTGTGTGCTGCATTGATTGCTGCAAATGTGATTCAAATATGATCCCTATTTTTCAATGCAAAACTGTAGGTAAATTTTGCGCAAATATAAGATAAATAGATGACGGTCTGACGCGGGAACGTTCGCAATCCGCTTTCGAGAATGATCGGATAATTTTTCATTTTGCGTAAATATTAGCTGCACGTCATGACTCAAATATCATTCAAATATGACCTGAACAGAATATCCTCATCGAGTGTATAAAGATTGCTACAGTATTTTCTGTTCTAATTGCATCATTACATGTCTTAAATTTAACGCCAAGGTGAGCACTCACAAAGCGCACAACACTGTTGCATTACGTGATTTGATATTCGATAAACGTTACGCAAATTTGCTGTAAATTGTCTGGCTGGGGTGCTAAAACTGTGCCAAAAAAGTTCAGTCAAAGAAAACCCCCTTAAAATGGCTGAAATACCAAGTTTTTTCTTCCTCCTGTAAAATCGGTAAAATGCAGAACCGCGGTATTTACAAATTCCTCATACGCAGTTTTGCACTATCATCGACGAAATGCTAAAGTTTGTTGAAGGGGATTAAGAGAATTAAGCTTCTCTTAGATGTTTATTACCCACTCAAGGCGAGATTTCATGGGAAAAGAATTCCTTAATAAGGTAAATCATGAAAAGCACTATCCTCGGAGAGGTATATACGAAAAGAAATCAGAGGAGCTGCCTATGAACGATATGATTAAAATTAAAGTAATTTTCTTCCACCCTGTATTAAACTTCTGACACTCGGGTCCTAATGAAAGCAACCGCGAGAAACACTTGTTGGAGCACAAAGCGTTACTCATCCTCGAAACCTACTTATAGTAGGGTAGGCCGAGTCGAATCGGATCACTTTGTGTTTGATGGTAAAAAAATAATAATCAGACATTAAAAAACTAATTTTTAATATATATTCGTGACCAGTACACCTTTGGCTTTAACATGAATATATAAAAATTAAAACTAAACATAAAAAAAAATTTTATAAATAAAAAACGAAAAAGTGAGAAATATCCGATTCGTCCCGAATCTTGGGGCGAATCGGATAACCCAAGAATCTCTGGTAAAACTGAAATTTTAATAACAAATCTTTGGAATTAACTTCGAAAATTATAATTCATATACATATTGTCCCTTTTTACCGCCTCTGTCAGCACAATACTCGTCTCAGACAATCTTCTGAAAGTGGACGAGTTAATTTTTCACCACAGTAAATACAATGCCAACTTCTTAAGATCATTAATTAATTAATTGTTTTCGTCATTTCTTTAGATTTAATTATTATCACAGCTTCCTTTATTATTTTTTTTGTTTTGACACCATGATCCCTGAATGCTGTTTTTATGTACGTACGAACCATCTGTATATAAACAATTATCATATTTATAATAATAAAAATACTCAAATGAAAAATAAGAGTAATCCGATTCGCCCCAAATAACGTGATCCGATTAGCCCCATATGTAAGTATTTCAATGGTTGTAGATCACATAAACATATTATGATACGATAGTCTAAAATACATCAAATACTAAACTTGGACACCGTGCAAACTAATAGCAATGAAGGCATTTGAATCTTCCAGCTTACTTTTTTATTTTAAATACGAAACTGCAGATTACGTAGGTTAGATTCAGACCAGAATTGAAACGTTCGCACGCGTCCACCTCACTGAAAACGTATGCCAGCTCTAAACAATGATTTAAAACAATTGACGGGCTTTTGCAGTAGATGCGGGGAAGAGGGACGAGGTACTACGAACAATTGGAATGCTCATTTCTATCGCGATACAAGAAATACGGACTAAATTCTTATTTTGATCCGATTCGACCCGGTCTACCCTACTTGTCGCTCAATAAACCATCAACAGGCGTCAAAATGATCGCCCAGCATTAAACTTTCTCCTGTCTATAAGCGTATCGTACTTACATTCCGCGCTTAGAGCTGCGACTGTTGAGGCGCAGTCGGAGCTGGAAAGGGCGGGCGATTTAGAATAACGGGTGGACCCAGGGTGGAAATGCAATTTCCTTGTAAATCGTTGCAAACCGACCGAGGGAACGACAAGGAGATAACATTAGATGTCCACGTGTACACGTGTATCGGGCACGTACATGCGTGTCCCAGCCCGATGCCAAGTATTTTCAGACGCGGCGCTGGCTCGTCGCGAGGAACGCGCCAGCTATTTCGTTTGACGGCGGAACATAAATTCGGAACGTAGCATGATTTTCTCGCCATGTCACCTTCCTCATTTGCTGCTTATAAATACCGAGACGGCCGCGCGGTTTATTCCCGGTTTCGCGACGCTAAGCGCACCGTTTCTTTCTGTGCTAACACCGAACGCTCTGGCGCGAACAGACGATGCTACTCAATCTCCGTCAGACTTCCCTCTGACAGATAATCGAAGATTTTGGGGGAATATGTTCTTACTCTTCGCAATTCATGCGAAACATAAATCGGGTTCGTTCGTCAGTTTTTATATTCTAGGATAAGAGAGAGAGAGAGAGAGAGAGAGAGAGAGAGAGAGAGAGAGAGAGACTGTGTTGAGTTGAAGATTAGGGTGCCAGTCGTTATGTTGTATACCAACGTCATTTAAATATATTTCTGTACATAAAGTATTAGTCAGCGCGTTAGTTTTTCCAGATAGCAATAGTAAGCATCCTGAAGTCCTTCTTCTATGACCTTATCCGTACCCTATTACTCATCCTTGAGCCTCGATCTCTATGCCTCATCCCTTAACGACCGTTAAACTCAGGACAACCCCCACTTTTCAGCTTACCGAAAACCGTACGTATATATATATATATTACACGCAATTCTTCCAGGCAGAAGCACTTGAGCACTTCAGTCCGAATAGTCTGACACGAGAATCTAGTTCTGAATCTATAATCTAGTATTTATCTGTAATCGTCTTAGTTTCCGTTATTTGTATAAAGTTATTTGATAAAATAAAAGTAACACGAAAAATACGGAATACAACAGTTAATCAGCAGCTGATTAGAGCAGGCGAATATTAAATAGTGCGAGGACTCGAGATTTGTGAAATGAACTCTGAAACTATGCTCCGTGTATACTTCTTAACACTTTACGTACCTACTCTTCAAACTCTATGCCAGAGTAGCGGCCCCTTCGATTTGTACGAAGAGATTAGTAAGGCTTAACGAAGACAGCAAGAGTGCAGCGATAATCGACCCGAAATCATCCTTCATCCTCCACGATGATTAGCATCCAACGTTCCACCCCGTAACCATCCCCGCTATCGAATTTACGACGCGCCCCGGGACGAGTCGAAGAAGGAAAGGGGGTGGATGAGAAGGCGTGAAATATACGATTCCACGGAATCGAGAGGAGCAGCTAGCGTCAGCTTCCTGGAAACGGACAGTCGCTGGGCGAGATAGCAGAACAAAGGCTGAGAAGAGGTTAGAGGGTAGGAATCGGTGCGGCCAGGGGTCACCGTACAGATTAGAAGAAGGCATTTCTCATCGATAGGGTTCCATCGAGATACCGTCGGTGCAACGGGGCCCGAGCTTGGTCCTTCAGGATCGCTCGAGGAACAATAACGGACGCGAGAACCGCGGGCCTCTTGTCCCAAGTGGTGAACACGAGCTCTGGCACAACCTCTCTCTCTCTCTCTTTCCCGCTCTTTTTCTCCCTTTCCCGTGTTATTTATCGGCGAGATAAACCGTTCTGGCTGTTAAATGCGTCGGTTTAACATAAACACCGATAAGTCGGCCGCGAGAGCCTCGGCGACACTAACCAGACGCGAAAACCAAAACGTGGAAGGAGACAGTTAAAGGCGAGGAACTTGTCCCTTTTCTATCCCCCTCGTGCTTCCCGCCATTTCACCATGGCCACTCCAGTCTTTCGTCTCCTCTGACTCTTTCGAGGACCAAATTACGAAAGCAGAAAAAAAAATTCTGTTCAGACCGAGGCCTGTATAGGGACCTCGAAAGCGTTGCATTCAGAGGTCGTGGGTAATTTAGCGAATGACGGGTTCTAGGCTCAAGGATGATGACTTGGTTCTCCAGTAACGGTGTTGAACGAGAAAGATAGCTTTTCTCTGTACCTCGTTTCTTCCCCTCTTGTGTATAGAATGTCAAGGCGTTTCCTCGTATCTGAATTAAGGGCTCCAGAACGAGCATAGACTCGAGAGGGTGCAGAGTGTTTAGCTCTTGCTCGTGTTAAGCATTCAAGTGTTCTGTAACTTTGCACTGTTTTACGATTCTAAGATTAATACTGCTGGACGGAAATGGTGACCCCACTGAACGAGGTAATTTAAATAATTAGCTATTTCTGCAAAGCAGCCTCCTCCAAACAGACAACTGTAATTGTCCCCCCAGCACCACGTTCTTTGAGATTGAAAATTGATATTTAATAATTAATTGTCACCGTGCATGGGAACACAGAAGGAACTCCTCGTTTTTTCCTAACAGATTGCCAACCGAGGGACGGGCTGTAATTTGCAGAAATCGCGTTTAATTTGAGGAATTATCGTGGACGGCGAGTAGGTGCGTGTCCCTCGCCGAGTGCCGCGAGCGCGCGAGGGAAGAAACGCGCGTGGGCGCGATATCTGATCGCGTGCACGCTCGCCGATCGATATCACGCGTGCAGATATATTCGACGACCGGATGAGAGATGGCCCGTGTCTTATACACGTCTTGAACAGCTTCCAGCAGCGCGCGAGCCTTGGATTCTTTCAGCCGTCCCCGCGACGCGCGATCCACGATGCCGGTCGATAACGCGCGTTCGTCATGGGACACGTCATACGCGCACCGTGTACACGCGTTCCCTTCGCAATTTGTCAAATTAGCATACGTTACGACCGCAACAGTATCGAGTGGAAGCTCTAAATAGCGGATAATATATGATTTTGTGGGGGAAGTTTCGTAAGGAAGCGAATAGAGCTTTAGGTTGCTATCTGGGGATTAAAGAGTGGGAAGAGGCGACAAGTGCAGAATATGCTGGTTGATTTAATTTATAGCTAAGGATGATCATCAGCTGATACTTAAGGGGTTGTACCTAGTTGGGCGACCGAAAAGAAGCGAATGTTTGTGAATTTTTTTTGAAAAAGCGGAAGCATATATTCTTACAGAACTTTTTGCACTTAAGAGAGCAACATTTAAAGAACATTTGGTAATTTTTTCGTAGAAAAATATTTGCGTTTATAATAAAATAACAACCCACATTCAAGAAGCCTTTTTAAAATTTTGCTTTTGCGGTGGGCACTGCCATTCGGAACCAGATTATCTAAAATCTAAATACAAAAAAGGAGTTCGTTAATATATTAATATATCCTCAGATCGGCGGAGGGATATTTCTGAAATATTAATTTAAAACAAGATGGCGGCTATTTAAATTTGAAATCCTGATTTTTTTCGCGTGATTTTTGCACGAAAATATCAGGATTTCAACTTTAAATAGCCGCCATTTTGTTTTAAATTAATATTTCAGAAAATTCCCACCGTCAACCTGAGGATACATTAATATACTAACGAAATCTTTTTTGTTTTTTGATTTTAGATAATCTGGTTCCGAATGGCATTGCCCACCGCAAAACCAAATTTTTAAAAAGGTTTCTTAGCTGAGGGTTGTTATTTTATTACAAACGCAAATATTTTTCTACGAAAAAATTACCAAATGTTCTTTAAATGTTGCTCTCTTAAGTGCAAAAAGTTCTCTAAGAATATATGCTAGAGCTTCTTCAAAAAAAATTCACAAACATTCGCTTCTTTTCGGCCGCCTGACTGACTAGGTATAATCCCTTAAACGGAGTAGGTAATGTTTTGGAGTGAAGTCTGTGTACTTATAGAGCAATAGTGAAGTCCCCAGTGCACATGCTCCAAGGGAAGGTGAGAAAGTGCGTGGAGTTTTTGAGTTACTCGATTACACAGCGTGAAATCTTTAGGATAGCGAGGATTAGATTCGAGATTCTGCGGGTGATCTAGTTTCGAAGCATTAGTAGGTACACCTTCCCCTCCACTTGACTCTCACTAACCTGATTTTTGCCCGGTATACCTATACCTATCTACCGAATCCCTTCTACCCACAGAAATTCAACAAAACAGTGTGTAATTTTTCTAATTTACGTCTTAAGAATATCAGTCCACTGGTATTTAAGTTATTCGTCACACTCCTATCCCTCTCCTTTTTGCACAGTAACACATGCCCCAATGTTGATCAACGCCGTGCCGTTGCCGACCTTTTATTTGTATATAAACTCACCGACGATTCTATCTCGTGTCCTCAAATCCTTGAAAAACTTACTTTTTATGCACCTAAGTGCGTTGCCTTAGAAAACATACTCTCTTCCTTCCTGAGGCACATTGTACACTCTAGGGCTACTATAATAGTCTTAATCGACTTCTGATAACTTCGAATCAGTACTGTAACTCTGTTCACTTCTTTAATAATTCCTATAATTCCTTCAATCACTTTGCTCTAATCGCTGTTCGTAGTTCACATGCCCCTGAACTTTTACTATTATGTTTGCTGCTATTATTATTACTATGATTTTTTATATCTACCTAGTTTGTCACTATCATTAATGGTTCTTTTGCGCTTACTTCTCCTTTTGTTTCTTTTAATTATTTTTCTTTTGTACTTTCTAATTGTTTGTTCTGTCCTTGTGTGACTGCGATTTGTAATTTTTATAACAAAGGGTTTACCCCGTTGATATACTTAAATAAATATAAAATATATAAATATAAATATAAATATAAATATAAATATAAATATAAATATAAATATAAATATAAATATAAATATAAATATAAATATAAGTATAAATATAAATATAAATATAAATATAAATATAAATATAAATATAAATATAAATATAAATATAAATATTGTTCGCGAAACAGGAACGAAGGAGAAAACGAGTGACAGAACCCCACAAGCATGATAACCGCGTGGGAATCGAGGCATAATCGAAAGAGATATCGCGAACCGCGTTAATAGCCACGGGAATGAATTCGCGTGTAACTACATAGACGGGCGTAATGTGCACGCAGGAAACCACACGCGGAAATGCCCGCTACGCGCGTAGCGTACAACGCTGGAGCCCGGGCATAATTCACGAAGGGCCAGCGGGGGCGGATGTATATTCAATTATCGGCGATCGAGGAACGATTATCGACGATTGGCCTCGTAAATTTCCAAGGGATTCCCAGGGCGATCTCGTGGCCATCCTCTCGTCGAACCTTGGACGATCTTCGACGGTGACCTCTCGCGATTGCGATCGTTCTACGGACACGTACGACACCGTGCATTCTTGTACAGGTCCGCCTACTTCGGAATCGAATACTTCCACTTCGGATACGGGAAAAGCCGTGCGAATGTCGCAACTACGTTTCGAGAATCAAAGGAGTTGGGTTTTTTTACGTTGATGGATTAGTTTTATTGCGGTTCTGAATCGCCAAGAAATTTGGTTGATGAGAAAGGAGAATAATGGTGTGCCCCAATTTTACTTGAAAATTATTTGTCTGATACAGGGTCGAATGAAACTGTTAACTTTTATGAATAAAAGTTATTTATCGAACGTTTAACCTTTAAATAATTTCTTTTCCGTTTTAAGTCAACTTTGTACACTAACTCTATTGTAAGAGTTCAGTTTTAACAAGTATTTTATGTTCGATTAATAACAGTTCTGGAGGGTCGTATACTTTTCAACAGATATTTCAGGGTAAAATACAAGAGTTAGGAATACTTTTTTGATTAGCATTATTTAAGGAATTGGGAGCAGGATAAATATAGAAGAGGAAGCCAATTGGGATTTTTAGGTAGGTAACTATTTTCACTGAACGGTTTAAGGTTTCAACTTCGCAATCAAATTTATCTAACTTTTTCACAACAGACTAAATGTTCCTGTTGAACTTGAATATTTGTCTACTTTCAGGGGAAAGAAAGTTTTGGCTGTACTTCTGAAAGGGATCGGTGCCCGATCGAGATGAAACTTGGTGGGTATTGCGAGGGGTGTGGTAAGAACCCAAATATAAAATTTTAGCTTCGGCAATTAATGCGTTCAAAAGATACAGGGGTAATTGTGCATAAAAGGGTACACCTTACCGATTTTTTTTTAATCACTTTACCACGGTCTACCCTCTTAACAATATTTCTGTTAACTTATACCGACTCAACGCATTCAACTTTCCAACTTGTCCCGGGTATTGGTTGGGGCTAGATTGGGGGGCGCGCGCCCACTCGCGGGCGCGTAAAGCATGGTAGCGAACCGATGTGACTTGGCAATGCTAAAAATAAGACAGGTTACCAAAGTTCAAAAATTAAAAATGCCAGGGCGGGAGGGTTCCCCGGTAGGGGGGTCTGTGTAATGTACTGACCCTTTCTTATCGTTTTTCTCCGACTTTCTCTGTAAATACGATTCACACTAATTACCCAAATGCTGCGTAAATGTAAATACAGCGTCATCCCTGCTACCCATCGTTACCTTAGCCAATGCGTCACCTATCCAAAATCCTGCGATTCTGCCCTATCCCGTCATCCCCTCTCTTACATTCAAAAACCTTTAAAACTCATCACAGTCCCTTATCCTGCAGCATTACTATTCCAAAAGCCACCAGTGTCAGTCACGGAGTCAAGTTAAAACAGTTGAATCTCCAATATTCTTACTTCAAATTGAATAAATATCTTTATAAGTATTATTCGTAAAAACGATAGTTTAAATTACCCTTGTGTCCTTTACACCTGCACCAACGTCCAAAAAAAATTCCAAAAGAAAAAATTAATAATAATTTGTTATTAATATTTCGGAAACTAGTAAATACCCGAAGCTACAATTTTAGATTTAGGGTCCACACCCCCTCCCCACCCCTCTCCCCAAACCTCGTCTCGATCGGTCAAAGGTACCTTTCGGAATAATATCCAAAGTTTTTTATTCGCACGAAAATGTAAGGAATAAAGGTTTCAGTTAATACACTGCATTTTATAAGTTATTTCCTGCCCCGGTACAGTAAAGATAATAATCATAAAATTACAGCTGTTCCATAATTAATTGAAAGTATTAACAGTTTCACTCGATCCCTGGCTTGATAGAATTTTAGAAGAGTAGTGCCACTTAATACCTAGTCTCACAGCGCAAAAGTAGGTAGTGTTAAATGAAAAAATTGAATTTCTTGTGGGACTTTGCTATCGCCCTACATCTTTCAATATTATTCATGCCAACAGCTACTCCAGCCAGCAAGCTCACACTAATTGCTGCTCCACATTGTGCAATAACAGTTTATCGAAGGTGCGTACAACTAAAGAATACTCGCAATTAGAATGTTCCAGAAACTTCAGTCGAGCGATTTATGTAATTGCATGCAGCAGTCTTTGACGTTCGTGTCCAATGCAATTCCGATTACATTTGCAACACTGTTCACAAAGCAGGGCGACTAGAAAATGTTGCATTCACGCAATGCTCATTCCTATTCACGTATGTATGCACCAGTTCCTCGTTCGAAACCAGGAAGCACCAGAAATTTGCACTCTTAATCCGTTTAATATTAATTATACAATGACTGGTCTATTTCTCCATATGAATTTTAATTCATTCCTATCTCCCCTTTCCGACAATGTTGCACGCTCATTACGCACACCCGTTAATGAGCATCTAAAGCCTAACACCGACCGGTATCCCGTTTCATTTTACCAATATCGTCACGATTATGCGTTAAAGGTAGCAGGGTAAAACTCGAGCACACCATTCCTGCGTTCCGAGAGAAGGGAAGGTTATCACTTATTTGAATGCAGATAGGAAATCATCTCGAGGTATCATCGCGCGATCTTAGCTCGCGAAACGCCGATAGCGCGCGAATTGCGACAGAGGATTCGTATTTTAATAAGTAACTCGGTCGTTCGATTCTTTCCCGTGCAACAAACGACGGTAAACTGCCTGGGCATGCGCGCAAGGAAGGAGGAAATCACCGTGCCGCGACTTCCTGCCCGCCGACGAATTTGACTTGCCGAGTAAGTGACGTTCTGCTATAATGTCTCTTCCACGTTCAATGAGAAGCAACTTGTGTAATGACCAGCGCCGTAATTATAACCGGCGAATAATTACGCGATAATGGAAGTCAGTACTTGGTGCCACCGCTGGATTTACAAGCTCGCGACGAAGTATTCGTTTGCATGGGATTTCCATTCGTTAGCCGTAACCGTAACCGTGCGTCGAACGGCGAGACGGAATATTTTCACGGCAATGCCGAGGACAGTTTTGCTGGTTTTTAGATGTCAGCTGGTAATTTAAAACGAGGCAGGTAGCAATTTCCCGAGGCTTCGAAGTGGACGCTTTAAGCCGAGAATATTAGCGACAAAGTCTAATGGGAATCGACGGCTTTCACTGTTTCGGAACGGTTGATATGTAACAGGGAACACAATGTATTTGTTACTCGAAACGTGTCATTCGTTACTTCGCGCGCTCGGCAGCCGCCGCTAGATGATATTCGAACGGCTGGAAATTTATCGTGGGATGGCTAGTAGGCGATGCTCTATATTAAGCGAATAAATCAGGCACAGTGGATTTACGATAGCGAGGATAAGACGCGGCGCTCGACAGCTGGAAATAAATTCCCCCCTGATCTGTTTACTTATAAAATACAATCTGACGAGCGCGTATAGGCGATGCTTAAGCGGCCGCGATTTAGCGTGCGTTAGTCACGTGGTAATATATTACCGCGGCAAAGTGGCGGGTCGTTGACGCTCTTCGAGTTTGTTTGCCCGAAGCTTAATGGATACACCTCAAGGACTTTCGCGGTGCTTTATAGCCGGAGAGAATCGTTTGGACTTGGTCCAACGTCCGCAGCACTCGCCACTTTTGCCTTCCAGCACCCTTGCTCCGACCCTTTGATAACGAAAATCTCCAGAATCATTAACTTCCGCTCAGGGAGCCGCGCTGCTGGCGTGGCATCCTCCCTTCGACTCCATTCGTTTCTCTGGAGAATGGAGAACGAGGCTATTGGAAGTCGAGTCGCGAGTTTCGGTGAGAATTCTATTGTAAATAAAGCGTTTTACTTTTAATAGTGGCCCGGCGCTTTTGAGGGGCGGAAAGAAGTGCATTGGGTACCTAGGGAAGTGAAGAAAGTAGGGTTCTGTGACAAAAGACAATGGGGAGGTAGAGTGTTTAAAACTATTTAAGTGAAATAGTTTTACTTCTACTTTGCACGAATATAGTGGCCTGCATCGTTATAAAATTATGTTAAAAAAAACGCGATATTTTCAAGGGTTGATTTCACCCTTCCAGGGTGAATTTCCACAGGAATGAAAAATTGCTATTTGCGGAGTCCGATATTTCATTAAAATCAGAATTTCTGAGTTGCGAACGTTTTCTTGTTAGTCACCGTTTCAGAAAGGATCCCTGCAGAACACGTTCTCAGAGTTATTCGCAATATTTATAACAGTATCAACCTCTCGTAGCTCCGGTAGCCCTCCAAGATCTCTGGGAAGAATAAAGAAGAAACATTCCCATCGAAAAGCTGTTTTTCACGCGAGCGTACCGCAAAGCGGCGTTTAAACGGAACGAAAGAGCGTTGCCGGCGAGGCATGGGTACGTCTGTCAGCGGGAGGATCGAAAGAAGTTTCGCGAGGGCGCTAAGTCACCGGCGGGGTTATTTATCGCGCACGACCCGCAACCCTTACCGCACTGTTTCTTCCCTTGGAGGGTGTGTCGTTGACAAGGCTGCTCCTAATGAAAGCTCACCCTCGTAGCCGGGGGTTTATATGCTTTTCGTGGCTTCTTGCGTCCCCCGTCAAGACGCGGCGATCGCTCAAACATCCATTATTTACGTCCGCGACGGTGTCGATTTTATTCACCCTTTTTCCCCCTTATCAGCCTCGCTCGCATAATGAAACTTCCTTAAGCCTCGATCGAAGCATCGCCTCGTTATCCCAGCGTCGATCGCCTCCGCACCGCCATATTTCCTTTCACGCGGCGAAACTTCCTCGCCTGACACTTTGTTTATCTGCCCGCGACATGTTTTATATTAGGGAGCGCGCTTAAAGCGTCAATTTCGGGACTGCTTCTCGCCAGGGCTGATTTTAACCTGAACAACGGTGCGTGGGTATTCTTGATCGTATATGGGGTAGGGCTGTTCGATTCACCCCAAAGAATAGATTCTTGAATCGATGCAAAATCGAATTATAAGAATAGATCCTTATAGAAAATCTGAATCGAAGAATCGATTCTGGATGAATCGAGATGAAAAGAATCGCCATAAAAAATTTTTCTCCAAAATTAGTACATGCACGTAGAAGTCGGATTTGAATAATTTTGAAAGAATCGATATAAAAACAATAATTGCTGTAAATGTTCAGGTGATAAACTATTTCTGTGATCAGTTAAAATATTTCCGGCTTTGGAAAATAGACGAGGAAGGAAGAAGGAAGAATGGTAAAGAAAGATCCAGAACTGTCCAGAATCATCCAGAACATAAGAATCGTTTATAAATTTGGCGAGAATCGTGTATAAATGGCGAGAAACGTATAAGACCAGGAAAACCTACGCAAAGAGCAGTTTGATTGGTCCTTTCACTAATGGCAATTAATTCCTCCTGACGGCAAAAAAATCGATTGACGATTCTTACATCAAAGAATCGATTCTGGGGAAAATCGGATACCAAACAATCTGAAGAAACGAATCGGAATAGAACACCCCTAATATGGGGTGTATCTACTGTACGTTGTGGTTCGGATGTAACGTGTGGAGACTTGATTGCTACGGGAAAGGCTTGCTAGTGAACTATCTCAGCAGGAATGAGAGTCATACATATACCAATATAACACAGTGTTTATACAACACTGGAAAAATTCTAACAAGGGAACATTGGCAACCCGAAAATTCAGAAAATTATGCGACTTTGCATGCAAGCAGGATAATTATTTTTACGCAGTTTTGTAGATCTAAAAGAAGTTGCAACTGTTGTTTAAACTCCTTCTCGATATCTGCCACCGTGCAACCTTATGTGCAACTATTTTTTGTTGGTGCCATTTTGCGGTTTTGGTGGGTGAAATCACCCCTTGAAAAAAAATGCAGGATTTTCTTGTTCGTAGAATATCTCGAGAACGGTGATAGATATCGAAAAGAAGTTTCAACAAAAGTTGCATCTTCTTTTTATATCTACAAAACTGCCTGAAAATAATTATCGGAAACTCCATTCATTTCAAGTTACCCTCACCACCAATCCTTAATTCGATAATTACTATTACATAGTTTTACAGATATAAAAAAAAGATGCAACTTTTATTTAAACTTCTTTCCAATATCTCCCACCGTTCGCAAGATATTCCACGATAAAGAAAGCTCTGCATCTTTTCAAAGGGTGATTTCACCCCCTAAAACGCACTATGGCACCAACAAAAAATAGGGTTGTGTTACGGATGAGATACTCGCGCACAAAATTGCATAATTTTCTGAATTTCCGGGTTGCCTAACTTCCCTTGTAAGTCAGTATCAGTACTATCAGCTCAATGTATTAAGAACTGAATTTGTCGATAGCCTGATATTCATACCGAGCAACTCTCAACTTCCAAAGAGTCAGATTTCACAGAAAACCACCACTGGGAAAGTTCTAGTCGACTTAACGCCGAGAATCTACTTCCTCCGTGCAGCGAGTTAGAATTCCTACACCACTGCTCCACGCACGCGATTCTGCGCATCGAAGAATGAGAAAATCAGTGTGCTCCCCGTGTCATTCGTTTATCGTCCGTACAGTATAGCCGTCGATGATTCGATGCTCCAGCATTACGTACGGCGTTCTCTATACGGGTAGATTTCCACTGGAGCTGGTTGGCTTTCCCATCGTTAGCCCGTTCGATGGAAAACGATCACGACCGCATCTTATCCGTGACATCGGCGTTCACAGCCACTCCGCGCGGCTCGATGCGTGTTTCGCTCCGCTCTGCCGTTCCGCTCGATCTACCATTCGAGGTACTCGGCCGCTAATTGCGCGATTTGTTCGGAATCTTAGCCGAAGCTGTCCAGGGCCGCTTAATATCGGGGCCGGTGATGAAAGCGCGGGGCGAGTTCTCGCGCGAGAACCTGCCGGAGAGGCGGAGCCTTATCTTTATAGATCCAGTTCTGGCCAGCGGAGCGACGCTGCTTTCGGCTACCGGATTCCTTTTTCTCTGCTTTCCATCTCGGGTATACGAACGCTACGCCACGGCTCACCGTGGCAGAAGGTGTGCGTGTAACGCGCAACGTCGCCACGCACTTTGTACAGCACTTATCTGTTTAACGCGAAACATCGTGCCAGGGAGCAGCTGTTAATTACGCCATTTGTCTAATGCGCCTCCTGCCGTTGGAATGCCGGCTGCGAACGATCGCTGCACAAGGGCATGCTGCTGAACCGGCAGCCAGTCTCACTTTGCACCTCTCGCAGAACGATTTTTGGCCCCGATAATGATTCACCGCTATCGGGTTGGTGTAGCCTGCGCGGCGCGGAGGGGAGACGGAGCTACTTGGCGATCGCTGTCGATTGCTGCTGGGTTTTTAGGCAGATGGAGAGGTTTGCGGTATCGGATCTTTGGGATGGTGTTCATGTTTGTATTAAGTGGGATGGTGGACACGGGGACTGGCTATTAGAACGGAAGAATCTGGTTTGCAATGGAACGTGATAACAGTGTTATCGTGATTTGCGGATGAATGCTGTGTGTGTTGAAATAAGGTTCAGTTCTTGTTCCAGTTGGTGGAACATGTAGGTATAGGTGTGCGGAGTGATAGCGAGGCTTGTGGGAGGAGTTGGGAGGACGAGGGAGTGGATGGCTTGTGAAACCTCGAATCTACATAAGCAGGTCATCTCAATCAATCTGTATAAGCTGGTATTTGAAGACATTACTGCTGCTGGGTGTATGTACTTATAATTGGGACATACTCAAAGCGTAAAGCTTCAATGTGACTCTGAACTATGGATGGTGATACCAGGTGAAGTGAAGTGGAAGCCCTCGGGTTCGCTAATTACACTTTTATTTCAAACAAGTAACTTTAATCATAGAATACACTCAATTAAATCAGGGATGGGATACTCTGGATACTCCTCGGATACTCTGCTGCGCGTGAATAACTTAGTAATAATGACGACTCGCTTAGTGTCACGTTTTGGAACTGACCGTTCTTGTTTTTGGGGTCCTACTACATGTACCTTTTGGTGGTGGGGTACAGGGTGATGCGACGTGTCTGCCGTGACACGAACCCTTTTGATAAGGCGTCGGAGTCATGAACGAGCCCAAGTGATCCGTCAGCGAGTAGCTAATGGTGACTAGATTTGTGTTTACTATTAGACGGCTGTTTTGATTTACGTATTTTTAGGCAACTCATAACAAAGGCCAACACTGAAGAATACTTACTACTATTATTTTTACAACTTCGATGGACCTATTCTAGGAACTATAGGTACCTCCAAGTGTCTAACTACCACCGACAAAAGTCACATCTAAACTAGAAGTAGGTACCTCTCAAACATCTTACGTTGAAAGAGCACGTGACTATTTCTACACTTCTCCCCAACAGATGAATCAACAAAGGAGAAACTCCCATTACAACTCAATGCACACCATTTTCATCACTCGTTCGTGCACCAATATCGAAATTCTCCATCTCCAGCCACCAGCCCCATAAAGTATCTCCCGATTCGCGATGATACCCCCAGAGTTCCATTTCTCCTCTGGTCTTTCGGACGGCATAGGTCGTGCAGGCCCATTAAAACCACCCGAGCTCCCTTTCAGCTGCTGCTGGCGCTGCTCAACAACCGTGTACGTCGACGCGAGAACAATAACCATAAACCTTTACGATAACCAGAGCAACAGGGACTCAGACGTTGCGCGACAAAGAGAGGAGGACGAGAGGGATCCAAAGGAAAACGAGCAACCAATATCGTTGAATGAAGTATGTACGCGAGTGGTTCGTGCGATGAATGAAGGCTCTTCACTGCTCTTCCGGTACTATTAATTTCGAGAAACTTCGTTCACCGATACCAGCCTCAGATACCGGCAAACGAATGTCACGATCTGAATGCACGCTGTTGTTCCGATTAACGCGGTTAGAGCCGATATTTATGCCGCAGGTTCCTTGAGTTCGCCGATTGACCGTTGACCGGACATCGGGGATCGGTTTCTGGAGAACAAGAGGGGCCTTATTTCGCCGCGATGGAAATTATGTCAACGGAGGACGAGCGCCTCGGGAAGCGAGCGAGGGGCACAATGAGGTTATTGTGATGGTGAGCGCGTGTTTTTCCAGGCGACGCCCGCGTGGATTATTCAGCGACGTTTTACGCTCGACGCGCATAATTGAGGAAGCTTGTCCGTCTCCCACTTGCGCGGACGCGGGATAAACGCTTCGACGCGGAAAATCGAGCGTCAATCGATCCCCCAGGCTAGACGGGACTTCTTTCTCGCCAATTACAACGGTAATTCGCCCTGGACGGGTAATTATCACCCGCGACAACTGAAGCCTCACCACCAGCCATTTTCTTAGTTCTACGTCTGAAACTAAGTAAAACTGACCTGATCGTTGAGCGTTGCGTCAGAAAAGCAGTAGGATCTACCCAATCGTAAGCACGCGAACGTGTTAAGGGAGGCTTTCTTGATACACCGCAGTGGCTCGTAAACCATCCCGACGGCAATGGCAGACGATAATTAAGTTCCAGGCGAGAGTTTGCAGAGAGTTGCTCTCTCTCTTTCGAACCTTTATCTCCCGGCAGCGTCCTCCTCCTACCCTTTTTCTCCCCCCCCCCCCCCTCGTCCGTTCGCTCGCCCGCAGTGGGCTCTCCGCGGGTGGATTGTTACGAAAGGATTTGCGGTAATCCTCGATCTAATTTGCATGCTGATGGTAATGGATGTGTATCTTCCCCTATTCCTCCGGTTTTCTCGCCTCCTCGACCGCCCGCCCGCCCTCTCTCCGCCACCCCATGCCCCGTTTACCGAGGTAACGACGACCCGTTCCTGGCGAACGCAGCTGGACGACTAACCTTATCTCAAGGTTACCCGCACCTGTCCCTGAAGGGAGGCCGTCGCTACTCGATAAAACTGGAAGAGGATCTGCGAGGGATCGATCGGCCGTGCGGAACATCGATCGCGTGACCAAACCGCCCGACCCCGGTAATTAGGGTTGTCGACCACGGGACCCATCCTCGGGGATGACGAGTTTGATATACGATACTTTAATGTATCGCGATCTCGCGATTAAGGCCCCGAAATTCTGGCCCAGCGGCCACTTAAGGCGTAACGAATTATGGAAATCGCGGTAATCTATCGTGGGATCGGGTTAGGATTGCCCCCGACCTTTCTCGATCCTGCAGCTCACGGGAACGGCTTTAATACGCGAGCCGGCACTATCGGGATACCCGTAATTATATTCGTGTCTTTTAATCCGAGATATCGTTTGAAAATAAACCGCGATGCATGGCTCAACGCGTATAACCGGCGGTGGGCATTCAAATTTAGAGATGACCTATCAAGAGACTCAGAAGTTTCCTTTAGTTTTAATTAATCGCGCAGAGAATGGAAGACCTGCGGTTGGTATCAATTACCCGTGACCCAGATACCAGCATTTGCATGCGTATCTTCAGACCTCGGATACATATATTGTTCCAAAATGATGCAAGTTACAGCTGGAAACAGCACCACCGGCTCCAGCCCGTGAAAGTTTCAAGTGCCTCTCAATAACGTCCCCGTTTCCGCCAATCGACTCGTCTCGAACCAATTTCTTATGGAAAGCCTGCCGAGTGGCTCCCTTATCTCTCGGTGCTCCTTGGTAACGCGAGCAAGGGATTAAGAAGCCTCGTTACCCGATGGACAGGTGGTACCAGGGCGACTTGTGTCGCGGCTCCCCCGGCAACTGCGCGGTCAAAGAGCTCCTGGTGGCTAGCCTCGCGGATCGGTTAGCGAGTCGTATAAGGGAGCCGATGCACGGCGTACCGAGCAACCGATCGACGTGCAGGAGAAACCGAGGCTACCACACGAGGCGGAGCATGAACGAGTGGACAAAATAGGAAGACGAGGAAGAACGCCCACCATGGTCCCGCAGGCCTATCGGAGCCGACGCCGATGGAAAAAGAACTCGACTGTTAACAAGATGGTGCTCACTCTCAACACCGTGGCGTGCTCGCGGCAAGGTCTTCCTCGTGGTCTCTTTCCATCGAGGACGCGACCAAACGGCGCCTCTCCTCTTACTCTTCCTCTACCTCTCGTCGTCTATCTCTTTCTCTCTCACTCCCTCTCACCTCTGCTCGCTCTATGTCCACCCTCTTTCAATATGGCCGACTTCCCTCACCTTTTGTCGACCTTGGCCGTCGTACACCTTCGCTTCCTGTCCTCTTCCTTCGCCCCTTCCTCGAAACGGCCGCTCCGCCGTCGCTTTTCGAGTATTCGTGTAATCGGCCCGGCCGACAACACTTTGTTCGGACATTATCGAGTACACGTCGCTTATAGATAGGTAGTCCTTGCAGGACGGCTTCCGCGGCGATCTCCTTGTCCGTGGTCCCTCAGCTCAGGCCCCCGACTGTTTGACGCTCCGCGGCATTCTGGTGCCTTGCCTTCTTGCTTGCTTCATCAAGCTTAGACGCTGGCCATTCTGTTGGGGACGTTTTCTGTTTCGTCTGATGCGATTATGACCGCGAAGTTTGCTTCTGATGAAGTGGTTGCCTTGGACCAATGATCTTCACCGGAAGCAGGATCAACTTATGGTCTGGTACTTGGGGATGGCACCAGTTTCATTGCTGCCTGGTTCAGGTAACTTTAATGTGGTGTAATCGCAGCGTTATTGTGGGACTACTATTTATGGAAAAATTGTTCGATTTAGATGTGCTGTCGTTTAGGACCAGGTGGGAAGTGTAGATGTCTGGACAGACGTATTTCTGTTCTGGAGTGTAAGAGACACATCGACATTTCATTTGAATAATACAGAATGGAAAATGTCGAGTACTCGTGAAATTTTTAGGGAAAAGTTCACAGGAATAGATAGATAAGTAAGAATTCGCCTGCAAAAAATTTCAACGTCCCCAAATACAACCCGCTACAAAATCCATTCTTTATTCAATGACCACTTCCTCTATATTTCCAATTTTTACGTTCTCAAATTAGAATGTCTTTTTAACGAACGAACCAAAGAATTTTGTGCTTTGGAGGCGATCAATGCTAAGAAGAGTTCCGAAATCGACTTTGCTGAGGGTGTAGGGGCGCCGTTTCTGCCCGGCCACTCGAATATATTCCATTCTGTGCGTTATTGATACCCTAACGGCGGTTCCCGCGGTACTTTTGAACCAGGCCGATATCGGGTGGCTTAGTCACCTGATACGAATTATCAGACGGCAGGCAGTCGCATGTGAACGTTGTATTGATTACACGATAAGTTTAAAGGTTGAGAAACACGACATCTAGGCATTTATAAGTGGGTCACGATATCTGTATCAGCTTGCAGAACGCGCTGGCGGAGTAGATTAGCCCTGTGTAATTCTAGGCCCCGTTTCCACGTAATGGCCACGTCCTACAACATCTAAGAATGCCCGCATGCGACTTTACTTGCTAATAAAATGAATTTCCAAGCAAATTCCCCGGTCAACGCTAAAATTGAAATTTCCTCGTTGGTGGCTGCAGGAAAAGTATAAGAAATTATTATCCCCGAGTACATACAAGGATAAAGGGGCGCAGAATGGTAGTTTCATTGTTGGCATTTATTTTAAATAAAGTTTCAAAGGAAACATTACAAGTCGTACTATAAATATTATAAGCTACGAATACAAATTCAGAGTAAGGACATCAAAAATCTCGAATAAATATAGGTATTATAAATAAAGGGCCTACTACAAAACACCTACTAAATACACTGTGCAAAATAACAATTTCTAGATACTCTAAATAATTCATACACCTAATTTCTATCCCTCCCATAGGTAAACCACTGGGTCCCATTCCTTTGTCACAAAATATGGAATAAGTTTTAAAATTCGGCCAACGAACAGCCGCGGCATGCGGTCGAATTAAGGGTATTTGTAGTACAGGCACATTTCCCGATTCCCAGGTCCTTTCTTTTCAAAGGCAAATGGCCCCTGGCACTCTGACAAGAGGGCAGCTCGTCGAGGATCCTGGATCCTGGCCATGCGCGCGGGGGTAGGCCACGCGTCGACCCTCATGTAAATTGCTTCATACCACGAAGGACTCGCGCCCGACGAATGCGCGGAGGAAGGCTCTTACAAGTTCGGGTGGAGACGGCAGGCACGGCAAAGAGCCTTCTACTTTACGACCGCGATATCACCGCGCTCTAGAGTTCATATTACTTTAACCTATTCGAGTTGGACTCACCCCTGTCGATCGATGCGTCTCGAAGTGCAGAGCCGTCCGTTTTTTTTTTAAATGGAACACCTTATGATGCGTAGGGGATTTGCTTCCTATCTGGCTTCGGAAGATCGACGTGATGCTCTTATATTGCCGCTTCCTAGGGCGACCTGAGGAGACCTGAGGAGTTTAGAACGAACAGAAGGGTGATAAGAAGAAGTGGCCTAGGCAGCGGTGATTGGGCAAGGTTTAGCATTGATCGCTGCTGTATTATTTACAGGTGATAGGAGAAATTCGTGCTTTAACTTGAATTGGCGTGCAAGGAAACGTTCCTAACTCGAAAATTCTGCTTTTAATGAAACTTCGTGGGAATGTAGAGTGTTCTTCATACAAGGAGACATTTCTTCTGCGAAAATTCACTGTGAAGGGCTGAGTTCAGCCCTCAAAGTTATCACGATTCTTCGTTTTTTAATATTATTAACCAATTCGACACTAAATTACAATCATGTACTCTGGCACCCTAGATTTTGTTAAATCTCTATTACAGCACGTTTGATCTCACGGTAGACAGCAAGAACGACTACACTTACAATATAACAACCATATTCCGCTTACACCATCAATTTACTGTGAGCCACAAGGTACAATCTTGAGTGGCCCATCATTCCAAAAGGTCCGGAGGACACAATAGATCATACCTCATGAATACTCTGACAATACATCCACCGTGCAAGATATTTGCAGTGGAACTCCCTGAAAATTTGACCCGACTAATCGAAGCTGTAGCCCAGTGTCCTGAACGGTGCCTCAGAGCCACCTTCGTGCCCTTCAACGCGCCACGTTCTCGTATGGAGCGCGTTCACAGAGCGTGGAGCTTCGTCTGCGGGGTAACGAAGATAGAAATGGGAGAGGGTGCCTAAGCAGCGGAGAACTCGGACAGCACTGTTCTAGAACAATTAACCATCCATCGAATCGTCGAGGGGCATTCCGATGGACGGGCCCGGGGCTCGGGCCCGGGCGGTCCGTTCTCTTTGAACGCGATCGACGAGAGGAGACGGTTCGTGTAGTGCGTGGCGCTAAAGGGCCGACGGGGGCGCCGTGGAATTTATTGGCGCGTTTCGGCCTTCTAAATGTAAACGAAAGTCTGTAACGCCCGGCGTGGCCGTCGAGGCGTGCACGGGAACGCAGTGTCCTCCCCTAAAAGGGCGCCTATCCTGTCGATGGAGGAGAAGAAGAAGAAGAAGAAGAAGAAGGAGCAGCAGCAACAGCAGCCGCAACGCAGAGGGGAGGGTGACTGGCGATCGGATTTAAAGGGGGCCGCTGATCGACCAACAAGTGGTGGCGGCTCCTTCAAAGGATCTTTCCACCTTGCTCTCTCGCTCCTGTCCCGTGCACCCCGGCCCTCTACCTCCGCTCCGTCTCTTTCTCTCTCCCTGTATCGAGCGAGTGACAATCGGGTCGCCGCGGTATTTTCTCCTAAAATGCCCACACCTTCGTCCGGCGGAGTCTCTACCCATTAGATTAGATGTGTTCGGCGCGGGATGCCGCGGCGAACGAAAAAGAGGCTCGCCTAACTCGACACGGACGCGAAACGACGGCGTGGAGCGGGGGGAGGAAAAAAGGAACGAAACGGAGGCCCGCGACAAGACTACTCTCGCTTAATGATGCGCCGCGCTAGCGATCCGATTCTACGCTCCCCCCGAACGCGCCTCGCGATGCTTCTTCTTCGTCTCGTCCCAGCGACGCACCGCACAGTGGGGTATTCGCACCGAAAAGCCGGACGTTAGTGGATTTCAAAAATTTTGAGTAAGCCGTAAAATTTTTAGTATCAAAGGTAGATGAATGCCTGAGGGACAATACATCGGGGTATTCTTTTTTAAATTTGTGCACTCACAAGGTAGTATAGTTAATCGAAAGTCAAGAGATAGTCAAGAGACCATAGCACACTTTACAATCCCAACCACTCTCTGAAACAGCGCTCGCTTATTCGTGATTTTCAAGTGTTCTACTGGAATTGTGTAAACTTTGTCATTGTAGAAGCTTTTCAGGTACGTGTAAACAGCAGTTTCGAACAGTTTTCAAGCTGTTATCATCTATACTAGCGTATAAATTAATATCTGAAGATAATTAATAATTTACTAACATTTTTGACGATTGTAAAACTTTATTAAAAATTTTGTTATACTTCCGGGCACGTCCCGATACTTTTGCAGGTGTCAGTAGATTTGGTAAAGATTTGTGATCTCGGTGCAAAAAAAAATTGGATCCCTATTGGTCCCAGTTCAATTTTTATAGCTAATTTCGTTAAGTAGATATGGTGCTCGCAGGATTTCACATAGGCCTGTACGTTTGCTTTCGCTGGGCTTCCGCGAGACGCTGCGCTATGAAACTCGTCGAAGGATCTGTTTACAAAAAGAGACGAACACCCATTCAATGTTTATGATGCGTTACAAATAAGACTTCGACCTGGGCCTTTTCTTTCTGCGTGCATTCTGTTGAAACAATGCCTTCAGAGACTGCAGAGCGATATATTCAAAGTGTCTTTTACATAATTATATCTTATATTTTAGTTTCTCTTTCAGTTTAAGTATTGTTTTATGTATATATTTAGTGCATATTTATATTACAAGTTTAAGTGCCTTTTTCTTTTTGTTTTCATATTGAATTTCATTTCACCTATACTTGGCAAGTATGCTTAAACATTTTATATACTATAAATACAAATTTTTAATATTCCAAAATAAAATTGACCTGTATACGTCTGCTGCTGCCTATTTCTTGCTAAGCTATAGCGACTTAATCTGTCAGTTGGTGACGATTGAAGTTTTGACTGTTATAAATTTTGCTAGGATTGGGGTTCGTGTATCATTCGTGACTTATTTAATCACTTATTTATTATTTATTTAATTATTTGTTGCCCATATTAGTTAGTATCTATTTAATTAGTTACTATTACGCATTAGTTCATTTAAATGCCTATATCTTTGTTAAGAAACATCTTTCTGCAATTAAGTTTGACTTATATTAAAGACAAACGATCATATTCTACAATCGCACAGATAAAACTTGCAAGGACCATTGTTTGCAGCCCGTAAACTTAACAGATATCGAGAACTTTTGACAATGTGATATACTCCACTTTAAAGCCATTTTTACTTTTTACATACCATTACGATGAAAGTAATTAAAAGAATCAAAAAGTAGACAGCGCAAACTTTAAAATGGTTTTCGTTTGATTCATTTTGAATGAATTTTCACGAAGTTATGGGAATTTAAAGATGGAGCAAATTTTAAACTCGCCATGTCCGGCTTTTCGGTGCGAATACCCCACTGTGCACCGGCTCGTCACCTCTGCGTCCATCTCTCGGTGCGATTAATTCGGAATTCGTTTCGCGTTGCTCAAGTATGGACCCTTTGCGGTAAGAGTCGGGGATACTTCCATTGGTATCTCCGGTGCGTTAACAGCAGCCCTTTTCCATGGCGCAATTCCGGGAAAATCGTACAAACGTATTATACAAAAACTAACTCGGGAACTCCTACAGAAGCACGGTGACTCGTAAAATGCTTGACTCACCGCGGTGAAAACACGAGGGTAGATAAAGCCAACACCCCATCGGGCTGCACATCGAGTAGCGTTCTTGGGAAGCGGAAAAGGAGCGAGCGACCTGGCGCGTCGTTGGCCGGAAGCGCGCGAAAAGGGGGTGCACCGGCGCTGCGACAAGGGGCCACCGTAAATTGTATAAGGCCGTTGCCATTAGCAGGGCGTTCGGTGATAACGCCAAGCGTCGAGGTGCAGAAGCAGCGGGAGAGGGGGTGGTGTAAAAGGTACAACGCCAATCGCGGAGTACGCGGGGTCGCGGGTCCGCCTACATCTGTTGGCTCCATATAATCGTTTATACGGGCGAGCCAGCTGATGCCGGCCCCCGCCATATAACCAACTTGTATGCAAATTATATTCATGCAATGGGATCTCGTACGATTACGTAGCCGGTACCCGGGGCGCGAGTTTACAGCGGCAACACGCGTATAAACCTCCGCCGGATAGATAGCCGTGTTTCGGTGCGGGTGTAAGCGAGCACACGCGCACACACACACACACACACGGCGGACCCTGTGCGCGGCTCGGCTGTCCCTGCGTGTTGTCTGTGCCGCCGCGTACCCCCCGTGCATCGAACGGCCGCGGAAGTGTGAACGCGAAAGTACGGTCTCGCGCGCGTGCACTCTACGAAACGATGTTGCTGTCTCTCGTTATGCGCGCACACGCATTCGCCCGCGGAATAGTATCTGGCCAGTGTTCAATTATGTACCGGGCCCGCCGCTTACCAGTAATTTCCCGAATACCGCGATAATCGGTGTTATTATCGTGGCACGCTACCTGTGCTCGGCCCCTCCCTCCCTCTCTCTCCCACTCCCCTACCTTCCGAGCAGGCCGGCAGAGCACCCCCTTTATCGCCGCTTTCCTAGTGTCGTTCGCGTTATAGCTATATCCAGGAGGCAGAGGGGCAGGCCACGCATCCGACGCCTTCCTACGTTAATTGGACGGGGTCGTGTTACGGTTTAATTGTCGCCACTCTTAATTATCACCGCGTGTATCGAGTTTCGATGTCGCCCGCTAAATTATCTTCCGGGAGCGTTTCCGCGTGGACGGGCGCCGATAGGTGGTGTCGTTCGGCAAAGGGGCTCGAGATGCCTCGTTTTCGGTTTCTGGGGAGGTTTTCGGGGTCGTGACGGTGGATCTACTTTTTGGAAAGGTTCGTGGGATGGTTAGCAAGAGATTTAGATTGGTGTATCATTGTGGTTGGTTCGTGGTGGGGAAGGATTGGTAATAGTCGGGTGCATCGCAAAAGACAGCATTCAGAGAGATGAAGAAAACGATATTGGATGTAGTTTTTCTTTATTCGGTTTAGGTAGTAGGAGAGAGAGGTGCTATAAAAGGGACACTTCTGTTTAGTGTGCATTCCTGACAATGTGATTATAGGTATTTAAAAATCAAGTGCACCAATTGAAAGCGTGTTTAATTTCCTTCCGTAAAAGTATACATTACAAACTCATAAATTCTAATAGAAAATAACAAAATCTTCAATTTTCAAATAAGTGCGAAATGACTGTTTTGCGACTAGGTGGTTTTAAATGGGACATTATAAGTCGTGAAAGGGACACGTTAATAAAAATAATCATTATTAAGTATTACAATTATAACTGTAAATCTTAATGATACAAAGCATTGGAATCTGTGAAAAAATTAACTCTGTAATATAAATCATCAATATTTTTGACTACCTTCATACGGTGTGACTTATCGTTAATGCTTTAGCAGCTTTTTTTGTTATAAAGTAATATTTATTATAAAATTTATGTCATAGGAATACCCACGAGTGGTAAATATAAGTATATAAAAAATCTATAAAACACTTAAATAATAAAATAGTTGAGAATTAAATTCTACTTGAATACAAACAAGATCAATTGTACTAAAATAGGTAGGTACGTTTTCATATTGCAGATTGAAGATTTTATTATTAATTTTTGACGATAAAGTTTGTCGCTTTGAATAGTCACTTTATTAATTCTAAAATTTGAAACAATTCGCCATCAACTAATAATTGATAATATAATATAATGTCATCTATGTATCAGATGATACACTAATAACTTTACAGGAAAGTAAAATACATATAGGTCGGTATTCATAGTCGCTACTGATTCCTAAGCAAATGCTTAAGCATTCGGCATTCTTTACGAGAATGTATTACAAGTATGAAGCAGGTATTATATACATATTTTCAAGTAGATAAATAGATATCGACATTTTCAGGTAGGTATCAAATAGATTTCAATATTTACGTGTAGGTATCAAACTGATATCGATATTCTCGTATAGGTATCAAATAGGTATCGATATTTTTGTGTAGGTATCAAACAGGTATCGATACATTCGCATATGTAAGTATCAAATAAACATCGATTCCTTTTGATACCTTTGACTTTGATATCTATTAATACCAGATTGAAATTTGTAGAACGATATCGATACGGTATCAGTCCCATCACTAAGTACATGTGTATGAGAGGGGCACCCATGAAACGGTCATCCCATTAACACTTGTTATGCTGTCCCACTTAAGACTATAAATGAGTTTAATATAAAATAACTTAAAAACAAAGGAAATAGTCAACTAAGTTTCCCTTTTAAGTATTTTCGTTTCAGCTCAATACAGGCTATTATAATGATATAACACTTTAACAATTTGTATATATCCTGATCTCAGAAAACGACACAGAAAACCAACGAAAATTTTTCTTTTACTGCCGAAAAACATCAACCGCGGATTACTACTCTGTGCAAGTGAGACCGCAGTGAATTTTACGTCAAATGACTGGACACTACTGTTGACATAATAAACAGGAAAATAACTTGCACGTGTAATGCGTTTAGAATTTTGGCAATTCGATTTGTCCCACTTAAAACAGCCCCTTTTATAGCACCTCTCCCCTAATTATAAAATTAAATACATTATAACTACTAATGACCTTCAGTAATGACAACTACACAGGCTCAATGATTTGACCATTCAATCAGTTAAACACATGTGTAGGTACCTACACCTAATTGGGTTTATCTTCGTGTAAGATATTGCTAGCTTCGTCAAATAATCAGCCTCCAAGTAATGTCATACAAAAGATCTCACTTCTCAAGTAACACTAAATGCGAATACAAAAATGTTTTGTAAGTGAAATGAAAATGGAATAGAAGACTACTGGACCATGAGTTAAATCTGAATCGTTCTTTCACTGCTTGATTGCCCCGATCAACTAATATTTGCATCTCATATTACATTAATGAATTCGCGAAAGCTTTGCAAATGCTCGTGAAATGTACCCAATCTCTACACATAGGTAAGTACTTCCATCTAGAATGCTGAGGCAGATACATGCGTGTGCGTTATACAACGATAGATCCCCGTCACGGCAATTTCTAAGATTACAACCGCGTTTAACCACGACTACACACCGTCTGCTAGTACGCCGGTGGAAACGGCAGTCTTGCAGATCGTCGGATCTGTCGTATTGTTGCGGGATTCTCTCGTGAACGCATCAACCTCGTCTGGATTAATTCTCGACGTTCCGAGGGCGATAACACTCTCGTGGAACTCGATTGTAGCGTCCCTACGCCTTCATCCCTGGGAGCTTAATGAGTTCCTTGTTGTCGCGTAAATGTACCATCGAGTAGATGCCTGATATCATCTGGAAGCCCTGATTTCATCTTGGATTTCCTCTACAATAGACAGTGATACGCGACATATGAAAGATAAACTATGTGGCCCAGCAATTTCAGTGAAGAAATAGACGGAAATACGTAAATTAAAAAATCACAGTGTTGAAACTTCTATCACCCTTTCCTGAACTGTGGCACCCAACGTTACATTTCCTTTTCCCTGCATGTATGAGAATATCTACGCGTTAAATTACCTACTTATGCATAATTACACATCTATCTCAAAGTCACCGAAGGCACATCGACGGCCTTCCACCGAAAAGTACACCGATGGTCTTGATTTCCAGATCACCTCAGCCCCACCAAGTCCCCCCCTAATGCGTCTTGGTTTCCGCGTCGTGGAATCCGCGCAGCTAATTGGATGGAGGTCGCCAGCGTAGGAGATAATGGATATTAATTACCGCATCTTACTTTCCGCGGCATTAAACATTTTCTTGAAGACGGGTGGGTGGGTGGTCCGCGACAGAGGGAGGAGTGGGTTGCGAGCACCATCCCTCATTGTTAGCCCCTTTAAAAAGACGCCGTCCCCCGTTAAGTATAATAAGTACGAAGTCTGCTCGCCCAGCCGACGTTCCTCCCTCGATCTCTCGTCTCCGTCTTCTCGCGTGGCTGGTATCTCTCCTTCCCTCCTTATAATCCATCTAAATTTTAAGAGCGGATCAGCGAATCCCCCGGAAAACTTTGCCACGGAGTTGCCGCGGTAATCCATTTAAATAATTCCCGTCGAGGCAACAGCGCGAAAGGGGTTTTCTTCCGCGTTCGATGCCGATCGTCTTTTCCGCCTCCGCCACCCCCAGCGCCCAGCGACGTCACTTTCAGCGTGGCGAACCCCGCGTCCCCGCCTGCTCCGAGGGATCACGGGGGGGTTGGAAAATCGCAGGACCGTCAAAGCCACCGCCGCCGCGCTCTCTTTCGCGTTCCTCTGCGACGCAGCCTCTGTCAGCCGCATAAACAGAGACGCATTACGTTGCGGTGCAAAATGGAGCGTGCAATTAATAGCTGCGTGGCTATGCCCGGGCGGTTCTACTTAATATTTCATCGGTTAGCTTATGGCTTTTGGATGGGGCATTTCGGTCGGCTTCAATACTTCGTGAGGCGCATCTGGGACGAGCGATTAACCCCTTTGTGCGGGAGGGTGTGTAGAGGGTGTCCTTTTTAACGTGGCTAGGTAGTTTATTCACTGCCGATAAGATGAATTGGGTGAACTGTATCGACCAGTAGCGAGGCTCGCTAGAGGAGTTACGAGGAGGGAAGCAAAGGTGAAGAAGGTCACTGTTAAACATTATCTCTCTCTTCTCTTTGACCACGTGCATATGTAGACGTCGTAAAATTCACCACCACTCCTTGGCACACCTACACCGTCGATATACCTGAAATGCTCTTCCCCTCCTGGCAGCGCAGCGACCAGGGAGTCTATCTCCGCTAAGAGGCCAAGCGACTGGAAAAATCAGCGCCTGTCACCGGACAAGGGCGCAGGGGCAGGAGCAGGGCTGGGGGCTGGAAATTCATTTGTCTAGCGAGGCGAATGTATCCTGCGGTCGTCGTACACGGCTCGTTTCGCATTCTCGCTCTAATGGATTGCGAACTAGCTCGTGGAACGAAGTTGTCAGCGGCGATGCGCTGACGCGGCCGCCGGGGTTCAAAGCGATCACGAACCTCTCCTCTAGGAAGGCCTGCTCGCGCTGCTCTTGCTACACAACCGCGGCCACCGATAACTCATCGAGACCTCTGCCCTTACAACGAGGCACCACCGTGAGACGCGTCCAGCCGAGGCCAGCGAATGATTAATGAACGGCCCGCGAAAATGTACTCGGATTAGCGTCGTCCGGCGTGCCCCGGCTTGTTTCTGCGCGCAACTTGTTACAAAGATTCTTTTCATCAGTCATCGGAGATATTTCTGGGCCGTTTAATGGACCGGACACGCTGCAGGAAATGTAGCGGGCCATGGTTGGAACGCTGCTCCCTTCTGGTCGACTAATAACGGAGTCCTCCTGGATGTTATCGCTTCAATATCGTGGCGTTCTTTCCAGGATCGTCGTTCCACTCATTCCTCCTTGTTACGCCGATGGAAATTGTGGATTTAGATGAGTTTAGTTTTATTTCTGTCAGGAATAGGAGATGGCAGGCTGAAGCTAGAGCTACTGCAGGTTAGTATCTTTGAATCTCCTTGATCCCCTCTGCTTTCATTTTTAATACGGAGGGGACATTTATCCTGAAGCTTTGCGGAAAATTGGATGTTTATCTAAATAATTCTTTAAAATAATTGGAACCTTGTACCTACCTATCTTTTAGTGCAAAGTGTATGTCATTTAAAAAATAGCAGGAATACTTTTCTTCACTACCTTCTACCTACCCCAACTATCAATCTCCAGACCACTCATCCAACTTCTCGATTAAAAGCCACATCAACCGATTGTAAGACCAGGAGACGCACCTACACAACATTCTCTCTCAGGCGTCTTCATCGCCAGCGGATTCAAATCCACTTATAGCCCTCGCAAGACGCAACTGGCCACAATTACTCCCCCTCGATTAATCTTTATCAGGCAGCCTCTCCTCGCGGGTCGCGATCGTTTGAAATTCGCCAGACAAATTTCGTGGGTTTCTCGCGAGCGTCGGCCGTTTGATCTTCACCTATTCTAATCCTATAAGCGGGCCGAGCAATTCGTCGACTTTCGTTCCTCTACCTGACTTCTAACCTCTGAGAGCCGTGGCGCCGTGGAAGCCAAAGCCCAGGCTTGATGGATGGACCGACGTCGCGGAAAATATACGCGTACCCGCGGCGGCCGAGGAGCGCGCTCACTCGAGCGTCGCGGCGCGCACTGGGCCGGATTTAAAATTTCCCACCTTTCGGGTCTTCCTTTTAAGATATCGGAATGAAATTTACGCCTAAAAATAGGAAAAAATTATTCCCTTCTAATGATGTGTAATTTAATATCTTTTACATTAATTTATTTACTTATTTTTTAATATTTTTAACTTATTTGTGTTAAAAAAAATTAATTCTGTTTATTTGGTACCTTATTTAAAGTCCTTTACAGTGGTTTAAGCAAAATGTTTGAGAAACTTTTCGTTTGCAATTTATAAGGAAAATTCGAATAATAAAGAGAAGTAGCAACAAATCGAGCGTCTCCTTCTAATCCTAAAAATCATGGTAGACCTTCTCTACAAAAGCAAGCTTCAAAACGCGTTTCCCAAAGCGTAAGGACGAACTCAATAGGGCATTACTAAAAAAGAACTCCTGAAGGAAAACAAATAAAATGCGCAGTGTGCAAAACAAATGTATGAAAACAATGTGGTAAATCGTCGGGTTACATGTGGACTGTATGGAAAAATGGCATAAATAACAGCTATTTTTGTATGTATCAGATAAAGCATATAATAAAAGAAATTGTTTCTTATTAGTTTTCTTTCGTGCAACCTGCCACAATCCCCATTTGGGACTTTTTCAAAAATATCGAATATTTTCAAAACAAAACATAAGTTGAATATAATTATACTGTTACACAACTTTTTGTGCATATATATAACTTATCCGGCGAAAAATTAAAAAAAAAAAATTAGGCAGTTAATGGGTTAAATAAAATTTCGAATAACGAATAAAAGTGAAAAAAATTATCGGTTATTCGTTCGTTAACCCGAGTTAACTGTATTGGATACATGACGAATAATTTGTTTAACTTTCATTCATTCCTCGAAATTTCATTTAAATAAAAATTTTGCCCAACTCTGGAAGAAGGTAACGTCAGGGTCACTACATCCAAGAAGGGAATACCAGTAGAACCACGAACTGCCCGGCTATTAGCCCTCTTTGCTCTTCGACCTTCCCCACCAGTTTCACCATCAACCTCGTAACGACAGGATACTCTTGCCACGAATTCGTCAAAGCTTTGACACCTCGTTTACGCCGCACCTCCGCCTCCACCCCACGGTCAAGCCGAACGTAGGTAAGTTTCTTTGTTCTCCGTCTGGATGCTGAGGGTACCGAGTGACTGATCACCTACGAAACCGAGAAGGGTTTCCGCGGCAAATCCTCGAGGACAGGGGTCGCGGTCGTGGCTTACGTGGCGTCGTGGTCAAATACCGCCCTTACAGGTCGACGACAGCACCCTCTTAAGTGCGAAGTAAGGTCGCATTAGCCGGAAAGAACGCGGTCAAACGTATACGCGTCACTATGTCACGCGGAACTACAAAACTGACTGGTCCCTAGCTGAACGAAAATCAACGTCCTTCTGCATCCACCCGACCGCCTCGTCGCTTTCCTCGGTGCCTATTTCCGCCGACAAAAAGAGGCTCGCTCGATCGGACCAGCCACTCGAACATCAAAGAATCGTACGCGGAATCGTAGCTAACCGCAAACGCTCGCGTTGAAAGCACGCGCCACTCCCAGAGACAGTTGTCCCTCGCGGAACGTGGTGTACGAGCCGCTCGAAACACGTGTCCGTCTCGGCGGCGTGTCTTCAACGTCCGCGGAACACGGTTGTTACGGGACAGTGCCGAGCGAGGGGTCGTTGATGGCGACAGCGAGGATTCACCCTCGTGGCGCGCGCGGCCTTTTCGCGCGCGTAGATGGAGCATGCGACGCGCTTACGCCTCCGTGGCACGCCTCGATAACAAATCATCGACTGGCCGTCGCGGTGAGCCGCGTGCTTGCGCGCGGTCACCGAGGGACGCGGGCCTCGAAAAGCTTTCACGGTGGGTCCGAAGGGGAGGACGGTGGGAAAGATTCATGGGTCGAGCGGACGGGAATAGTTTCGTCGACGAGGCGACATCGACGACGAACACCACGACGAAGACGACGACGACGCCTCTTGGTCTCTCTCCGGACGACGGGGAATGCGGCTGTCTCGGGCTGTGAACCCGCGGCTAGCGATGGGCTTGATTCGAGGATCGGTCTGTGGCCTGCGTTTGTATCCTGGTTTAATGTTCTAGGTGTCGGCGGTGGTAGATGAGCTCGAGCAGTGAGGAAGTAAATTGGTTTGGTATGGGGGTTGGGGATCGTATGGGGTGGGGTAGCTCGCCACATAGCATATGTGGAGCTCGAGAATGAACTTCAGAGACGAATTTGGTATTCGTAATAAAAAGAGTTATGTGTGTTTCAAAATTCTGTGTTTCACATTCTGATTATATTCGCCTGTTAAGTCGCCATGCTAAGTATTCTCTGAGGAACATCTGATGGCATTCTATGAAACGTTTCATTTGGAGTTCACTATCACCTGGAACCAAGACGAATTCGGACAGGTATAAGTGTCTATGAACTTAATATTTGAAATAGACTCCACATATTACGTTAATACCCCCTGTGTACCATATTTCAGAGTGCAAAGAACTTTCTTAGGCGGCGAAAGGGTAATGCAGAGTCCTGAGGACGATCTGAAGAAGAGGGACCCCGGTGAACGAAGTTGCAAATATTTGAAACACCAGTCACGATTCAGCTTGCCAGCTATTTATAGCATCTCACAGCATCCGACGCGCGTAATCCGAACGAGTACTCGGACTATGACAGACGACTCGACTTTATCATGGCCGGCTGCTCCGCGAACGGGGCTAATTTTTAATCGAGCAAGCCACGGTACGCTGCCAGATCGCTTATTCCAGCGCCGCTGAGTGTGAACGAGAGAGAGGAAGAAAGTTCTCGAGGAGGCGTTCTCGAGCGACGGGGAGAGGAGAAGTCGCGGGGGAGGCTTCCCGATACCGCCACTTAATGCCGTGGCTCGAAATTAATTAAACTTTTGCGTTCGTTCCCGGGGCGCTGGCGGAGAGGGAGGGGGCTGGAAATAAAACGTTGATGACACGGCAACCCCGGTTCCGCAAAGCCCGACCCCGCCCGACACCGTCGCTCCTTAATGGGAAAAAGGTAAACGAATTCTCACGCTGTTCCATCGGTCTGATAAAATAAAACGGACTGCCCTCTCCTTTTCATTCGGCGCCAACGAGCGGAGAACGAGGGAGGTAAACACCAGCCACCGCGATAAGGAGAGAGGATCGCGCCCTTGGCTCCCTCTTTTTTCTTCCTTTTCTTCTCGGGGCGGTAGAAAATTTGCCAGCGCGTCAAAATCGACACCCTCCGGCTTCCCTTCGTACCCAATTACGCTTACATCAAAGCGTTGACGATGGGAATCAGAGGATGGGGAATCTTGGAAGTTAAATGCAGGCTGCTTTAGAGTTATAAGTGAAAACCTGCGCCTATTTAGAAAAGGCCCATTTTATTGTATAATCGTTTGTACTACTGTTTCTAAATCATCTAATTTTACTGTGACACGTCTGTTTTCTCTGGAATTGCACATTTCAATTTGAAAACAAGAAAGCAGAGAAAATACCTACCCACTGAATAGAACCTTTTTATATTCGTCAGGAGATAGGTATGCACAGAGCAAGTGAAACAGTATTGCATTAGTCAGACATGCTCCAAAAGATAGAAGCATCTAACAAAAATGAAATATTGAAATGTATAAACTGCGTAATTGATAACATAAATTAGGTGCTCTTAAATACTTCGTCTCATGTACTTATGCATTCAACACCAAAGGACCTTTGCCCGTAAGTGAACATTTCTTAAATAAATTAAAAAAAATTATATACTTCTTTTTCGATTCCCCAATTACCTTGTACAATCACACGCCCTTACAATAAAACCTGCCACTCACAAACATCACTTCTGAACCACAGAAAGGCCTCGCTCTTTGGCTCCCTCCTATGATAGTACACTACCAGAAATTTCGCACATGAGTCTCGTTTTCCGAGGCGTGGCTCATTCAGCTTATACTGGCGGGTACAAGCCCGCTCATTATCGCCCGGTACACCTCTATAATTATCGGGACATCGCTCGTCGCGCATAAAACGTGCCGCTGCGCGAGGCCTCCGGGGCCTTTCCGGTTATTCAATCGCGTGCGCGCGAGTCACACGGGAGTTCAAAGTGATGCATATTTATAGGTTCGTTAGCCGGGGAAAGGAAACGAAAGAAGCGGCGAAAACTCGCGGCCTCCTCGGCACCGTTTCCCTGGCCACGTTCGCTCAGCCTGCTCTTTTTCCGTTTCCGCGAACCGTGGCGTCCGCGATTCGGCCGCGGTGCGCGCCCGATGAAACGGGACGACACATTTACCGGGGCGTATCCGTTCTGGGAACCCTTCAGTGGAACTTGGAACGTGCAACCTCGGCCGAGCAGCACGTGCTGTGCACGCGTTAGATTTCCGCAACGATTGCGCGTAATCGCGGTACACAGCTCGAGAAAATTGCTCGCGGTTTTTTAGATGTTAAGAAAGTAGGTAGCGAGGGGACAAAGTCGGCGCAGAATGTGTGAAGAAAATCTTCTTGCGATTGAACAGATGCTAGTTTCAGATAACAGAGAATTTAATGGTGAGTAATTTGCATGGAGGCACCCTGGGAAGTGTAGAGTTTTAAGCTGGCATCCGTAACGATATCGTTCTCTTCGCGATGCTCCTATTCTGCTACAAATTGATATTTTCAATTACAAATTTTTTTTATTGTCTTAAGGTGAATGTCCCAATTTCTGCTCATGTCCCCATTTCTGATCATTTCGTATTTTTCTTATTATTATATGCGTTACGTTTGTATTACAGTTGTAACAAAATAATTACAAATTATTTAAACTTTTCCGCGAGTGCTGCAGCACGAGCTTGGGGTAATACATACGTCGCTATTTTTCATGAGCAGAAATACGGACATTTAGAGCATTATATATTTAATTACAAATTACTAGTAGTTAAACATCTTGAAATATATTTCTTAAATAGTTTTGGAATTGGTTGAATTATTATTAAAGACTTAATCAATTAATCTGCAAATTTTGCTCACAAACAAATTTTTTACACCTTCCTTATGACGAGTTATCTCTTAAAGGAGCAGAAATTGGGACATTCACCTTAAAGGTGATAGAATGAAGCTGCAAACGTGCAAAATGATACATGCAATAAAGTGAATGTCCCAATTTCTGCTCATGTCCCCATTTCTGCGTATTTAGCATTTTTCTTATTATTATAAGCATTACGTTTGTACTATAGTTACAACAAAGTAATTCTAAATTATTTGAACATTTATGCGAACTTGGGGCTAATCAAAGTGCAGCATAAGCAACAAAAAACTTTTAAAATGAGAGACTCATGATTTTTCGACTGTGTTTTAGCTGGTTGTGGTAAAGAATAGGGTCACTATTGGTATTTGTTAATTGGGCAGAAAATAGTTTTCGCAGTAAAGGTTGTTATTTAATAACAAGAACAGGTACCGTATTGTGCTCTGGATGTGGATTATTTTACTATTTTTAATTTTTTTATTTAGAAAACAGGTGATTAGATTTAGGATCTAGTGAATCACCGTCATGTCCGAATTTCTACTCACCAAAATTTTAACACCATATCCTCACAATTCAATATATGCTGTAACCTCTATTTCTATTCGAAGGCATTTTATTTCTTGTTTATCCATTATTTTATACTTTACTGTTGTGTTATAAAACATTTCCATAAAAGATGTAACTTATTTTAACCTGAAAAGGCAACATATTATGTGAGTAGAAAGTGGTACAAATGGTGAATTGAAATACATACATTGCTATTTTTCGTGAGCAGAAATGCGGACATTTAGAGCATTATATTTAATTACAAATTACTCGTAATTAACCATCTTGAAATATCTTTCTTAAACAATTTTCGACTGGTTGATTTATTATTAAAGAATTAATCAAATACTCTGCAAATTTTGATCACAAATTTTTTACTTCTTCTTTCTGACGAGTAACCTCTTAAATGAGCAGAAATTGAGACACTCACCTTATATACCTGTTTCTTTTTTTAATTCCCCAAGAATTCATCTTTTTTCAGCTGTCATACTAGTAAGGCCCTTTAATGAAATCTATTTGTAAGTAATTGAAGCCACCGCGTCGCTTACAAAAATGTTCCTTTTTCTTTGAACAGTGAATACGAAGCCCCGAAATTCTTGCTGGTCGCAATCGAGATCGTTTGATCGAGCCACGACAGTGGCGGTCGGACAAGGGTACCTAAGACAATACCCCCGAAAGGAGTTTTTATTTTGCCGGAAGGGGGGCAGCGTGGTACAACGTGGCGCCACCTCGACGGCGGTGGCAACCGAACAGGAGCGTAAAAGACGAAGAAAGCGAGAGTGTCGGTAGGGCTGGCCGAAGAGGATCTGGCCAGGGGGACGTGGGCAGAGGAACAGGCCATAAAACAATTGACGCGCTCGGGGAATCAAGGAGTATCCTGGTGAACCTGTTTTCTACTTCGCCAGCCACCGTCGAAATCCTCCCGGGGGCCACGTTCATCGCCCGACTGAATGAGAGACGCTCCGTTTAGAAATCAGTCCTGGCGTCCTCCGCAAGCGTACTCTAACGAGCCCTATCGTTCCACGCTTCGCGAGGATTAATCGGGTAAAACCTGTGGGGCTGACTCGTGGGTGAGACAGGAAATACGACTCTTATGGGGCGAAATCAGAGGGGGATAAGGGGTTCCGGTGGCTGGGGGGGGGGGGCAGCGAGATGCGTGTCGCTACAAAGAACTCGCCTCGGTGGATTCGGATCTCATAAACTCTGCATTCCCGTTCCGATCTCTCCGCGACGGTGATTCCACCCGGCAGCGTTGGGGTGGAAAGGGGAGGGTGGTGGGAGCACAATCGCGGGGAGCAATTTTTGCGACAGTTCGACGGGCTCCTCTCTTCGCCTGCCCTCGCGGCTTCCGCGCTGCCGCGTCCTTATTCTCTAAATTGTTCCCATTCGAGGATGAGCGTCGGTGGCTCGTCCCTGAAAGGCTCGTTCGCGCTTATAAATCTCAGCCCCGGGAGCGGTGGCGTCGTTCAGCCGGAGAAAGAGCCTGCTGGAATAGACGAGCTGAGGGAAGAAAACGAGAGAACCAGGGAGGGGAGAAGGCGAGAGATAGACAGAGAGAGGAGAGAAAGAAGACGCGATAGAGGGTGAGGGAAAGGGAGCTAGCAGGGGGTTGGGGAGAAACGTTTCCCACAAAGCGTTCCACCCGCCTCTTTGCCGCTGCAAACCACCTCTTTATGGAGTCAGCTCTGATCCGCGAGCCGCGGAGGCCAGAAAGATGGAGCGAGCCTTTCAGAGGGGCATAGAGGGAGAGCGATGGGGGAAGGTGGGGAACGGAGGTGAGGAACTTCGTGGTGGCGAGGAGACCCGTCCTCGGAATTCCTAATTCTACGAAACCGTCGGAGAATTCCCGAAAGGTTCCATTCACCAGCCTGGGCCCGGGCATATCATTAGCACCGTTTCCAGGTACTCTTGGGGCCCGCGGCCTCGCGTGAATGGTAGGTTTAGTGACTCCTCTCCCTGCCTCCTCCTCGCTCCTTTAACCAGGGGCTGAGATCGGTGTCTCCTTGCTGCCTCCGTCCTCTCCGCAGCTCCCTGGAGAGTGTCTTCGAGGACTCGTCTCGGCCGCTGTTCCTTTTGCTGCGACCACGACTACTACGGTCATTGGCTGTTCATGTACGGGTCGAATCATCTAACTTCGCGATGTTAACAGGTAAAAATGGTACAGTCGAAAAATCGTGAATGGAACAGATGGAGGTGATATAGATACGAGTGAGAGATGAGCGAGATTTATAAGAAGATTCTTAGCGGACATCAAGAACTGTAGCAGAGTCCAACTTCTCTATTTAGAATCTCTATGTTCGAGTCCTCGAGTAATCGGCATCATCCGCGCGACCCGTGAAGATGCCTGTCCGTTTTTTCTCTGGCCGTGTTACACACGCCTCGAACGAGAGGGAACGAGAAAGAACGAGAAAGCGTAGCACGGTGGTCGTCGAGTGGGCGGTTTTGTTCGAACGAAACCCGCCAGGTTTAACAGCGCGCGTCGTTTTCTGGTCCGGGTTAGGGATGCAATGAACGGGGGCCCAGGTAAGCGCACAGGTACGTACCGAATCGACGACGACAACGACGACAACGACGACGACAAGGGAACTCTGCTGCTGAATGGCCAGACGAGGACCTCGTTAACTATGGCCTTGGCGCCGTTCGAGATGCCCGCTTTGATATCGCGCCTGAAAACTTCCAGCCGGCTCGTGGCCGCTCTCTCACCTTCGTCCCCCTTGCTCCAGCCGCCTTTTTACACCGGGAGAAACCGAGTTTTACGTTCGATCGATCGAATCGAGCGTCCTGGTGTCGGCCGATCTCGCGATGCCCGATACGCTCGAGAAAAAAGAAACGTTCCTTCGCGTTCGACAGAATCCGATGGTAGGTAATAAGAAACCGTCGCTGCAACCCTTTTTCATCCTCGATCATCGTTCTACATTTACACACCGATTACAACAGATTACAAAAGAAACGATGGACCATGTGCCTCATATTTCTGGATTTAAAAACAGGGAGCACCATTCTATACGTATAAAAAGAATCGAATTAGGTTTCAAGGGTGCAGCTCCATTTTGGACAGTTCTTGAGTTATGACGTGTAATAGGTATCATATAAATCACAAAAGAATAGAAGATAATAATAATTAATAAGTATTTGACTTCCAGGCCGCGGACATCTAGGCAAATGTCTAGATGTTACATTTTATCTTCGCATTATTAAAATGTCCGCGATATGGGTAACGGAATGTATGAACACAGTATTTTAGCTGTGTATATGTAGTTGTGTCATCTTAAGCGCAGTTGGAAAGCACCTTTATGTACTTGCAGCTCATTTTGATTTCGCATCTTCTTTTATATTCTAATTATTATTACCTTCTATTCTTTTGTGATTTATTTGATTTCATGTACTTGGCGTATTTTTTTAAAAAAAAATTTAAGTTTTTTATGGGGATCTCACTTCTTTTTACAAAGATAATTTGCATAGCGAATGACTTGAGATAATTTTTAATATTATAACTTACAAATTATCACGGGACAGAATTAAGGATAAATCCAGTCACAGCATCATTTTACGCTTCGATTATATATATACATAAAGTCCTCAGTTTAGTTACAAATAAAAAACAGTTTGTCGCTACCGCGTCTCTAGATTGTATATGTAAAAAAAAATCTCCATCGGTTGGCGCACGTTTGATGCAAATCCGATAACAAATGAGCGATTAATTACAGATTTTAATTCTGCACTTATTTCTGTTTTGCGCGATACGTATGCCTCAGATTTGAAAAGTTCGCCAAAAATAGAAACAAAAACTTATCTACTCAATAACTACTACTTATTGCGTGGAAATATATATTTTTCACTTAGTGTTCTCTTTTTAATGTTAAACAGTTTTTTCTAATTCACTCGAAGTTGGTAAATACGAACCTGCACCCCTGGATGGGGCTGCGAGGTCCCCAATTCTATCTTTTGAAACAAACATCAACCATTCTATCTATCGTAATGTAAAGCAGTTTCTGTAGAATCAGCTTGTACAGTATAATTCAGATAATTAAGTAAAGCTCCCGTAGCACCCATTAGCAGACCAAAACAGACTTCGCAGGTACGTGGCAATTTAATTGCCCAGCTGTACATAGGGTTCGCGTGGTGTCTAGCTGTAGCTAAATCGGTGGAAGGTACGCACTTCCATTTGCTTTATATTTGCTCAATGAGTTTCAAAATCGCCATTCAGCTGGTTCGACATGGATAGGTCGAGAACGGTTGAATGATCGATGTCGTGGGTGGTCAACAGCGGGGACAGCCGTGTGAATGAGTCCAGTGTTCGATGACTCGTTTATGTAGGTCGTTATCAGCTTACACGCGAATATCCGAATGACCCGAGCCCCGTGTGCCGAACAAAAACCATTTATTGTTCCGCTCGTTTTATGGATTCGGGAATCGACCGGCGATGATGACGTTCGATAAGGGGCCGGGGGAAAAAAGGGAACCACAGGCAAAAGGGGAGTGAAAAAATTTAAACGATAATGTACAAGATCGCGGCGTAGAAAGCCAACCGGGACGACAAGGAAAAATCGATCGGGGAGATCGACCAGACGGGTATTCAATTTTTGCCGCGGCGATAATATCGATGGAAAGATGCAAGGGGGCACCGGTCTTCGTGAAACTCGGGTACCCGTAGGACAATTTGCGCGAACCTGTCATTTAGTAAAATTACCTACACGTCAATGGTAAATGATTAATTCTTTAATCATGCCGACTGCACTCACCCGATACACCGTCCGCCTATTAAATTCGCGATAATTACGTCAGATAAAGAACGTGTCCGATATCGTTACAGGGCCGACGTGAATTTATCCCCTGTTGCCGGAACCGTTGAAAAATTGCCCCGATATCGCCAAACATTGTCACATTAAATGCCCGCGTTGTTACTTGAAATGTTTATCGGCTGCCGACGAAATCACGGTAAAAACGAGCTGCCGCCCTGATAAGATTTTTCTCGACATAATAAGGTGAATGTCCCAATTTCTGCTCATTTCGTATTTTTCTTATTATTATACACGTTTGTACTGTAGTTGCAACAAAATAATTCTAAGTTAATTGAACATTTACGCGAGTAAATGAAAGTGCGGCATAAGCAACGAAAAACTTTTAAAATGAGGGACTCATGATTTTTCCACCGTGTTTTAGCTGGTTGTGGTAAGGAACTATTGGTATTCGATAATTGGGCAGAAAATAGTTTTCGCAGTAAAGGTTCTTATTTAATACCAAAAACAGGTGCCGTAATGTGCTCTGGATGTCGATTATTTTACTATTTTTAATTTTTTTAATTAGAAAACAGGTGATTAGTTTTAGGATCAAGTGAATCACCGTCCGCGTTTCTACTCACCAAAATTTTAACACCATATCCTCAAAATTCAATATATGCTGTAACCTCTATTTCTATTCGAAGGCATTTTATTTTTTGTTTATCATTATTTTATGCTTTACTGTTGTGTTATAAAACATTCCCATAAAAGGTGCAACTTATTTTAACCTGAAAAGGCAACGTATTATGTGAGCAGAAATTGGTACAAATGGTGAATTGAAATACATACATCGCTATTTTTCGTGAGCAGAAGTGCGGACATTTAGAGCATTATATTTAATTACAAATTACTCGTAATTAAACATCTTGAAATATCTTTCTTAAATAGTTATCGACTGGCTGATTTATTATTAAAGAATTAATCAATTACTCTGCAAATTTGGATGACAAACAAATTTTGTACACCTTCTTTCTGACGAGTTATCTCTTAAATGAGCAGAAATTGGGACATTCACCTTAGCGAGTATTCGGGGAGCACGTTTTGCCACGACAGATTCGAAAATCGATGCCAAGCGCAGCGAACATTTCGCAAAAGACAATCCCGATTTATCATCCAATTGGCGCGCGCCGGCCGTGCAGGTACGCGTGTTCGTGGGTTCTCGAGCGTCTTCTAATCAGCCCGCGATGTACTCGCCCGCGCAAGAATCTTTATTGCTGGCAGCTCGTTAGCCACCCGTTTTCATCTCACCGACAGTTACTGGACCAATTATTAATAGCCCTAAGCGCGCAGTCATTCTCGCGTTTTCAACGAGGCCCGCGCGCGACCGGCTGCACAGAGGGCCAAGAGGTTCCCTTATTAATATCTAGCATTTACGATCGCTTCTACAAAGGGAATTATAAATAAGTTACGCGAATGGTTACTGTGGCGTCAACAGTAACCTTCTAGTGGTGCTTGTGAAGAAGAGTTACATTGGTATAAATTAGCGGAGGATTGGGGATTTTGCAGTGGAGCAGTATGTGGATATAAATGCTGCTGGTGCGATGGGGAATTGCTGATGAAGTATCCGTTTGGTAGATTTTGTGGCGCGTTCTTAGGCTGTAAGTGTGGTATGCCCAGGTTTGCGAGGGTTCTGAGTGATTGGTAGTTGCGAGATCTTACAATCTCACGTTTGGTATAGGGTATTCTTAGGTGACAATAGATGGGGACATGGTTTTTGTCGTGGGACCATATTTCGTGTCACTTGGTTGCAACCTAATTTCGTCATACGAGCGGAAAGCGATGTTGTGACGATGTCTGACAGGAGTACAGGGATATAAGTAGGTACACTGTTACCTTTAAAATAGTTGGCAGGTGATGGCTGAGCGGCATCCAAAGATCGTGTTGAAACCAGTCAGCCTGTGAGCCGACCATTCGTATTAATAGTCTATTAAGGTAACAAGGTTATAGGGGTATTAGCGGAACGGCGTGATACTTATGACGCGCTTGATGGAAATGCAATCCCCGTTCATGGATAAAACCGTCGCGACTTTGTCAAGGGACAATGGACTGTTGGCAATTAAAGGGCGACCGAAATAAAAAAAGGGCTCTAATTTAAAAAGGTCAAAGGGGCTACTGTTTTAGATGAACTTTTGCTATTATACTTTAGTGCTGACTGTAACTATAGAAGTGAGTCGTAGGGCGCACTAGAAAGAATCTATATGTCACTAAAGGGTACAAGGGAAAAGGGGGGAAAGGTCTTGGAAGTACCAACAGATCTAGGTAGGTATCTACTCTTTATAACAACCTTTGAGGGACTATACCCCAGTCCATTTGCTATTTTTAAAGCTTCAAGCCCATCTCGATTAAAATTCCACATTCTTTACTTCCGACATCAGTTACTCTATTCCAAGAAATTTCCTCAACCCTACCCAGCACAGTTACACAAACTTCCTGCCAAACAGTGTCATTTTATCCACCACTGATCTTCCACTCTTTCTTCCGTCCATCGTTAAACGTCCCACCATTCAGCAGCGAGGTCCCATGACGCCAGCTCCCAGCAGCGCCCCAGACCACCAGTAACATAATCGTGAAGCCAGTGTACACGGTAACGAAAACGTTGACGAGCTGACCGAGGGCGCAGGGGGTGGCAGTATGGCGCGGTCGCGGTTTAATAATAATTCGCGGCCGGGGTGGCGGTGTTCGGATAAGATAACAGGAAAGGCTGTTGGTAATAGGTGGTAGGTGCGGCACATGACCACCGATGGGCCATGGAAAGAGAGGGGCGCGCAGGAAAGCGGGAAACCGAGGCAGACGGGGGCGAAAGAGACGCGGAAAGAGAAGAGGGCCTGTCGCGGACTAGAGAGCGCGAGAAGAACGGAAGAGCGAACGAGGGGAGGGTGGAGGGAACTAGGCGTATGCGCGGCGTAGAACATACGCTTCATTAACGGATCATCTCGTGTTAATATCTACTTTATCCCAGGGCTGACCGTATCAGCTCTGACCAGGCGCACGAATACCAACGGATACCAACAGGACGCGGGGCAGGCCTGCAATCTACCCTATCTCGCTGGCGCATCATCGTCCACGGCTACACCCTGTGCCGTACCAGACAGAGGGACAGGGAGAGAGAGAGGGAGAGAGAAAGAGAGAGAGAGAGAGGTCTTCCCCTCCGGGCCAGTTCGACCACCGCCTCGATCCTCTCTTCCTCTTTCCACCAGCCCGTGTTCGACGATGTCCTTCTCCCGTTGTCTCATCCTCTGTTGTGTTTCACCGGTAGAAACGCGTCAACAACACTTCAACTCCCACGATCCACACCTCCCTAGACCCCTCCGCGCCGCGCGTACACACGGATTTCCTCATTAACGCGCGAGTATGTCGACCGTGGATCGATAACGAAACTTCACTGGTGGCGATCGCCGCGGTAGGTGGTAAGGTTGCGTGTAATTGGCCATTTTCGTCCGGGCGTCTATCTGTCGCGCGCAGAATGTAATTGCCGTCCACTCGTTCCAACGGATTGACGCCGGCAATAGCTTCCTGGTAGCCGACTTTGACGACCACCGGACAACTGGCCGATGTTGTATCTCCGCGGACTGTCAATGGCCGTCAAGTGCGTCGATCGATAATTCATCATCTCTCGCGGGGGCTATTTTGGAACCTTCTTCTAGGTTAAGGATTCTGAAGTCTTCGGTGCCATTGCACGTGTGACCAACTTAAGAAGCAAAAGCGTCTAAGAAATCCCTTGCAAATTACAGCCACGGAGAATGTACCCATCGTCATAAAGTTCCAAACACTGCTTCCAAGTGTAGGGTAAAGGCAGGTAATATGGAACGGCACGTAATATGGAATTTCGTAAAATTTCGATAACGAAATGACGAACTCTTCAGGCAACTGGGTATACTAGATCCCTAGACACAATAGACGATGATACTCACAATTGATTATCAGTCGGGCATCCATTATTGAAAGAGAAACGTTTATATTTTTCGTGGGGTGTAAAAGTTTCTCAAGAGTGCATCAAACAGTTAAATATTGTAGCGAAGGTATGTTACAAAGTATGATTTTTATAAAATTTATCATTAAATATGGGTGTTCTTGATCATTCAACAATAGTTTACCAATAAAGTTACTTTCTTCTTAGTATAATTCTTAATTTCTTGAACATACCGAGTAACATAAATGAAGTTGATAATGACGATGTCGACGATGGTGCCAAATGCTTATTTTGCGATGATAATTATAAAAATAATGACAACAGAAAGTGGACCTAGTGTAGTCGCTGCTTTCAATGGGCACACGAGAAATGTGGGGCTTCCGACGTATTATTCACGTGCCCAAAGTGTAGGAGACGCAAAAAGCAGGAATAAATTCCAAAAATGCTGTATATTTATTTGTATCTTCTACTTAATAAATCTTCATTTCTAGTAAAGAAAAAAGTAAAGATTTTTTAGTTTTCTTTACAAATTTCTTGGGAATTCCATATTAGGACCCATTTTTTCGAACAGCCGGTTTTTTCTCCTCTTTTCAGTTTTTTTTTTTACTATAATTACAAAACAATTGGATTTTTTTACATTTGACGATGTAAATCAACAGACGCGGTCGCGTCTGGAAGCTAAATCCCCCTTTCCCTCTACCCATAGGCACACTGAGCGACCATGTCTCTATACACGAAAGATAGCGAAATTGACAATTCAGTGCTCAGATTTTCAGCTTCGGTTTTAAGGAATTAGCGGGCGTCGTATAAGAAAAAACTATGAAGTCGACTTAAAACAACATGTTTCATATCACTAGTGCAGGCTGGCGAATGTGCTATTAATCTATTACCGACTTTCATTCGTTTAAATTAGTCTCTACCAAGTTCTCATTATTTTCCATCGTAAAACGATTTTAATACGACATTTTTAACAGAAGATGTCCCTCTTACAAAAGTTTTTGTGTCAACTACAGGCCTCGCCCGCTAATTCCTTAAAACCGAAGCTGAAAATCCGAGCACTGAATTGATTTGTGGCCAATAAAGGAACGTCAAGTATAAAAAGTGACAGAGGAATCAGTGTTCGAACGGAGAACGAGAATACAATTGGAATTAGCAAAGTTGATTTCACAATCTTTGCGTGGGAATGTTTCTAATGTTTTTCGTGAATTAAAGGTACAATTGGAATTAGCAAAGATGATTTCACAATCTTTGCGTGAGAACTTTTTTCGCGAATTAAAGGGAATTAGCTTCTTTCATACATGAGTCATGTTTATGGGGGTATGATTATGCATTACTTCCTTCGTCCCCTCATGTCAGTTTTATTAAAAAAAAAATAAATTCCCCTACTTTTGACAAGCTTTTGAAACCAGATGTTCCATATTACCTGCCTTCACCATATAATCCGGCCCCAAGGAACTACTCCGCGGAGTCGCGAGAAGGGACCCTAGATACACGGAAACGTCGTAACTAAACGAATCAGCGATGTGGTATTTACGAGGTGAAATTCGAAGCTGAGACGCGAGTAGACAGAACATCGAGCGCGAAGGTGGCCAAGGAAGAGGGGTGTTAGGGGGTGCGGGAGTTACGAGCGCCACGGGGCTGCGCGCGCCCTGTGGCTCGTATAACATCGTAATCGCAACGACGGTAATAACGTCCCGTAAAGTCTTTTTACATAATCAGCATTACTCACAATTTAGGGGCGGAATGGGCCACCGGGAAGATAGCGTCGCCGCCTGGCGGTGGCAGCGGCGCGAAGGGGTGGCCTGCGGCCTGGTAGCACGGGGCTACGACCCCTCTTCCTCTTCCATTCGTGCCTTCCGCGGCCGATGACGAAGTGGGCATAACCACGTGCTCGTGGATACGCCGGCAACGAAGCCGGGGTAGGGGTGGGCTGGTTAGACAAACGAGCCCCTTGTGGGGTGTTCCAAAGGATATCCTACCAACCGAGCGTATCGTCGGCGCCTGGCCATTGCCAGCAGGATGTGTAATAGTATGTACGTACTCGCGTAATATTAGACCTCCCCCGCAGTTTGTCAGCCCAGTTATGTTCGAGGAGGGAGATGATTAGCGAGAGTTACTTCTGTTATTCGTTCAATTTAGGGCTGACCTAACACCGCCGGGTAATACGACGCGGGCGTATCTCGGGGATCTGGCCGGGGTAATTGAAAAGAATTGTGCGAGAGCACGCGAATACCGTGGAACTGAATGCAAGTACACATGGAGGAGTCGTTAATGCAGATACGCGATCCTAAGAACAGGTATTGCCACTAGCGACGCGATAACATCCCATCCAGACTATTTACTATCCCTAATGACGCGTTCACGTAATTTCCAAATAGTCGAGAGTGCCGGTGCGCGATTAATCGCGCAACCAGTTTATCCGGCGGTAATTCGAAGGAAGAATAATTATCTGGAATCGTTTTCATTACGGCCTGAATTTCATCCTTTTGTATCCACGATCGTGTTACGCCGACGATGGTAAGAGCATCGCCCGCAGCCCCGCCACTTTATATAACGCAGGACGTGTAATGGTATGTAGGTATTCCGTAATATTACACGCCGCTCGCAGTTTCCGTGCCGTTAGCTCGGGGGTAGAGGAATGATGAGCGAGGAGTTACCTCCATTACACGTTCAATTTGACTACGTGCTCGCGCCCGTGTTAAGACCGCCTTTCGCTGTGTCTAGCATCACATATTCGAATATTTCCCGTGCGTTACGGTGGAATTATGCGCCGTCGTAAAACGCAAAAACTCCGCGTGCTCTGCAAGCGCGGCGATATTACAAACACCAGTCGCGTTCTAAACGCCCGTGCAATACTACTGCGGGCGGGAGGGGCGTGTTAAGATACTGGAGAAGCCATGCATCCGTTAATTTCCATTTCCTTCGCGAACATTTGCATTAAATGTACATCGGGGAACATCGATACGCCGCGGCAATGCCACTTCCCGCGCGAGACCGGCCGGATACAGTAGCGATGAAAGGCAGTGGAAAGCGATCCAATTCCGCGAGCGAATATTCGGTTAAACCGACGCTTGTAAGCAGACCGAATCACCCGGCTATCGACCAAAATTTTCCAATTGCCCTCACCGCTAATGCGAGTACAGAATCGGAGCCCGGCCGATTAACATACTTAACTTCTCAGCCCAGTCCGACCAACTACCAGTACACACTCTCTAAACGCGCCGTGGAAACTGTTCTATACGGTTAGAACGATCCAGCGTAACAGGAGGGACCGGTGCACGCCGGCTGAAGTGGAGGCGAGACAGAGAGACGGTAGGGGTGGGCGAACGAAAGAGGGGTGGACGGGCAGTGGACTCGCAGAGTTCTCTAGGAGAGGATGTTTGTCTTGGAGGCTGGATGTAGGAGAGCGAGGCCAAGTCCAGGAAGCGGGACTGGACGACAGAGGAGAGAGGACCGGAGGTGGTGGACGGAGGGGTAGGTCGAGGTGGTAGTCAGCTGCTGTCAGTCCAGTCCATCCGTCCGTCTGTCCATGGCTTGGTCGGTCGTGGTCCGCAGTCTGTTACAGCCAGACACAAACCCCACCGCCTTTCGAGGTCGGAGGTGGATACACGCTTTTCTACTTAGCGAACGGCCACCCCCAAGGGGGTTGAAGGCCGAGACCCACCCTAATTGCGTCCGAGAGACCGGACAAAGCGCGACTCGTGTATGTGTGCGCGCGAGCGCGCCCACGGCTGGAGGTGGAGGAGCTCCGCGGCGCAGGCAGAGAGAGAGAGTAGGGGCCGAGGGGGTGGACGGGGCTCGGGAGGGTGAAAAGGTGGTTATGTCCGGAGCCAGCCGTTCGGTTCCGGTTCCCACCTCTTGTCCGTCGGTGTACTGCCCTCTGGCGGTCGACACGGTGTACTACAAAGTTTGGCGGACTGAATAAACTTGGCGGCCGACCCTAGGAGAACTTGGAAAAACCGGACAACCGGGCTGAAAAGCTCCGCCGCGGAAATAAAGAGAACGGAGGGCGAGCCCGCTGCGCCTGATGCCCCTCCGATGCTAGCATTCTTTTCACCGCTCGCTCGCCGCGATGAAACGTCGGCAGGAGGGTCGGGGGCTGTTTGTTCGCGACGGTCAAAAGTAAAGTTCCCTTGATACCTCGTATTAACGCTCGATACTTTCCGCCTTTTACAAGCCCGAGAAGCCGTGCCCACTTTTCAGACTTTTTAAGAGTCTCGCCCATCCACCTACCCCCAGCCTTGCCACACCCCCGTGCCCGGCGAAGTTTCCACGCGGCGGAGGAGGGAGTGTTTTCGAGCGGAGCGGCCGCACGCTTCGATAGGTCAGAAGTTAACTCGCGGGGCTAAGCTACGCGCGTACGGATGCGAGTCTCATACAAAAAAAAATGCGATACGACGAAAATTGAGTTTTTTTTTCGAATATTTTTATATGGAAATATTCCTGGCAGGAGGAGGGCACGTTACGTTCGTGCGCCGTTTACGTAACGTCGTTATGAATATGCATATTGATACGCCGCTGTAAGTCCGCGTATTATGCGACGTTATGACTGGCTTTATTAAATAACAGCGAAGCGGTAGCAGTCGATAGGCAACGTACTGGCGGCAATTTTTATTCCTGCATTATCATAATAGCGTAATCTCGTTCTAGATACGCTAAGTGACGGTGAAATAAACTATACAGTGGAGGCTTCGTTATTCGAACCTTCGTTACCAGGCTGCTCTAATATTAAAATGTTACGTATTTATTCGAATGTATTACTGGGATATTACGTTTCTCTCCGAGTCACTGAAGTAGCTTTTTATAACGGTGGATTGATTGTCAAAGTGGTCAGATTAAAAGAACTTGTGTGATTTAAGAGTGTGATGTAAATCATTATAAAAATTACTTCTTCATAATATTTCTGTTCTGCTTCTACTGCTCGCATGCATGTCACTTTATCTTAAAGGCGGAACGATCAACATTACAAACGTGAATGTTCTGCTCTCGGAGCAATCTGGACTTCCTAGTATTACAGTTTGGATAACGGAGAATCTAGTCCAATATTTTCAACGAACAATATGATAACCGTCAAAATAAATAGCGCGTGCAAGGTTTGTGTATCTTTCAGGGATTGTTACCGTAACCCTAAGCCGGTTCGGTTCTCAGCACCGTAGGCTGACCCGCATAACCGAGTAACCCGAAGAATCCAGGCACAGAGTTACCCGGTTAACCCGTTCTGAGAGCGGGTTGCAGTAATACGGTAGAGGGCGTAGTTTTTCTCTAAGTTCGTGAAATCGAGCTGTACTTATGAGTTTTTATCTGAGAAACTATATATCGCATTAGGTTCATTCTTTTTTATTTTAATGTAGAAGGTTTTGCCTATTTGAATAATATTTTTTTGAAATTGTAAAATTATTTATGTAACGTCAAATTATAAACAAATTTTTATTTTGCAAATTTCTCCACGAGGGTGACATGTTTCTAAATTTGAAAAAATGACAATATTCTTTGAATTTCGTATATAATAGTTGTGTTATAAAATATATTAGTTTTATTAGAAATAAATAAATTACATTCATCCACCACGGTGATGCAATTTGACCAAGAAACGATTTGCATGTAATGTCGTGGGTATAACTCAAGAAAATTCATCACATTTTTCTTCGAGAGATTAAAAATTAGACCGAGAAACAAAACCCTGCAAGTCATTGACGTCATTGCATGCAACCCAGTTCTTATTAAAATTGCAGTTGCATCGCAGCGGTGGCCGAGCGCGGAGCGACCATAGTCGGATTTTGGACGTAGAATGTCGTATGTCACTTGTAACCCGCTCTGAGCGGGTTAACCGGCTCTCTGTACTTTTTGGAAGCCGTTCCTTCGGGGTTACTACGGGTTGCAGTAACCTTCCCTTGGTTAACCGGATTCAGGTTAGGGTTAGGCGGCGATTACAATCCCTGGCATCTTTCAATTCCTTACAACGAACATATTTCAACTTTACATATTATGCGGTATGATAAAAAAGCAATGACAATGGTAATAGTTTTCAATTTATCCTTTTACGAAACTATACAGCTCTCTTACTGCAACCAACACTGCTTAGCACTACTCCTATCATTATTCTTACTATGAAACTATACAGGCGGTACCTTGATAGGTTATGAGACTCAGAAGAGCAGAATTCTTCTACAGAATGGATAACTCGCCCAGTCGTCTGGTAAACGAAAGTTCGGCGTTCAAATCTCACTCCAGCATAGCCACTTTTCTTTCCCTTACAGTAGTGTCCTCAACATTACTATCACTTACATTATCATAACTACTCGGGGCATTTACTTATGGCTCGCGCTTGACACTTCTATCCACTTTACCATCCTTACCAAGTCAGCGCCATCTCTGCCAACCGAGCGTATACAAAGTAGCAATCGCGAGCCACAAATTGCCCCATCTAACACCAGCTTTTCTACATTAATCCATTGTACTCTACTTATTCCTGCCATATCCTTTGTAAAATTACCATCGTACGTCCACGAGGGGTACCTTTCGTAGTCAATAAATCTAGCTACCTATTACAGCTCGGGAAAGGGTCAATCGAATCGGATGTCGTAAAAAGGCAATCGCAAGGAAGTATGAGAGAGGACACCGCGGCAGGTCGACGTCGAGTGGAGCGCGGTATTCGCGGTGGCCGCGTTCGCAGCGCCACCTCAGGCAGCAGGAAAATTCGATAGAGGCGGAGTTCGAGGTGCGGCCTTCTCGCACGCTCCTCCCATAAGCTCGGAAGCTGCCCGCGGGCACAGTCGCCGAGCGGCGCCTATGGATCTCAGAAGCTCGCAACGAGACACCGTGGCGCGCCCTGGCGGCGCGTTTCGCAAACGAGCCGGCACCTATTCCACTGACAGGGGCCGAGGCCCGCGGATCTGTCGTCGTTCGGTGCCGGTTTCTTCCCGGTCATTCTTTCCACGAACTGCTATGAGTGAACGGAGTGTTCACGGTCTCCATTAATATTGATTCGTCGTTAAGGATTTCGATAGACGTCGAGGGTCACGGCCGGATCCAAAGGCACCGCTTGCTGCCGTCGCACGCGTAGGTACAGTATTCGATTATGTTCTTTGTCTCTCAAATTTGGCGGGAACGGACCTGTAACACGGCTATCGACAGCTGTCGATAATATTGTGCTGCATAGGAAGTTGGAATAGATCTCGGTACATAGGAGATTGCTTATAAAGAAAGGGACATGAATGAGACTTTTCGCTCTCTACATTTTGACAGGCACTGCCATTGCACCTGCCAATTCAGGTTTAATTATGAATGTGTAAATGTGAGGCTTGGAAACGGGAACGTGGGTATAGCAGGCTGTCCGCAGACCAATTACCATGAGAAAAATGTGGACGAAGTAATACTGCAGAACAAGTATTATCGATAACCTAAAATTTCTGTCGTGGTGATGGGCATTTTTTCCAAGTAGCTTCGGAATCACGGCAAACACTGGCGAGCGAGCGCAAATACGACATTTAAATTGGTAAACGATGATCGAACGATAAAAACATTCCTTTTCAAATGGAACGAATTAATACGCTCGGAATTACATACCGTTTCACAAAACACGAGGCTCGGGGATCGCGCTTTTTTCCAGCGTTGTTTACCTCGACGTTGTTTTCACTAGAGTTTAATTACTCGTGGGTACGCAACGAATTCAACTCGAACGATAAACACTGCACACTCGCGAGTAGGTTATTATCGCGTAAAATGCTCCAGGATTTGATTTTCCACCACGTTGTTACAGACCGTTCACGGTGTCTTACATTTTCAACTTATAAACAGTCACGCGCGTCTACCAAGATGGATGCCTACTACCACCTGGAACTTAATCACAATAATTAAGAGCTTCGCCATCTTGGCCTATTATTCATCTCGCCCGTAGGCTCCCCCACGGCTTTCAGTGGATCGCGTTCAGCGCCACTGGATCGTGCTAAACATGTTACTAGACTAGGGGATTACAGAGGCATTATAAATTTTTCTTGGAGAAATATATGCACTACATATTACAGAAAGTTTCAATTAAAGAACAATATTTTTGTATGCATTATGAAACGGTGTTTTCGTAATATATTCTCGAATACAAATGTGTAGATACTCAACTAAAATCCCCATACGGTATATAACTGCAAGTTAAGTCATAGGTATTATTCTAATTGTGGCGGTAGCCCCTATAGGTCTTGCTGCTAGTTCCGTGCAAGTTATTTTCATGCACCAATATGGCGCCATTAGTAGAAACTGGTTCGTGCGTGTTTAGTTCAAGTTGTGTGAAAAGTTAAATGATTGTTGGAGAATGATAATTGGATATGAAACATTGTGGGATTGTAGGTGAGGTACGTATAACCTGTTTTACATAATATTTGTCATTTACCAAGCTTTGATAATTACTTGCAATCTAAAGAAATGACAGGTTAAGATTTCGATTTCTCAATGAGAATTTATTCGTAAATATCTTGCGTCATGGAAATCAATTAAACATTCATTATCAAAATTCATTATTCATTCATCAAATTGCAGTGGTATTTACAATTACGTTCTTTCTGTCAGGCTATTGCAGAATAACAGTAATAGTCGATCCATCTTCATTATTTCAAATCTTTTTAACGAGATCAAACCACTGACAAAGTATTAAGCTTGTAAACAACGGTTCTCAATGCTGTCTCACGGTGAAATCGAGCGTTGAAACACAACGTGTACAGACACCGGGCCGAAGTGGCGATTTAGTTTCAGAAATCGGCATGTGGGTGGCAGTGGACGGTAGAATCGTTCGGTATGCCGCTGGCAGCGGCAATGAAAAATAGGTTACCTTTTAGTGAACCGTTTTAGAGGACTGTAGCCGTAGGGAATGAAGATCAATAAAACAGCGAGAGAAAAAGAACGATTTGAGGGTGGCTCCGGTTTCAAGGCGACGGTGGCTGCGAAGAAGGGTGGACAAAATAGGGGTGGTAGAAGGAAGCTGACGGGAAGGGGCGATACTTCATTCAATTTAAATGAAACTCGTATTAACGGTGTGAAATCAGCGAATTCAATTAGGCGAGCTTTTATTAATACAACATGATTAATTAAACAATACCGTGGTAGGGGAGTGGGGAAGGCCGGCGAAGGGGGATAGTGGGAGGCGGAAGGTTCAGGGAGTTGCAAAGGGTTGTCGGGAGAGCGGCAGATGTTCGTGGCGTCAACCAAATTATTAAATGTCGTAAGTTGCGCGCCCCAATTCCAGCTAAGGGATGTTGTAAATAAATTCCTTGGCTTTCTTCGATAAACTCCTGGAGTTCTCCATTCTCCCAGAAATTTTCATCAATTTCCCCAGCTTTTTCGTACGTGACAATTTTCAGTCTTAACAAAGAATTTCGAAACTAATAACCATTCCACAACTTGTTCAGAAATTTGTAACTATAAGTTACGCGAACCGTTCGCACTTGCACTGCATTATTCCTGATTATGCGGTCGTTCCTATGCTCCACGACCTTGACTTGACAGGGTCGTGTCGAGCACTTAAACCTCTCTCTCCCTCTCTCTCTCTCTCTCTCTCTCTCTCTTCTCTCTTCTCTCTCTCTTGCCCACATTACCCTGGAAGCAGATGTGAATGCACGCGGCCGACCATGCATGCTCGCTCCTCGCATATCGTGTTTTAGCTATTAGTCAGGCACTCGAAATTTCATATAAAGCCTGTCAATCACTCCCAGCAGTTATTTGTCTCAGGCAATCGACGTCCTAACGAGTCGGAACCGTGGACGATTATGCACGGATTTTAAAGGCATCGATCATTCAGTCACTCCGAGTTTCAATATTCCATCCTGAGATCGACGCTCGATTAATTGGAAAGTTTCGGGCAGGTACTCGCTTCGTAAAGGAAAGACCCATAAGAAAAATACACGTGTTAGTCATATCGGAGACATAAAAGTCGTATAATGTAGTAGGATGATGTAATACCTTAATGACAAGTACACGCTTTCCTAATTATTTTCGGCACCTTTAGAATTCTTATTACCGTAAATATCAATGCGAAAGAATGTTATACCAATTCAGCGTAAATCCTGCAGAAGCGACTCGAACTACAAATTCAAGTGTATTGAAATTCTTGAAACATGTTAAAATCTTTCATTCAATTTAATTTAAATTTAACCAAATCCAATACGCATAGTTACCTTCAGTTTTATGTAAATTAACGGGATTGCTAATAACCCAATCTGTTGTTGCATCTTTAAAAATGAAATAAAGAATACAGGGAAAAAATCGAATGTCGAATATCGAGGCACTCTTCGGTGAAACGAACGTTCAGTTCCCGAGCGGCTCTACGTGTAGTCAGTGTTTTCACCTGCATGGAAAGACACACAGAAGGTAGACGGCGCAGATGGAGGGATCGGTATTCCGCGTCACGGTTTCCAAGGGACGCGTAGGATTTGTTTACGAAGGGTTCGTGAGGCGTGTTTATAAGTGGAGCGGAATTTCCCTTTGTTCTCGCCGAGCGGAACGAGAGCTCCTCTGCGTTTCTACCTGGAGGAAAGTGACACGAGAGAACTTGACCGAGAAATCACCCTTCGTGAAACGAGCCTCTCCAAACTCGGCCGCGATATTAGGCGTGGAGCGATGCCTCGTATTGTATTTCGTTCGACGGATTTAGAGATTAGACGGGGATGCAAATGGCGCAGCTGTGTTGACCGAATGTTCCTCTTGCGCGTGGAGTGGCGGTGCTGCCCGAAGATGGGTACGACGGTGAACTTATTTAGGAACTTAGGTTGTCGCGGTTTCCTCGAGAGATCTCCACGGTTACCTCTCGCCCCCTTCATATCCGGCTGGGCTCGTGTGCCGGGCCGTTCTAAGGTTTAGACGAACTTTTTCAATGAAGATTATTCCGAAGTCTGCTAACTACTCCGTCGAGCTCCCTCGAGGGCTCCCGCCAACTTTTTTCATTCGCCTAACTTTGCGTCGGACGTCTGCTCTCTATCTAAAGGAGAAGCAGCAGGGCGGGCGAGCATCAGCGGCCAGGAAACACTGGAGACCAAGAATCCCGCGTAGTTATACGAGGATGTTGCGTTTATTGCCATCTTAGAACTGTGCTCGCCTGCCAACGCGACTAGATATTAGCCCTTGAACGCGCAATATCTCCTCCGCCCGGACTTTGAACCCGCGACGCGGACAAACCGGGTGAAAAACTTCGTGTGGAGTGTCTTGGACAATTTATCGAGCGGCTTCTCTTACGCGTTATTCCGGGAGCTCAACGTGACTCCATGATTCTGACCTGAAGTCCTCCTTAAACGCAAACATTAAGAAGAACATTTTTCAATCACAAGAGCAATTTCCCGCCTCACGCTGCAAAATTACCACCCCCAAGCCGCAATTTAACTCCCTTTCTGAAACCCCGCGCGGAAAAGGAGCAATTGCTCATCAGCTTCGGAGATTCTCCAGCCACCCGGAAGTGTCTATCCTCGCCGCTCATTATCTGACCGTAAAATGACAAGCCCCCCTCGATTAACAGCCAATTATCGATCTCACGTCCGCTGGAGACGCATCACCGCAGCGCGCGCGCGTGCACGCCGGTCGTGGATCCTGGAGATCTCGATCGCGTTACGTCTGCTCCCTCGTGTACACCCGTCGTCGAAGGCACGCTCGAAGACGCGCCGCGCTCCCGTGAAGGCTCCCGATCCAGGCGATTTATCGCTCGTTAACCTTCGAGCCGGGCGGACTCTCTTTGCCAGCGGCATAATGACCGTAGGAGGAATGCGGCGCATTCAGGCGTCAGGTCCCGCGGCGCCTCGTAATTGGTCCGCCATTCTTCACCGCGTCAAAATACAACGCCGTGGCAAAGATGAGAGGTGGACGTATAAAATAGCGGAGAGGAGCTTCTGAAGGATCTGATTAGCGACGCGTGGATCGCCGAAGCCATCGACGCTGGATCAACGAGACCTCTGAAAGACGCGAGAGAGGCCGAGGGAGGACGACGAGGCCCAAAACGCCAGAGGAGGAAGATGAGATCCCCGGTCTTCTCGGACGTTTGACGTTCATTCAGGTTAACCTTTCGAGGCAGCCTCTTTTCAGCGGCAGAATAAGGCAGCCAATGGTGCCGTGACGCGGCCAGCGTAGATAATTGAACGTTTCAGTGGCTGGCTGCCACGAGTAATAACGGCATATATACACGCCGTACACCTGATTGCGAGGGATCCCGGGATAAGACGGGGCTGTCGGGGAGGGTACGGGCGCAACCGTACGCAGGGCGTCCGTCTCGCTGGAGAACGTCTTCATTATCCGCTGACAGCCGCGTCGACCTTTGAGTTTGGCTGCTCGGATGATTTTCGGCACGGGAACAACACGCTCGCGGACAATGATGCTTTTCGGGGTCTGTCGCGAAGGCACCACTGATTTTTTACGCCGTCACGGTGACTTTCGACTTCGACGGCTAGCTGATCTGCTAGAGTTTATTAGATTTGGAAAGTACGGGGTAGAATCTGATTGGTGGCTTGAACTTGCAGGGGATGATTCTTTGTGTGGGAATAAACTTAATACGTAGAAAGAGACTTTTTTTAAAGCTATTTTGAAGATAACTTCCTCTTGCGCGATTGAGTATGCTTTGGTTAACACATGTCTGTCTAGCGCTCACTGTTTCTACTTGCGGGCTGGTGTTTGGAAAATGCAGACTGTGATATATTTAGTTTATGTAGGTGAAAAAGCGAGCCTCGAGCGATGGGACTCGCACCCAAGATCTGTGGGTTCTCTGTGTACTGGTTTGCCGCGTTACCAGTTCCCCCAACGCCAGAGTTGTGCAGAATTACAATTGAATTACTCCATTAATTATAATTACAAAATAATTCAGTTACATCGTATTCAATTACGTTGTAATTCGTAATTCAGATCTCGCATTCAATTAAAATACATCGCAATTCGTAATTGCAATGTATTTGCAACTGCATAGTACAGTGTAATTTAATTGTAATTACGAATTAAGAGGTAACCAAATTGAGAGGTAATAAGAGGTGGAAAGAAATATGTGGATAAAGGTTTCGAACAGAAAAAAATTATTACGTGTGCTGAATGTGGTATTATTCATAAATTTATAATATATAAAGGGAAATAAACCCCTTTGTTACATTTTTTCCATTTTTTTCTCACTTCTTCAGAGTTTTGAGCTGTAATTTAATTATATTGTGTTTCAATTACATTGTAACTCAATTGCACGCACAATTACAGTAATTATTAATTCAACTAATGGAAAATTTTGAATTATGTAATTGTGTTACAACGTAATTGAATTAGTATGTAATTGCAATACAATGTAATTAAATTACAGTTTAATTCAATTAGCACAACCGTGCCCAACGCCTACTCTGCTATGCTACTCTTTTCCGAACTCTACAAATAGGTACTCAAACTAACGTTTCGTCACCTATGTGCCAATCGCACTATAGGCCGTTCCCAAATGCCGAATGCCTACATGTAGAATATACGTAGATACTCAATGCATATTTGTGTTAACATTTGTGTGATCTTCGAGATCAATAGTCTTCACATCTTTTGCTCTCCACTTACAACAATTCGTTCTAAGTATTCAAAAGTGTTCCCATATTTACCCTCCACGGTTTTGACGCCCTCGCTACTATTACGTAATTCCATACCTCACCCTGCACGTTTCTCTCATTCGATTTCATTAAATTTTCACCACCCCCAACAACCCTCACGTCTCCCCACGTTTCCCAGCGCCACACCAGGCAACTATTTATCGTTCATCTCATTACTGGAAACGAAATAACGTTCCAATAATTGTCTCCAATGAATCCACCGAATCGCGCGCAACCCGGGCAAGTAAGTATAAAAGGGGGCTCGCCGCGGGACGCGTGTACACCCGCCGCTGCGTGTTTGAAAGCGCGAGGGTGCACAGGATCCGCGGTATTCGCCCGTGATTACACCGTCGCGTTTATATTCGGCCACTCCCGGTGACTTTCTATCCGAGCGTTGCAAATAACGAGGCCGGTGCATACACATTCCGAATATTGGCAATCGGGGGCATCGCATTTAATTTGGGCTCCCGGCGTCCGCAGGAAACGACAAACATTTTGTTCAAACATTTGACAAACACTCGTCGCGGCCCCGGCTCGTTCCGCCCGTCTGCCTCGTCCGAAACAACTCTGTCGCTTCGGCAAACACGGCGAAACCGAGACGAGACGGGGGGCACCGTGAAAAAGAGGGAAAGAGGCTGGCGCGGGGAGGGATGCTTGTTTTGCTACTATCCGCGCGGCCAAGTTCGCTGGGCTGCATACCTTGGGGCGTCGTCGACCTCTTCATCTGCACTCCCGGGGTCCTCCCACAGCAGCTTCTTTCCTTCTTTCGTGCTTTGTCGTCCATTCTTCCTTTCGACCGTGTCCGCGCGTCCCCTGCTACGGTTATTGGCTACCTTTGCCTTTGCGCTGCAGCCACTGTTTATCATTCACCTGTGTACTATGCAGGATACGGTGGTAAAGGAGGTGGAATTATTCCTTCTGCAAAAATAAATCAAAATCTCCACGGAGAGTCTTAATTTTTTTTGAGGAAATCGCGTTTGAAGAACTACTGTGCTCTCCTACATTTAACGAGGACTGGGTTTTTGATATTTGCCCACGTACACCTGATTAACGAAATAGTATGCATTGGTTAGCGGCGAGCTTAACTCGCCAAGTCCCCATCTCAATTAATTTCCCCCAGAGCAGATCTAGCTCTTCCTCCTCCCTGAACAAAAATCATCCTTACCGCTCTTTATAAATAATTATTTTAAAATATAATTTTTGGCAGTGAGTGAAACTTTTCCTAGGTACTTGTTGAATAACAAAACCCTTTTGTTTGATAAAAAATGTAATACTCATGAAGTACCAATTAACCAAATTTGCTGCTTTGGGCAGTTGCCCAGCTTGCGCCCTCCTAGATCGGGCCCTGATTTCTCCAACTGAATATGTATTTGACTTTTCAACCTACATCCACCCACAGATTAAAACAGCTCTTCCTTCAACTCCACTCTCCACTATTTAGTATCATCTGCATCTAAAGAAAAACAATCCACTCCACATTACAGAATCAAACGTAACCGACTCAACTGCATCGATAAACTCCACAAAACCGACCACGCGTTCACTCGTCGACCCTCCATCAAATTTGCAATCCGCGAACGATGCACCTTCGCAACCATCCCTCGGGCACGAGAATTCAAATTTAAGGAACACCCTGTGCACGTCGTACAGCTGTAGATCAATTACCCCCGATACGGGTATATCCAGGTCGTACGAGGCACTGGATGACGTTCAAACAAAAGGATACCGATGGACGCTGATAATCACGCGAGGCTGGCGTGCACGCAAAAAAGGCAAGATCCTGCGGAGCGGAGGATGATCGCGCCCCGCCATTTGTAATAACTATTAATTAGCAGGCGTTATCGTTGCTCACGAGATCCAGGTATCGAGCACGTCCCCCCTGGCTAAATGGGAACGTCACGGTGCCCGTGTAAGTGGCTTGTCTAACATTTTGATTAACACGTCTCTGGCAGAACGACGAGGCGGGGACGGCCAGCGAGACGCTAGAGCCTCCCCTCTCCTCTCTTACCCGTCTTTTATTGTGCGTACGGACGTAGGTTGGTATTAGCTTGTCAAGGAGAAGGCGGACTGTCACTCAGGAACCTGAAAGACTGTCTGACTGTCAGGGGGAGGGTACCGACGCCGGGGCTGTGGGTCCCGTGGATCGATCTGTTAAAAACATGTTTACACGCTACCACCGCTTTTCACCTCTCCTCCGCCTCGCCAACACTCCCACCTTGCCTTTTTCGAAGTCGCTGGGGTCCCTCTTGTTCTCCCTTTTTTCCCCCCCTCGACACCCGTGGCTCCACGGATCCCACCGTAGTCTAGCCGTGAACGAAATTGGACGGGTAAGTTGGTCGACTATTTGCTTTCTCGAAACGGGCATCCGAATCGAGCCGGGAATTAACCTTTCCCTCTACCTGAGGGGGCTTGATTCTTCTCGGTAGGTGTGAATGTATAACGGCGGGGGGGTTTGAGAAATAAGGCTGACTCGAGCCCACTTCTGTGTGTCGCGTCTCCAGCTTGTCGAACCGTGAACAGATATTCTGGTTCCTGCTCCCTGGGAACGGTTCGGTCGAGTTCCTCTTCGGGGCTGGCGAGCTCTAATCGCGCCCCTGGAAGTCCTGGAAATTGATCAGGCTTCCGTGAGACGATGCTGTCCCTGTACGCGTGGAAATATCGCGCTGCGGAGGCTCGCTTAATGTCGAACGCATCTTGGACGTCAGCTCGATAGATCGTAACCGCGCGCCGTAATTGCGCCAGTTCATTTCGTATTCTCGTCGGACGCGGGGTTTTGTATTTCGTCGCGTCGAATTATCATACGTTCACCTCGCTATGGCGCTTCGGCGGGATTAAATTTTCACAGTGGACCGGTACTGATTCGCGTTCGTTCGTGTTAATAGGTCGTTTATACGCCGTTCGTCCCGTTTGGATAAAACGTCCTCGGGTCTTCGTTAGTTTTCCACGCCGTTCGTAACTCCCGCGTGTCGAACCGTGACGCAGACTTAGAGTCGTTCCTTATTACCTACGGGGATTAACAATATTGGACCGTGTACCGTTAGTTCAAAGATAAATGTCAGAGTTTGATACTTGTGATCTCTCTGTTGAACCTTGGGATATTCTTGGCTTTGTTCAAATAGCTATTTCAATGTTGTTCGAAAGATTCTTGCGGGTTTAGGACGCCCTGCATGTTTATACTTTAGGATTTCGGGACCCCGATTCGAGGAATATATCGAAATCGTAGAAAAAGGTAAATGGGACAATCTATGTAGTAGGAATAAGGCCTACTTATTGTTAGTTACGCAGAAAAGTATCAACCCTCAACGATCTGAAACTGAGTAGGTAAATTTAGTCTGAAGATTTTAATTGATAAAGAAAAATAGTTTTATTTCTTGTTATTTTTTTACAAAGTTTAATAATGGAATGTTTAATAGTGAGTAGTGTAATTAATATTATTTTAAATTTTCTGTAGCTTTTGTTTCTTAAGCCTAAAATGCAACTTGGTACTTTTATCAATCTATGGGTTGGTAATTTTTTGCAAAATAAAGATCACAAAATTATGAGATCATACTTCGTTTAACTAATTTTTTGTTACTTGGAGGATTGGTAGCTGTCTGCCCAACTAGACCCAATTATGAATCGATCATGGCGGTACTGAAAAAACATTTCAAAACTGTTGCTTATATCCCTATGCAACCCGAGTACAAGCAGCCCAAATAATAGCCCCGGTTTCCCTGGAATATAACACGTCAACATAGTATTTATCAAAAATCAATAAAATACACGGGCTGTAACTCAGAATTACATTTATTACAGCACTTAATACATCCATAAAACGAGTCACATGAAATTACTCTAAAAACATCCAATTAGCAGCAGGACGATCGACGTGACCGTATCGACGTTCGAATCTCGCCGATGCCTTGTTGATCGATGAAATTTTCCTGTCCCACGGACGCAACCAGTTTCGCGGTACGGCTTCGAGCCGATCTCTCTCTTTCACGACTTTTCACACGGAATTTAAATTACTCGCTCGGCTAGGCGGTCTAACAGGTGTACTCCAATTAACAGCGTCTCTTGGCGAAAAAAGGGGTAGGCAAATTTACCGGTCGGTCGCGATTAAAATTCCAGAACAGCGTCTCGATTTATAGTTTCCCGTTACTTTCGAAGTCGCGGACGAAAAACAGACTAATTACCAACCCTCCAGGACTCGTCCATTCATTGGAAACGCTTCCACATGCTCGAGCTTCAACTTACTCTGCCCTCGTAGACACCAGCCAACTAGCTGCGCAAGTCTTACTGTACGTTTTTAATTAAGCCTCGCGCATACCATCCACTTTTTGCCGATCGACAGTTTAGTGGATGTCGTAAATGCCATGAGCTTATATGGGATCGCGAATATTTGTTAATTGCGCATGGAGTGGATATAATACTTAAACAGTGGTCGATGCTATCGAGCATTAAACTGCAGTTCAGTCGATGGAAAGTCGATAGTATACGCTACATCTCAATTTAGAGAAATAATTAATTTTTTTCGGAATAACCTTCCTGTAGAATTATTGAAGAAGCTACTTTAAACTATCATTGATTAGTCAACTGATAAATTAGAAAACTTGAGAATGGTAATTGCAGTCGAATTCCATGTTTGGTCCACGGAAACTACTACACATGTATATCGCTATGACATATTCACTCCTCTTGTGTCGTCCTCACTAACAAGGAGAGTATTTTAGGTGTCCGCCTCCGATCATTTTGATTTTGGGATATGTTATAGAGGACCGAAAAATAAGAAATACGTGTTTTTTTATTTTTCCCCGTTTTCACATTTGGGGGTGAACACTGCCGTTCAAAGTTAGGGTTGAAAAATCATTTTTGTGGAATATCTCGAGAACTATTAGAGATAGGGGAATAGTGTCAATGGACGAATTTTGTGTCTTTAAATGCGAAATATGACTGCATCACCAGATTTTCAAAAAGTCCATTTGTTTAAATAATACATAAAAAATTGTTATGATTTTGCAACCCTAACTTTGAACGCAGTTTTCACCCCCCAAATATGAAAACGGGGAAAAATAAAAAACACGTATTTCTTATTTTTCGGTCCTCTATAACATATTTAAAAATCAAAATGATCGGAGGCGGACACTTAAAATACTCTCCTTGTAAGTGCCATTCTTATTGCCTCATTTGCGTAGTTCTACAAGCTAACTATCTCACGTCTCTTATCCTCTGCTCCTCATCGCTCAACTAAATCGAGTGACCACGAAGTATCCATATTCCATCGCCATTTGAGGCACGTCGCAGTTCCGAGAAAAACTCTTCCCCAATGCAAAGGCATTTCCCGAGGACGAGTTAGCTCCTCTTCCCGGTTAGCAGGTTCAGCAAATATGAGTCGTACGATCGTTATGTCCTAAGAGCCCTGACAAAACTACATAACTACAATGCTGGCGAGACGCCGGGAATATTCCCCCGGCTAGGACACAGCTTACACCCTGAAGCCTCTGGTAGTGGCTCGTAGACATTTTTCCAGTGGCAGCCGTCAGTGGAGCAAGTGACGCACGCTCGACAAATGGTCTCGTCCGCCTATTTTCAGGCCGAGCTCGCTCGCTCCGCCGGGGCAAATAAGCACGGTTTACAGTGGAGGGTGGAGGGGTTGGCGGCGTTACTTATGCAACGCAAAACGTCCCGCTGGAAGAAGAGAGCAGAGGGCGGCGGGTGCAACGGGGGTCGGCAGGCTCGGCCAAATTCATGCCCTCTTAGAATACAACCCTTGTGCGGAAGGGTCGCCCCTATATTACTTACGTAGCCGTAGCTCGTCGCCCCCTTTTATGTACGCAGAGCCCCGCGTATAATACTCGCCTCTGCTATGAGCCACGGGGGTGGCACCACTGGCTCGTTGGATCAGTCTCTTCTCAAATTACCCATCGTTTAGAACTCGTTTTCACCCGCGAGCGCAAGTGCATACAAATATGTATGCTGATCGGCTAGGAAAGACGGGAGTACGTGTGCTGGTGCACGAGGGGGATGAATTACAGCTGAAGTCCATCTTTAAGTGGTGGACGATCCATCAAGTCGAGTAGCAAATTCGATGGCGTATCTCGAACGTCTATTTTATTTCTGTGAGCCTGCCATCGCATTGAGGAAAAGAGATTTAAAAGACATTTATTACTAAATGGCTTAACGAGGTCGATCGGTAACGGTGACTGGGAATTAATATTATTCGGTCGAATATTAATATAAACGGGTGATTCGAAGCGACAGGCAAGAGACGGTCGCGAGTGTCACCGGTTCTCTCTGTGGAACTTAATTTCTGCCCGTTGAAACGCCGCTTCTGATTCACCTCAAGGACCGGCTCGATCGCGCGTTAGTGGACGTTGATCCGATTATATCGTGGCGCCGATCGAGGAATCCTTTGAACGTTAATCTCGTCTGTTAAGTCGCCCCGCGGATAGCCGGTCCAGCGTGTAGCTGTTGCGCGTGAGATCGCGGAGCGGGCGACAGAATCGGGCCAATGCTCCGCGCATGCTTCCACGCGGATCGCGATTAAAGGTATTTAGACGCGACGAACATGGCCACGGTGAATCCACGCAGACAGCTCGACCGTTCGACTCGCGGCGTCATCTTACCAGTGTTGCTTTGGAATAATGGCCACGGTTGTTATTCACGATTTTACGGCTATCGGAGATTACACTCATCCAATTATTCCAGTTAAGGATCGTGACTGGATGATTCTGCTGCGCGCGCGCGTTGAGAGGCAGTGAATATATATATTTCTGCTCGTGGCAAGGTTTTGTATGGAGATTATGGAATTTCGGGATTTCAATTGATGGATTGTCTTCGTTATTGCCCATTGTGCGCGCTGTCTGCGGAATCTCACGGCTGATTGTGCAATTTGCGCTATTATAGATGATAGGACCATTTTATGGGGATGGATGTGTTGAAGATATTTCGTGGACGCATTAGTTTCTTTTTTTGTGTGGAATCTGTGGTGTAGGGTAAAGGCTGGTAATATGGAACACCTGATTTTAAAAGCTTGTCAAAAGTAGGGGAATTTTTTTTTTTTTAATAAAACTGACACGAGGGGACGGAGGAACTAATGTGTAATTATATTTACATCGTCAAATGTAAAATATATCTAATTGATTTCCAATTAAAGTAGAAAAAACGAAAGGAGTGAAAATCAGCTGTTTGAAAAAAATGGTACCTAATGTGGAACACCTAGGAAATTTGTAAAGAAAACTGAAAAATCTTTACTTTTCTTAATAAAAATGAAGATTTATTAACTAGAAGGTACAAATAAACAAATATACATCATTTTTGGAATTTGTTTCTGCTTTCTGCATCTCCTCCACGTTGGGCACGTGAATAATACGTCGGAAGCCCCACATTCTTCGTATGCCCACTAAAAGCAGCGAATAGATTGGGTCCACTTTTCATTGTCATCATTTTTATAATTACCATCGCAAAGTCGACTTCATGTATGTTAGTCGGTATGTTCCATATTACATACACACATGTTCCGATAAGAAATTAAGAAATATACTAAGGAGAAAGTAATTTTGTGGTAAACTATTGTTGAATAATCAAGAACACACATATGTAATAATAGATTATACCAGAATAATACTTTGTAACTTACCTTCACTACAATACTTAACTGTTTGATGCACTCTTCAGAAACTTTTACACACCACGAAAAATATAAACGTTTCTCTTTCAGTGATGGATGTTCGACTAGTGCTCAATAATTGTCAGTAAGGTGAATGTCCCAATTTCTGCTCATTTAAAAGGTTACTCGTCAGAAAGCAGGTGTAAAAAATTTGTTTGCGATCAAAATTTGCAGAGTATTTGATTAATTCTTTAATAATAAATCAACCAGTCGAAAACTATTTAAGAAAGATATTTCAAGATGTTTAACTACTAGTAATTTGTAATTAAATATAATGCTCTAAATGTCCGCATTTCTGCTCACGAAAAATAGCAATGTATGTATTTCAATTCACCATTTGTACCACTTTCTACTCACATAATATGTTGCCTTTTCAGGTTAAAATAAGTTACATCTTTTATGGAAATGTTTCATAACACAACAGTAAAGTATAAAATAATGGATAAACAAAAATTAAAATGCCTTCGAATAGAAATAGAGGTTACAGCATATATTGAATTTTGAGATTATGTTGCTAAAATTTTGGTGAGTAGAAATGCGGACACTTGACCCTAATCCTAATCACCTGTTTTCTACTTAAAATAATCAAAAATAGTAAAAAACCTAAATCCAGAACACATTGTGGTATCTGCGTTTGTTATTAAATAAGAACGTTTACTGCAAAAACTATTCTCTGCCCAATTATCGAATACTAATAGTGACCCTGTTCCCTACCACAACCAGCTAAAACACGGTCGAAAAATCATGAGTCTATCATTTTAAAAGTTTTTCGTATCTTATGCTGCACTTTGATTAGCACCATGCTCGTGCAATACTCGCGTAAATGTTCAAATAATTTAGAATTATATTGTTGTAACTATAGTACAAACGTGGCGCTTATAATAATAAGAAAAATACGAAATGAGCAGAAATGGGAACATGATCAGAAATTGGAACATTCACCTTATCATCGTCTATTGTGCCTAGGAATCCAGTATAGACAATTACCAGAAGAGTTCGTTATTTATTTACCGAAATATTACGAAGTTCCATATTACCTGCTGTTCCATATTACCTGCCTTTACCCTATTAAGCATTATTGGACAGAGAGTGTATAATGATATGGCACCGACCACATTTTATTTCATTCTTACCACTGCTGATTAAATAGCAGCTGCAACCCTAACTCTAATGGAATTATATTGAATCCTTATCTCTTCGCAAGGAATGACTATCGAATTTAAATCATTTTATTGAACTGAATACCCAAGATAGCCTATTCTCGATTTCGAGAGGGAAATTATTTTTCTATTAAGAGAGCATAAGAAGAGAAACACTCTTAATGCCCCACCTGGCAAAGTATCGTCTCGCGCGAAACATCGGAAAGTAAGAACGATTCCAGGTTAAACGATCCACCGAAGTGTGGTTATCAGCCCCGGCTGGTGGCCAGGAGCATTTCTGTCTTCCTCCTCAGAAGAGTCTTTACGTGTCCGATGCTAATGAACTTCCATCTCCGTTCCCCGTACGTGTCATCGATCATTGCTCTCACGGCAAGAGGATCCAGTGGGAGCCGATGGTTCAGCGTCCCGACGAGTGTACGCGGCGTCGACAGCTGCTTTATTCTTCGGATAGCACGGCGGGTAGCTGGATGAAGGCGCGAGGATGGAAGGAAAGGGAGGCGGGGATAGCTAGCGAAGAGCAGAGCGGAATAAGGGTGGAAGGGAGAAAATGGCATAAGTAGGCAGAGGACGGCATCTTTGACAAATTCGATTCGCGTGTCACGGCACGCGGAACACGCTGAGAGCCGGAAAAGTGGAGGGTGTTCCACTCTCGCAGTCGCTAAATCAGCTAAATGGCTGGCAGCCAGGGGGGTGGAAACCTGTGTAACGCGAGGTGTGACAGGCGTGGCTGACGCCATCGGGCGAAATCTTGAATATTTGATGCCCCGCGTCTCCAGCCACCGACGACGACGGAGGCGACGAGATAAAGAGAGCCCCACGGCTTTCACCGTCATGTAGGAAACGTCTCGTCAGCTGCTCGCCAGGAGGAATCGCATCTCTGCGGCTGTAGAGTAGTCGTCCTCTCGCTCCTGCCCTTCCCGAACGTTATTCGTCATCGTGTCCCTCGCCGAGCTATTATTCAAGGATCCGAGCCTGACGGAAATTGCTCGGGTCAGGATCGGTGTCTTCTTCGAAATTCTTAGGGCTACAGGGGTGGCGACGAGAACGCACAGGACCCTTGCTATACCTCGTCCACTGCGACAAAGTCACTCGACATGAATTTATAAAAAAAATTCACTTCATCCAACTTCTCCTGCCCCACTCTGCCATAGTTACTCGTTACATGGCGCAGAAGAAAGTACCTACACAGGAAGAGCCAACTACCCTTCGTCATCGGGTCCTGTCCCCGAAACGGCACTTGCCGCGCCACGACATCCACTCCGGCATTATGAGTCATTTACGATCCCGACCAGTGCCAGCCGCGTTCACGGTTTTACGACGTGTGTGCTCGGAACGTTCCAGCTGCGGCAGGACGATTGAATTAAGCGTCTTAAAAGCGGCGATCTCGTTTACGTGGCCACGGAATCATCATCGCCGGCGTCCATTTCGAAACGGCGCAAACAGAGTTTTACTGCCCCCCGGGCAAACAAGGCTCCGCACGCCGCGTAGCGCTCGTCCCGGAAACTCATCCAATTAATCATTTTACGATCCATCGGGTTTTTCTCGCTGCGCCCTGCCACACCCACCGCTCGCGCATTTATTCTCCTCTCGTACCGACGTCGTCTTTCCGCGGGCCGAGGCATTAAAACAAGCTTGCCCTCCACCGTCCGGCCCCGCGCTATTGATTTATATTCGCGCCGCGTATGTTCGACCACTCGCTGGACAGAGCTCCATCATCCGGCCCAGGGAAGCCGGTGATAGGAAGCTGGACACGGCCGTAACGTTTATAGACACTTCAAATTTCTAACGGCCAATGGCCTGCGCTTTACCCTGTGTATCCGGCGCGCTCGAACTTGAAAAGGGAGCAACCGTTCGTGACTGTCGGCGATTCGAGCGTGGCTGCAATCGACATTAATGCATACTAATGCCGACCGTGCTATTCACTTTTCGCGTGGCTCGCGTGTACGCGCGCGGCATTAATTCACGATCGCCCCGTCGACTTCGGAGGAAATTCGCTGTGTTCGGAATGGCACCCAGGGACGCAGGCTCTTCTGACGCTCTGCTGCTGCGTCGTTCAAGTCGTCGATTTTGGTGGCTGGAGGAAGTTAAGGGGGGTGGTTTGTGAGGAGGGAAGAAGTAGGGGAGACCGGGGCTAGTTGTTACACATTTCAGTTTTTTATTTTTTATTTTTCTTTGCATTCCATTTTCAATACTATCAATGACTCTGATTTAAAGTACGTTCTTTCCTCTACCGATGACCGCTATCGCATGTAATTAAACGAAAACCATGGCTTTGAAACAAGCCATTTTGAAAGTCGAGACATGTTGTAACAACTAGCCCCTACTCGGGGCTAGTTGTTACGCAATACGGGGCAAGTTGTTACAGAATTAAATTTTACGAAACGAGGCTTATTATGAATAATATAATTATATTTTCTTGAACAAAAGCAAGTTTATTAATATTAAGAATCTGTTACAATAAATATACAATAAAAAATATATTTGGAAAATAATAAAAACTACTGAAGTCAGTTGCACTAATTATCGTCATCCGTTTCATACAGGGACTCGCAATTAATGCACACATTAAAGTGATTCTTCGGTGTTGCACACTTCTCATGTGCCCACTTTTTGCATTCCATGCACTGAAACCACTTTGTGGAGCCCCTCTTTGAATTTGAAAAAGGAGAGAGACAGTGCAAGCAAACGCATTCTTCATCTTCGGAGGAGGAGTGTCTATTATTTGTGGTGGATTTATTTTTCATCTGCCTTTTCTTTACTGTATGTTTTTTTTATTTTTATGTCATCAGTTTACTTTCTAAAACTTTTTAATAAAATCTTTTTAGGTTTTGATTTGTTACTTTTCGTTTTTTCTTTTAACAGTTGTTCCTGACGTATGGATTCTCTTACAGGCGTGTTCGTTAAAATTTCTGATTTCATCTTCTTTCTTCGTACAATTGTGGTCTTTTTTCCGCTACAGGATACGGTTTTACTTGTTCAGGAGTTACATGTGGTTGACATGAGTTGGCAAAACTTGTAGACGGTTCAGACGTATCAATAATTATAAACTGGGACACTATTTTATTCTGAGGAGATTCCCCCTCGATTATAGTTTTATCTAAATTATGTGGAAGAGAGCCACCATAGTGGCGTTCTGTTCCAAAAAATCATTTAGCGGGAAACCACTATAGTGACTCGTGGTAACTAAAGGATTAAATTAATAAATTAGTTACTAAATACAATGTAACAATATGCCCCTTTCCCTCTGTAACAACGTGCCCCTTTTCGTATGTAACAACTTGCCCCGGTTGACACCATTGTGTATAAAAAGCTATAAGTTCATACCAGTTGGGTGTATTCTTACGTTCTTGTTGCCAATCTGTAGCTAAAGGAACACTGATTCAAACGTGGTAATATTAATTTACATACATTTATCTGCCTGTTCGGTAGAAAAGATTGAAGTAGAAAGAGAAAAGTTACTATTAGTACCGAAAACACAAACAAACTGTAATAAAGTGACAACGCGTGAACCGACTACAAACAAACAACATACACACCTGTGTATGGTTGAAACACATCAGCCACTTCATCGTCGAAGTGATAGCGCGTGCGAAAAAAATTTAAACTGCTTTGTAACAACCTGCCCCTGTAACAACTAGCCCCGGTCTCCCCTACGTTTTTCAGTTTTCAATTTTTGTGATTTTTATTCGAATTAATTACTTAATAACGAACGTGCTGAAATATACTCTGGTCCTTCCAAGAGGATAATCGCAAGTGAAAAGTTAATATATTGCAAGTGAAAGCTTGAGAAGGTAGATACAAAATGAATGAAGAAATGTTACTTGGATTTTGTTGCTCCTGGAATATACCTATTGTGATATCGAACTTCAATTATCGTCTGGAGTGTACATTGGTATAAATACAATGGTGCAACGATTATTAATAATATCACAAACGATAGGAACACGAAAGGATCCAAAAAGACAACCACGAAAGAAAGTTGAAGAGGGCGAAGCAGAAGCACTGAACTCGTCAATACATCCCTCCTTCTATAACTTCCAAAATCAATTAATCCCCCTCCATAATCTGCATTTCTCCCCAAAACCCGCCTCATCCCGAAATATTTGAACTTGATGCTTCGACACAAAAACTACCACCCCCCTCAAAACCATACATCTGGAAAGATCGATATGAGACCGAAACAGTGCAAGAAAAACAGAAATAAACATAGACAGCATCGAAGGGTGGGAGAGAGGGAGGGGAACACAAACCAACGAAGTGCAAGGGGAAGCAAGGGCGGAACGAGCGTGTTCGTGAAAAGTACGAAATCGTCGGTTGATAATGGGTGCAGTTTATCAGCCCCCCTCGACCCCCTCGCCGCCGTTCCGCGTTCCACTGCCGAGTAAAATCCACCCACGCTTTTCCGCAGGGAACAGCGACAGGGACGAGCCGCGCAGAAGGGGGCGGTTTCATTGTACCCGCGGGCTGCAAACAATAATCATGACACGCTGGATTGCCCGGCAATGACAATGGGAATTGATGATATATCGATTGCTCGCGGCCAACGACACCGTATAATTGTTTTACAACGGCGGCGCCGCCGATAGAGAGCCGGGTGCGGCTACGTAAAACCTCTCTCGAACAGCTACGCGCGGGATGTATGCACGCCTACGCGCCCTTTTCGGCCGATCGACCAAACGACAAAAAGAGACGGACGGGGGGGGGGAGGGGAGGGAAAGCGAGAGAAAGAGAGAGGGGGGTTGGAAACGCGATCATTCGCGAATAATTATTATTGTTCGACGCATCGAACCGGTTGTTTACGAGATATGTATACGGGGAAACGAGTCCCAGCGACACGGAACCGATTGCGTGAGAATCGAAAGGCCGCTGGAATACGGGAATAGCAGATGCTCCGTTGGTCGATACTTTTATTGATCGTTGCCCTCGTTCCTTGTTTGGTATTTCGACATTACTTTTTGTGTTTGCGACTGATTCTTCTGGTTTTCTCAGTGCAGATTGAGAAGTGGCAGGCTAGGAGAAGTAAGCAGATTTTAGTTTGTTTACTTTGTTTTTAATTTGGCGTTCTTTGACATGTCCCCTTTTCGAAAGTGAAGCATCTGTTCGACATTTATATGTAACCTGAATGCATTTTAAGTTGATATTTTCTCTGGCCTGTGCTCGTTCCCTCCTTCAAAGTGAAACATCTGCGTGCAGTCTATAATAAAGAACTTGAACTAATTTTAATTTCATGTTCAGCGCTATGTTCCACTGTCTCACTCCCTGTTTCGAACCTATTGTCTTGAATCTTGCTACTTGAATAGTCAGTACCAATGCGCCGGTCGGGCAATTTCGACACATTCATCAATTCAAGTTCATCACTTACCTTGCCTAATCTGATATTTCCCTTAAGGGGGGAGCCTGGTGTAACTAAATGAAAATCGAGGCATTTTCGGGATTTTTTTTTAAAGAAAGTATTGGATAGATCTTTCTGAAACTTTCAGGATATTGTATTAACAGGTTAAGGTATATAACAAAAAAAAAAATTGATTAAAAAAGAGCGGCAAATAACAAAGTTATGCCCAGTTCGTTGGCGACGCAATTATTGCACTGCGGGCAACGTAGCGTCTTTTGGTTTCATCTGAAACCAAAAATCGAACAATTTTCTTTTAGTTCATGAGTGTACGCACAGAATGAAGAAATTTGAAACTTAAAAGATGCAAAATGAACAAATGGCGGCCTCTGGAATAAAAAGTTCACTGTTTCCAACGAAATTTTGCCTTAAATGTCTAAAAAAAAGTTATTTATTTAAACAATATCATTATACTAATAACTTAGTACTATGAAGAAAATGTTCACAAATATCCGTGCACAAGGCCAAGTCGATTGGTTGAATATTTTTTGAGTTACATTGCCCGCAAAGTGTAAAACTGTCGTTTCGAGAAAAACGCATTTAAAGTTGTGTGGTAGCCTGGCGCTCCGTAGCAAAATCGGCTATATCCGCTTTAATTTTTCGAATTTCGTTTTGCTGCTTTGGGAGCATATTATCGTGACGTTCAACTATTGATTTATGCAAAAAAAAAAAATCGGTTTCTTCGATCCGCTACACCAGGCTCCCCCCTTAATGCCTCGGTGTACCTACTAATCTTCCCTCTCAAAGTAGCTGATCTGCCCGCGGGTTTACAAGCACCCCGAATACACCGAGGCACAAAGTCAGTCCTCGTATTTTAAATCCCACAGAGAAATGCATCCGTGAACACTCGCGACGCTGCAGCATGTCCCAAGCACCCCTTACAAATTTCCAAGCAGGAATTCGCTGCGTAAACGGCCAACGGGTCGCGCCCGGAGGGAAGAAGGCCCTTCTTGAAGGCGCCTTCGTGGCGTCAGCGTGTGGAATCGGGCTGAGAAATAATCCACCCGGCCTCATAAGCAGCGTGTCACATGCAAGCGCGTTGTTGCGGGAGCGGATGTGTTCGCTAAGAACAGGTGGTGCCTAAAGGGCGGAGAGATTTGTAGTTTCATTAGGCAGCGGCTGCTGCTTATGACGCAGGGACCCGGTTGTCTACAACCACTTACATCGCTACTTACCTGCGTCGTAAGTAACCTCTATGGATCTAACGGTCTCCAGACTCGCGGGAAAAATTAGCATGTGCGCCCACGCGGGAGCTGCTCCACTAATTCTGGACCGCTAACACGGTTTAAGGATGGTTAAAGCGTGAAAGCGGGTGCTACGCGTTGTTTCGATGTAACAATATTTGTTAGCCGGAGTGTGATCAAAGAGAAGATCTCTCTGTGTTCATTAGGAGCTATTACAGACGACGAAGAGAGTCGTAGGGTGTTCTGTGATGGATTTTAGTTGACATTAAAAGCTTGATAATTTCAGTATTTTATTAAAATGTAACACTATTTTTGGCAGGTTCTGTGGATGCGAATTTTTATTCGACAGGTGGAAACCACCCTTCTACTTAACCAAGTTGCTTTAACTTCTTGGTCTCTAGGTGCTATTTTCTTTTTTAGATAGAAATGCAATCGAAACGAACGAATACATCCCCGTACAACCATGTCGTTACTATATAGCTGAAACGACATTGTTATTCTTCGGAATCCTGCTTAAAACGCCACCAATCTCTTTCCAGATAGTACAGATCATTTGCCGAGATCCCGGGAGATCCTGAAAAAATGGCGGATCGAAAGTTTGCAGCTTCGCGGGACCGCAAAATTGGCTTTCGACGGGATCCAGCTGGAAAAGTTTCCCCGATTGCAGCCAGGTCGGGTCAGGTAAGGGCGACGAAGAGATTTTAAAGAAGTTGGCCAAATTGCGCGACGATCTCGAGGAAACGACACTCTGCTCGCGTGTTCCCGCAGCCGAGACGCCGCCCTGAAAACTTTTTGATGCTGGTGTCGCGCCGGGAGGGGCACCCACGACTTCAATTCCGCATTCATGCATTCGCACGAAAAAGATGCAGATGGCGTTCGTATAATACGTGGCGGGGAAAGGGCAGCTGCACGGATCCGCCGATTTTGCGGAACGATCTGAATAAATATACAGCCCTGCCTCTTCTCACGCGTGACGGAGCACGAACCGCGGGCCCCATTGTGCCCCTTTTGTCGCTCAATTAGCCGTCGGGGTGGTTAATCCGCAGCCTCTTGCTCTCGGTGTAAATATTTTAGCGATACATGTAACCGAAGAGTAAGCGGCTGTAACGACACCTCCAGGTCGTTTATCGTTTATTGATCCTGAAGATAACATTCCGTAGATATGAATATTTAAGTATGGAATGCTGTTTTTTTTAAATCAAAACGAACTGAAGCATTCCTGAAAGCGTGACCTTATCAAAAATCTCTAATCACAAAGTGAAAACGATGTCAACTTCGTTAGAATTGGGGAGCCTAGTGGAAAACAGGCACATGCCACATACCTATGCATAAATTTCAACTTCTTCGTACCATTAATTCGTCCCTGCAATGCAGTGTAATTCTATCTCCTCCTGATATAACAGCTTGTAGGACGTTTCGCCGAGCAGGATCATATTGAATTTTCTTCGCGCTGAGAAGAAACAAATGCGTAGTAGAAAAAAGGGCCCACTCGGCTCCTCAGAGACACATGACCTAATAAAATTAATTTTTCAGCCAAAATTTGATAGTAGTTGCCATTTACCATCTAATTCAAGTGCCATTTAAACTAATTACAATTTCGCACCGCATTGTCTATGAAAGCAATTTCTCCTTCAATTTGCTTCTCCTCTAAAATCCTAAAACGGTGGCATGTGTCTGCTTCCCGCTAGGCCCCTCAATTCCAAAGACAAGCAAATAAGAAGCGAATTAACTATAAGTTCGTATCGCTTCCCTATCGGCAATAGCATTCGCCAGAAACGGTTCCCACAAATTCCAAATACGAAATTACTACTCGAAACGAGGCTCGTTCCTCGACAAAGAGCACCGTGCCACGTCCTCTTAATCCCAGTGTCCCGGCTGACGAACCCTCGCCTCAAGAGACACGCGTGTTACAACGGTTCCTACCGCGTCACGCTCCTTTCGAGCCGCTCGAGGTGGATGATTATTCCATCGTTTCCTCGTCGCTCTTCTACCTTCTTTTTTTTTTCTCGCGGCCACGAACGTGCCACGGACTCTGATCCGCGGATCTCACGGCGTGACGCAACCGCAGCAGCTCTCGAGCCGCCGTGGAACATCCCCCGCGCCCGACGCCACCCCGTTCCTCCACGTCCAACGGGATGTATCGACTCGGCAGAAGTGTCTGGACGTGTTTCTGCCCGAAGGCGCCGTAATTACGGGTATCTTTTATAGGCAGGAAGGAGATATTTATACAGCAGACGTACGAGAGGCGCAGGGGCGGGGGGGGGGGGGATGATCGAGGAGGCCCTCTTCTCCGCGATGACGAGACCTTTTTCTATCCCCGTGGTGATCGGTCGGACGTGAGGAGGAAGGGGTGTACGCCGTGTATTCGGTACGGCTCCCAGAGTTCGTCCTAACCGCGTTATTTCGTTCCTCCTCTCCTCGCCCGAGCGTGGCGAATTAAGCGGCCATTCAACGGAATTCGACGCGTTGAATGTTTCCAAGCTTGTTTGCTTAAACGCACAATACGTCGCCACTCCGAGTGGAATGAATCGATCGAATGCTATAACGAGGCGCCCGTGAGGAATCTGATGGACGAGCCGGCGATTGCTACAGGACGACCGATAACACTGTCCAACAAAATTAAACTTTTTTTCTGTTCTGTAACGTTCAATAGCCGCGTCTTATAGATTTCTGTGCGCTGGAAACGAATGCGCAAACCGTTTATCACCATCACCCTCGGTTTTCGATAAATTCGATTTTGGAAAAGAAATGCAAATTTTCAACTTTGCACGTCTTTTGTGTGCAAACAATAATAGTTATTCGGTTGCATGGTCGGTCAAATTATTCTATGAACCCTAGCGAATACAAAGATATAAGTTTAAAGAACGATCAAAGGGAAAAGGACACCCGAAATGCACCAATTTTTGCGTATATCTTGCTATATATTTTAATAACTAAGGGTCTAGGAGAAAATTTAACTGCTCCACGCGACGCAGCAGAAATTTTTCTTTCGGGAACCACCGACAGAAGTGGTAAGTCACGTTTTGTTTTCAATACAGAAGCGAAATAGTTTGTCAAAACGTGTGCTGTCGACAGTGGTATTCACGCGCGTTAAGCGATTGTGCGACGCTGAGCGGCTGTATATCGCGTGCCGCCGTTGACTACCACTGTCGACGCCGCACGTTTTGCCAAACTGTTTTGCTTCTGTATTGAAAACAAAATGTGTTTTACCACTTCTGCTGATGCTTTCCGAAGGAAAAATGTCTGCTGCATCGCGTGGAATGGTCAGATTTTCTCCTAGACCCTTAGTTTTGGAAATAAATTTAAAGATATCTGCAAAAGTGGGTGCAATTCGGGTGTTCTTTTTCCTTTGATCGTTGTTTAAACAGATTTAAATGTTCATAATCCAATAATAACTTATAGCGTTGTATTCGGGAGGGTTCATAGAATAATTTGGCGTAACAAGCAACCGAATAAGTAATACCGTTTCGACACAATAGATGTTCAAATTTGAAAATTTGCAGTTTTTTTTCAAAATCGAATTTCTCAAAAACTGAGGGTGATGGCGACAAACGGTTTGCAGATTCGTGTTCAGCGCACAAAAATCTATAAGAAACGGCTATTGAATCTTACAGATCAAAAAGGTGTTGAACAGTGTAATGGAACAAGGGGATCCTTCTGGATACCATAAGGGAGCGGATCCATCTTGAATTTCTTTGCTTATCTCCTCCTTTACGGGGATACTTTTTATCGTGGCGCTTCTTTTAGACAATTTCTCGCCTCTGTTTAAGAATCTTTAAGAATCTTGAGACTCTGTGCAAATATTAGAGCTTCTTGATTCTTGGAGGATCGTTCGATTAACTGGACTGAAGAATGTAAAGTCTAGGGGAGGGGCGATGAGGGGGGGGATGGTGATAGAGGGAGAAACGGTGAGCGAGTTAATTTCATAGCTGATCACCCCGGGTAATCCGAGCTGGGGCGGCGCCAGTGATGCGGAAAACAAAGCTGCAGGGTGCGACGAGTCACCCTACCAAGCTTTTCCGAGTCGTACGTCATAAGTGCTTCCGCGCTAGATTCATCATCTTAGCCAGCTTCCCGACCGGGGTTATCCACTTCTTCCACCCTTGTCGACGATGCTAGACGGCACGGTGACGGGGATTATTCTGCTTGAACCGCCCTGAGACCTCGCCTTCCATCGTGTAACAAATCTTCTGCTTACCAATCTCTTCTTGCCTCTATTCCACTGCTTCATCGTGTCGAACTTAAACGAATAGTCGTTTTCTCTACATACGAGTACCTTCCGCGATGACTTTCTTATACGGAACGACTTCCAAAATTCGAGAGGAACGACACCATGTTAGTTTCTCAGATTTTTACTCTCCTAAGGCCACTGGTATCGGAAACAGCAAGTTTCGATCCTTTCAATTCAAATTCCACCCTCCACCTTTCATCCCCCAAAAGCAGCGTACATTTCATCCACCACCATCCGCCACTGTTAGCGCCGTTAACGCGACTCCTGCTTCCCATTCGTTAGCGCCACTTAACGTTCCACTTCCTCCACCTCCCCCGGATACGCTGCCGCGGCGTGATTCCGCTACAACCGTAAACGCGTCAAGCGGCGCGGGTAAAAACGCGGCGCATACGGTTCAGCCCCCCTCGGGTGATTTTTATGCGTGCATAAAACCGACATCGTTAAAACGCCTCGTGGCGGGAGGAGAGATTCCTGGGCACCCGGCGGGAAGGAGAAGCGGTGGATGGCGAAGGTGAGACAGAGACGGGGGGTGGTAAAACGTTGGAGGATGAAGAAGAGTGCGTGGGGCGTGAGTTGCGTACACACCGCAGCGCCCTAATGGTGGCTGCTTACGAGTTGATTTATTTATCGGAGTGGCAATGCCACGACGAATCCACCCCTAAGAGCACGCCAGATTAGCCGTGCCCCTGTGTGTATCTTTCTCGCGGCTCTATGGACGCATAATAGACACACGCGTGATAGACGAGAGAACGACACTCTACGCGGCGCGTCACGCCGAGAAGAATCGCGACCCCCCGGGCGACAACGCCGAGGAAGTGACGAATGTGCGTGCACGCAGATACAATGTGACGAGGGTGAAGCGTTTTCGTTAATATTTACTTGTACAAGCCTGGACACGTATATTCTCGTTGTTTGCGCACGGTTAGTACGCGGGCTTGAGGATTATTGCAGGCCTCTTGAGGGTGGAAATGAATTTTTTGGGGGTATTGGGGATAGTTGTGGAAGGGGCGGTGATCCTTGAGCTTTTTTGGTGGGTGGTGCTTCTTTGGGTTGCGTGGATGATTTAGTTATTTATGGGGTGCAAAGGGTGGTTTACGTGGCAGAGTTTGATTGAATAAAACTGTGAGGATGATACTTATTATTTATTGAAGAACAGAATATTAAAGGAGTTGTCAAGTATTCCGTTTGCCTGATATCAGAAATTGTAGTTAGCTCAAACAAAAAATTAAAAAAGGTTGGCAATCTGAACCAGCAAAAAGAGAAAATATTGAGAAACAAAGAAATGGCACCGTCTTAAAAAAAGTTTATCAATTTTAGCAAAAAAAAAAATTATTTTGTATCGTAGTAATTCAGTTTTGCAAACATTTGCAAAATTCTAGCTCGAACGATACAGTAGCATCTACCGAGTATGCCTGATATGTCTGAAATGGATCGGCACACTTGGTTTTTTGGCAATCAGGTCTGGAATCCGGAAGGATATTGTTCTCATCGCGATGCCCCTATTCCGCTATAAATGAATATTTTTACTTACAATTTTTTATAGTCTTAAAAGGGGACAGAAGAAAGCTGTAAACGCGCAAAATGATACGTGCAATACTGTTTCTTTTCTGAAAAATATTTTTTTTTCCAGCTGTAACAATAGAAAGACCTTAAAGTTTAACTAAGGCTTGAACTCTGCATTGAGTGAACTATGATCATGAGATTATTAATTCGAGTGCTAAAGCGGGACAGTTTATTCAAATTCGATTAACTTGAAAATGTAGGATCTACTAATTACATCATTAATAATTCCAACTGTAAGCGATCTTGACCAGCCTGCACATCGAGGTGGTTGAAGATTATGTCAAAGGTAGGAGTTGGATAGTCGGTGAAAAGAATAGACGCTGTGGGTTTTTACACTGGAAAGTAAAGTTATCCGACAGGCTAGCTCGATTTCAATTCTTCCAAGTCGAACGTAACAGCATTCCACCATTAACACGTCGTGTACGCGCGTGCATTATTATGTGTGGCATAGTAATCGGTCTTGGGAACGAGCCACTCGGCATCAGAATCACGTTTCCCATAATCTCCGGTAATCTCATAAATAATGCGCGGACTACGTGCGACGAGCCCGTCCGCCGTGTACCAAAAGCAGACACTCGTTTACCTGCTTTAAATCCGACAGATTCGTAACTGCAACACGAAATTCGAAATTTACATTACGCGATTTACATCGCTAAATAATACCGGGGAAATTTTTCGAAAATAAAAACAAATTATTAATTATCTACTAAAAAGTCTCCCGTGTAATTACATGAGAATATATCGATCTTTCAAGAACCTGTCTCCTAAATATATTTGATAACCACCCTGGGTCCATAAAATCATTTTCAAGCTTGTAAATTCTCTGCTTTGAACCACGCCGGATTCATTGCCAAACAAAGCGCTGCTTCGAGCCTCCGACACGTACCCCCGAGCTTTCGGGGGGAAAAAAGCAAATACGATATCGCGAAACAAAAACGAGTTATGCATCGGATTCAGCTCGAAGCCCTCCCCCTTCCGCCTATTTCCCCGCTCCGTGCTCCGAATTAATGCCAAGAAAATCCCAGCTCGGTCTCCAATAAAAACCAACAATGCCAGGGTGCAATCCTCTTTTTTTTTTTTTGCGAAAACAGAGAAATTGGGGGGAGGGTTTTCGTCGATCCGGCTACACACAAAAGCACGTGTACGCCGGGCTATGGAGACGAGGAGACGCTCGCGAATGACCGAGCAGTCGTCCATATTCCCAGGTATTCGACCTCGATTTTCACCCCTGTGAACCGAAGCGGGGATGAGCGCAGGGGCGGCGAGGGGAGGAACGGGGATAGCCGGGGAACCGAGGAGGGTGAGATCGGATTGACCTCGCGATTTGACGCTGTGCAAACGCACCGGCCAATTATCTGCAGTCTCTCCCTTTTTCGGATTTCATGCCCATTGTGTGCAACGACCCCAATGCCAGAGGATCGCGCACGCAGCCTCTGTGCACTTTCGGCGAGGGTGCAACGTGCTACTGCATCGCCTTGCTCTTGTTGCGACGTCACTCTTCCCCCGATGGTATTTTCCAACCCCATCGCTGCTTTATAAAACCATGACGTATGGTAGGCGATGTGTTTGTATTCTTTGCGATATGCATTGCTTTCATCTGCTGTGAAATTCTAGGGAAATGTGTTTTCTGCTTATTCGTAGTTCTTTATGTAGCTTTTGGTAGGTAAGCGTTAATTTGTGGAGATTTGGACAGCGCGATTAGTACCTAAATTCAATTTTTGGGTGATGATTTATGGGGAAGGAGCAGGGAATTTGAGAGTATTTAAGAAGCTTTAAAAGTATATAAAGTGGTATCAGTAAAGGGATGCTTCAGTTTCTCCTGTGTAAATTGAAGTCCCTTTCGAGATGTGAAAGATAAATTGAGGAGCTGAAATGGCACGTGATGCAAACGCGGGATGTGAGATTTTTATTATTTTCTTCTCAACCATTGTAATGTTGGTAAATACCTACTTATATCTGCTTTAACTTGCAACATCCCTAGAAACTAAAACAAATTATTCTAACACTTACACCATTTATCATTTCAACTCCTTGATTCTGCTATTTATACAGAAGATTGTATTTTTATTTCCAGCTCGTTGAAGGTATATCAAACCTCATACCTACGACACTTTAATCAATTTATACCCATCTGACAGTGACCTTTCACATCAGCTTCCTCACCATTACATTCAGAAATTCTGAATCCAATTACCACCTAAAAAATGCCACAAATAGTCCACCACTATAGGTTCAAATAACCTCTCTGACCCTCCAAGCAACTGTTCAATACACGAGCTACCAAAGATTCACAGCCCCCGCTAAAAATCCAGTAGAGCACAGACCCGCGCTCATAATCGCCGTCATTCCTCAACGAAGGGTTTTATCATTTTACAAACGACGAAACGGATAATATTGACGCTCGAGCTGGAACCGTAGTCGACGTAACAGTCGCGTGTATCCGAAGGCACGTCACGGCTGGTGATTTCTTCATTACCAGCCTATCTCCCCGCTGCTTCCATTCCCCTTTCCTTCGCAGGACACACGGGTCCTTGTCGAAATCCTTTGGATATATACATACGTACACACGTAGCAGCGGGAAGGATGGAGGCGAGAGAGAGATCGAGTGCGATGAAAAACGAGGGGGTTGAGAGGACGAGCAGCGCGTCACACAGAAGTTATACGCCCGTCCGAGTGGCGAGGACAAAGGGAGCATTTTATTATCGAATGCCACTATCCCTGGCGCAGCCAACTTGTGCGAAACTCCTCCGCTTGACGCGCTGCAATAATATTTTCCCGTGTCTCGCCCCGTTATATCGCCACGCTAATTTATGTCGTGCTGCACTTAACGATTCCCCGCACTAGCAATCTTCACTGTCAGCTTCCCGCTTTCAGGAGACGCGCGTCATCGGCGTCCGTGCTCTTCTCCCTTCGTGATACTCATACATACGTGTCGTTTTATCATCGAATTATACGGCTCTTAATACATAGTTCCCTGAGATCGTCCGTCACTTTCTTTTTCAAGCCGGTGTCTGAGCAACACGGGGACGCACCGAAGAACGTCAGCGGAATAAATCGGGGTTTATTTGCGTAGGTACTAGCTCTTACCTGCAAGTATAGATATAGGTATATACATATATTTCATTTTGGAAGCATAGATATACATATATTTCATTTAGGAAGCATAGATATACATATATTTAATTTAGGAAGCATAGATATACATATATTTTATTTAGGAAGCATAAACGATACAATTCTAAAGTACATATATGTATATCTATGCTTCCCGAAAAAAATGTACGTACGTCTATGCTACCTAACTGAAATATACCTATATATAACTATGTTTCCTAAATGAAACATATATTTCCTAATGCTATATATATATATAATGTTATATTATATATTACATTATATTATATTATATTATATTATATATTATACATATATTTCATTTAGGAAGCATTAGGAAATATATGTTTCATTTAGGAAACATAGTTATATATAGGTATATTTCAGTTAGGTAGCATAGACGTACGTACATTTTTTTCGGGAAGCATAGATATACATATATGTACTTTAGAATTGTATCGTTTGGAAGTGGGCTTGAGGAATCTTGCTTCGGTATCCTCTGAATGGCGAGGATTCGAAGCTTGATAACATTTTACTCGCGAAGTAGCGTAGGTACAGTAACTGACAAGAGAACACCCCGAACCCAGAAATACAAAAAATTTTGAAACCTTGTGAATATGTAGGGAATTTCCTCCCGATTATAACGCAATTTTTGTTTGCTGCCCAAATTCACTCTAAGAGGGTGTAATTGACCCCTGAAAATCCGGTTATTTTCCGATTTTGTATTATAACTCGTGAACTGTAAAATAATTGTTTAATAAATGATAGATCTAATTAAAAGAAGTAACTTTTGTCTTGAAACGTTTTTTCTATCTTTTACAGTTCGCGAGTTACAACACAAAATCGAAAAATTTACGAATTTTCAGGGGTTAATTTCACCCCCTTCGAGTGAATTTGGGCAGCCAACAAAATTGCGTTGTAATCAGGAGGAAATCCCCTACATATTCACAAAGTTTCATAATTTTTTTAATTTTCTGGTTCGGGATCTTCCCTTGTGAGTAACTAAGTGAATAATCATCAATGGGATTGTATTGTGGTTGAAGAGATTTAACTAAACTGTGATTTAGGATTCTGAATACATATTCGCTCCTTTCTGCTGAGTGTCGTGCTTAACATACAGCACCTGATAAATTTTAAATTCATTGCATAGCTATTTCAATTCTAATCACTGCATACTGTACAGAGTAACGCATGTACTTTATTATCACATACCTTTCATGGGATCCCTTAATTCTGTTATATCTCCAACCTCTTTTTCGCCATATTACAGATTTTTTCAAGTGCTCGACTGTCACGGGGTTGATACAACGGACGCACCTTCATTTGCAGGCGAAATGGCCCGGGGGATCGGGGGTGAAAAAAATGAAAATTTACCACGGCTCGTGAGCGACCGCTGTAGAAACGAAATCTCGCACAACCGGCGGGCGTGTTGAACATAGTCGGTGTCACGACTGTTTTATTCTACTAATGCCTCACGCTCTTTGTCAGCTGTTCACACATTTATTCACACACATGTGTGAAACTGTTACATGTTACATACATAGACGTTGCTCTCCGCCATCTACATTTCACCGTGAATATAACGGTGTCTACTTTAACAAACATCGAAAAACCTCAAATCCTTATACACGCATCCCTCAATAATTACAATTCAATAATTTATCCATCATGCGACATCTTGCGAAATAAGTAAGACTTATGCAATCCTACTTTGAGAAAAAACGAATGAATTCCGAAGTTTATCTTACGATTCTTTGAACATCAGTTTCCAACGCGATGCAGTCAAAGTATCCCTGCTCCAGCTTTTTCCACAATAAAGCGATTTCCCAGCTACCGAAGTCTTCACAACTACACCGTGCTTAATTTGCATGATATCGCACACACCCACCCACACACATGAGTATCAGATTCTATCAGACTGAAACTCTATCAGAAGAACTGACTCTGAAGAACGCTGTGAACGCTGGAAGCGTCAAAGAGGGACATCGTCGCATATTTTCCACCCCACGCGACAGGGGAGGTAATAATAAAACCGGAACCAGCCCGCGTTCTATATAAAACTGAAGCGGCGCACTTTTCCAGCCGCGCCGTGTATTCGAGTCCTCGCTTTGAATACAGCGTCCGTAGAACGGCAATAAAGAGTTTTGACAAACGCGGCACGGGGAGGGTTGGCGGGGTGGTGTGGAGGCGCGCGTGAACCCTACCCCCGGTTGCACCGTGCACGCTGTGCAGCTATGCACCGCCAGCTTTTTCATTTGCCCCGGAAAAACGAATGAACGTCGCTCCTGACGACAAACGGCGAGTACACGTCGCGTACACGAATACCGGAGCTGGCGTTTATGCGTTTTATTCGGCCAACAGCCGCGCTGCGATCACAATAATACAACAGTGGCGAAATATTGCGCGATCAGGGGCTACTTGAAGCTTTCACTGGTCCGTCATCTGGACGCAAGGGTTATCTTGAAATTAGTAGAAAAAATTCAAAGAGGCATATCTGTGAAGATAATTTTGGTAGTCACATTGTCCCTTAAACTAAAACAAAAGGAGGAGTTGTCACTGAAATCTCTGTGTTATCTTCATCCACCCTACCTCACAGTCGCTTAATTCGTCAATCCGAAGGAGAAGAAAGTGTTTTTGTAATCTTGTCAATACTTCTACGTAAAATACAAATCTTTTGTTGATAAACATCTTCTGACAACAAAGGAAACTCTGTAGGACCACATTCTCGGTGTGCAAAAGCGCGAATCGTCACCCTGACAGACGAAGCACCGGTGTCACGATGACTTTTTCATTTCGGCGGGCAAAAGCGAGCGAAAATCGGCGCGACGATAAACGGCCGGGTACACGTCGCGTACACGAATACACGACCGAGCGTTTTATTTCGGGCCAGGTTCCCGTTTCCATTTCGCGTGCTCGACCCGCCCGCGAATCGCCCGTACGAGTATTAAAACAAATCATTGTTCGTCGACGGATAATTCCGCGGCAGGTCGCGCGCCGGTTCCGCTCCAGCTGCGAATAGTTCGACTCTTTTACGAACTCTAAAGCGGCGCGCTATGAAATTTTAATATCCGCGTTCCTCGCCTTCCGCGTTGGATTTATATAAACGATTACGCCCGCCTCCTCCGCAGCGAATTCCGCCTCGCCCGAGTGGCTAAATAATAACAACGGCATTAACATTTTACATCGCCCGCTACGCTCGCGTTTTACAGCTGGCGGGAGGGCAACAGGGGCTGGTGTTTGCTGGAACGAGCGCGAGTGACGAAATTTCCGTTGGGGGGAGGGGGCAATTACTGTAAAAGAGAGAAGAGGGGCTTAATTTAAGAAATAGCATGTCTGGATGTAGAATTAGTGGTAGGAGTACGCTTCTTAACCATCTAACATCGAAACCTCGATACTAGATCGCCTGCCGAACCTGGAATCTAGTCATGGGTCTTCGCGGGGAATTTGTATTGTAGAATTGAGGATATCGATCCTTCCACCCACTTTTCCAATTTGTGTTTAGGCGGGTGTATTAGAGATCTCACTGTTCCTGGATAGACGTATGTAAAAGTGGAAGCAAAAGTCATCGTCCGATTGTCTTAGTCTATAACTTTGGGTTAAAACGAAACAACGTGGCGTTTTCTTGTGGTGCAATTTATCGAGACTTATAAATTTTATGACGATAATACATATCCAACAAATGTCCATCGTTCGAATTCATGCTTTGGGATCTTTTTATTGCATTCTACATGGTATTGTGAAGAATTTGTGGGTTAGATTTTTGATTTCGTGTTGAATATTGTCCTTTAATTGTTGTAAAGTCTGTGGGTTATTCACGTAAACCAGTGCCTTCAAATAGGCCCAAAGAGAGAAGTCTTTAAACATTCGTCTAAATGTGTTGAAACCACTGACGAATTATTACGTAAAAAACATTGTCACAATTTCTCTGTGTTCTTGAAGGGTAGTTGTACTTATCACGTATACTTATTCAGCTTTATGGACAATTAATCTTGCTAGTCTTTGCTATTGAAATGTCAAAACATCGTTGACATATAGGCACCTGAAATTAAAAATATTAGGTCCACCTTCTGCGCCAACTGTTATATTATTATTATTATTATTATTATTATTTCGACTTTATTACTCATTGACAGAAAGTATAGCACATAAGAAAAAAGTAGGAGAAAGTAGGATGCGAGTAAAGGCGAGGCCGCAGTTTTAAAAACTGTTAATACGCCTAATCATACTATACTACTAAACATTACTTAACTACTTAATACTAAGTAAATACTAGTACTGAACATCACTTAATACTAATTTCAACAATGGAGTATGAGATGGGAAGAATAATTAATAATGAACGTTAGCGGTAAATGCGCAGATTACGACACAATCCCATGGATCACAATTCCCATGGGCTAGTAAGGGAAGACATGAGAACATGAGGAAGTGGAACTAACATTAAAAGTGTTGGAGAATGTGCTGCCGCACTGCATGTTTGAAGGACTGATAAGATGCACCGCTATATAAGAAAACGAAGATGCTTTGATATCTACACGAGTCTCTAATGCAGTTTTAACTACCCTCGCGTGACACTCGTGCCACACTTCACACTCAAAATCCCCACATTCTTAAAACCCCATTGAAACGCCCACTTTCCAATGGGCATCTACTTCAAAATACTTGGATCTCTTTTCCCGAACACTCATCATTCGCATCCAGCACACGCCACATTCATCCACCTTTCACACCCCTCCGCCGCTCGTCGCGCACAGTGCATTACCCCCGACGACAAAAATTTCGCCGCTCAGCATCGATATACACGTTTGGTCGAATGACAACACGTTGTATCACATGCTGGGTACACACACCTGCGCCCTCTCGTCATCCACGTCGGGTTTACCAGCGCGCCCACCTCCCGAGCGTCCATCGCCCGTCCGCCCCCTCCCTGGAATCATCGAACGATGAAACACTCGATTACTGCATTAACAATCCTACTAATTCAGCAGCGCGTGCCCCCTGCCCGCGCAGATCCAACGCTGCGTGAATTGGAATCGATATCGTGACGCTGCAGCGTTTTGAGCCCCGATCCTCCAAGCTCCCCCTTCCCCGCCTCCTCTGTTTTTCGGCCGTGTGCACCACGTGTACACACGGCTTTCGGCGTGGCTGGCGACACTCGTTTCTCGCTGGCCGTTAAAACGGTTGAAACGACCGCACGACCGATACGTCATTCCGCGATGTTCACGACCGCCGCGCACCGAAACGAGCTGCCGACACGATCATCCCCGGCTAAATCGTAATCGCTGACTCCCGATTTCCACGCAGCGTAATCAAACTGCCCCGTGATCGCCGCGTTCCCGCCGATACAGGTGCGTGTCCGCATGATGCGCGATCGCTTTTGTCCTTTTTGCTATTTCGGGGGGACCGGCGTGCTTTCGGACGGCTGGTTTAGCGTGTTATACCTTCTTGGAAAGTGGATGGGTGATCGATGGTACGTATATGCTAGAGGGATTACGGAGTGGTGTTTGTGGAATCGATGCTCTGACCAATTAACACCCTGTCGCTCATCCGATTGGACTTGATTCAATGAAATTTCAAATTTCACTGAACATGCAGACTTCGGTGTAAGGCTTCCCTGGGGAGGTTCTGTACTCCGACCTGAGGTGTCTACGTTTGCGGATTTATACATAGGTGTCAGTTTCGTGACGGTTCAGTGATAAAAAATATATTTTTTCTTCAGCGGTCTGTGACACTGTCGCCATTGAATATTGACAGAACTGATATATGGAGGGTTCAGAAGCTAATCAGTGTAGGTCCAACTTATCTAAGCAGTACATGGCGGTACGTATATTGGCCACGGAATTACTACTTAGGAAAAACTATTCACAGGACAAACAATGTAAATCTCGGTTTCAATGTTAATGGACTTACACTGATGGGCTTCTATTGTATTTGTATTTGTATTTCTTTGTTTTCCTGTGTGTTCCTAACACACAGGATGGCCTTTCAAGCATTTCGCTTATATTGCCCAACGAACGATAGTCATTTTTCCTTTTTCCCTCCTCTCTCCTTCGGGTCCCAGCAGCAGCGACGCACCGGGAGACAGGTGATGGTCACCCATCTTTCCCCAGTACGCCGCCCCGTGATGTTTAACTTCGCTGATCTTACGGGAACTGATGGGCTTCTGAATCCTTCATATGCGAATCCGCCTTTAATCGTTCATAGGTGTTTCATAAGATGTACAGATCTACCGAAAAGAACTTAGAATGGCTAACGTATTCAGGGAATACAGAGAGACTGCAATGTAGCCGTGACTTGTACCAAGCCACATTACCCTTATTTCCACTCCTGCAGTACACATACCCTTAAGAGTCTCCTTTCGTACACCGAGCTGCCCGTTCCATCATCCCTCTCGTCCCACGCGATCGGTCCAGCAAGGGCCACGGATGCCCCATGGCAAAGGTTTCTACCGACGTAACGTATAAAGCTAGTTGGTGGCAGGATCAGGACAAGAGAAACGCGATCGTATGGCTGCTCTGCGGACCGAGCCGCTCGCTCGCTCTCCCCATCGCTCAGGCAATGAATACGAATAGGTTTCGAGATACGATCTCTCTCGGGATACCCGGTATGGAGGGGTTAAATTAAATGATTTGCATAAGTAGGTGGGTGTCGACACCGGCAAACATTGACAAACGCGTGTGCAGCAGCCACTTTGTCTACCCTCCCCCGCCGCCCTCTTTCTCTATCGCACCCAATCTCCATCCCCTTTGTTTTTCCCCTGTCTCGTTTCCTCCGCGCCTGCCAGCGTCGGCTGGAAAGGGCGCCCGGTGTTATAAAGAAGAATATATTATTACGGATAATGGAAACAGCGAGTTCGGCGCAAAAGCAGTCGCGAGATAAGAGGAGCGCGCCACGAGCCGACACGTGTCGAACGGGCTGCGGGTCACTGATACAGCCGTTCGCAATTACGCTACACACGTCGCTGCGAAAGCAACAGCCAATCGGGACGATAATCTTCTCCTGGTTCCGGCACGGCCGGAATTAGGTAGCTCCTTAATTACCCGTCGCTCAAGGCTGTACAATGTAAATTGCCCGGAGAAACGGCGCACAGTGGTCTAATTCGTCAAGAAGCTGGCCAAAATGTGAAGGCATCTTCCGATTTGTACAAAAATTGGTATACAAGGGTTTCCGAGTTCGCTGATTCAGAATCTGGCGTCAAAATTGCAAAAAGAAAAGAAACGGTGGTCGAGTACCTGAAAAAAATATCAAATTTAACAGACACCTAGTACTTTAGAGTTTTCGTGGTCGCTGATATCAAATGTCTCATCGAAAATATAAAATTCATAATGGAGAATGTAATACCGCTTGCATAAATATTGTCTTTTACGTATTTTTTCGTACAACGTGATGATTTCTCTGTTTTCGCTAAAAAAGAAGCATTCAAAATAATGAATTCAGTATAATTTCATTTTAGAAGATTTTTGAAAATAGTTTGCATACAAATTTGATTTCCTTCACCTTGTTTTGGAAAATAAGCATTTTTACTATTAACTCACTGTTGACCGGTTCGCTTTTCGGCGAATCAGACCACTGTGCGGCGAGCCCACTTCGAAATGGAGAAGCAAATTGTAATCGTCTTACGGTGCGAAGTCAACGGTCGCTATATCTAAGGATTCCGTGCAGTCTCCCGCGTACGAAGTAACGCGTTGAAAATTCAGGAATTGGAATGATGAACGGTGTAAGTGCCACAGAAATCAAAATTTACTTTTTTTTAGTGGAAAAGCCACTAAAGGATGTAAATTTTATGATGAATACTATGGCAATCGCTGTAAGTGCTGGAGTAAATTATTGTAGTTTATTGGGCTGTCACCAGATAAAGCTGCGATCATAGGTACCAAGGTGGTTTAAAAGAAAATACTGGAAATTTTCACTTCTGGCACAATTGGCATTAATTACGAATTTGAGCATGTGTTTTATTTATCGAGGTTGAAAAGTTGAGGTGAAGCTTTTGAATTGCACGGGGCAAGTGATCGTTCCTTATGTAATTTAATAATCCACAATAATGGTCTATTAACTTCTGTTCAATTTGAAAACATTTTCATATCGTCTTGCAGCGCTAATAAATTCACACGCTTCGTAAAAACAAAGATAATCGCAATCCCAATTCTCGTTCTGATCCTGAATTTTCCAAACAGAAAGATTTAAAACGAGCCACCACTACATTCTGTAAGGGACTCGTCGAATCGATCCATCAAACGACCACCGTTGAAGCAAGCCCATTCTCGGCACTCCAAACTCGTGGCTGTCCATCGTCCTCGTCAAGGGTAGCCAGATCGACGAAGAAGTGACGCGCGACGGGAAAGCGTGTCGTTCGTCGAGCATTTGGTTTGTAAACGACCATCTCTGGAGGCACGGGGCCCACCCCTGCGCACCTCGAGAGCACCAACCCCTCCTCGCATGTCCGAGTGTTTGCCGTTGTTACGACAACGGCGTCACGTGTCAATTCGCATTATTACTATTTGTCGAAGAGCCCGCGGCCGTGCGGCGAAGGAGCAACGCGAAAGGGGGAAGGGGCAAGGGGAGGGCGTCGGGCGACCCTTCGTGGGAAAGGCCAACACAAACAAAATAAAATAGAGATAGATAAAGTGGCGCTAGTCTCCGAGGGGTTGGCCCGCGGGAAGCACCCTCTTCGCGCGCCCGTCGCCTGCCCGCTGCTTAATCCCGGATTGACTCGTGTCACTTATTAATATTTTATGCAAACACCATGATTTACGGCCACGCGGACGCATTACGGGGCTCGAGTTTTTGCTTGCGTGCCACCGATAACCGTGGCCGCGACAACGGTTTTATCTCTCGGCTCCATCGTGACGGATCGCATTACGTCTTGATTCGGGATGCAGAGCCCTCGCTTCCACCGCTTCATCCCCCGGCGATTATTGGATAAAGTCGTATGCGCCGTGGAGGACGATACCATCGGTGATTGGGACCACTGATGGAGGACGATCTGCCTGTTCAACGTAGGTCCGATTGAAATTTTGCTGGCTGAGTGGGGATATTCGATGCGTGTGTATCTGTGACGTTTAAGGGGCAAATAGAGTACGACGGAATCCTGAAATCCGCACGCGGACCTCCGTCCTATTTTATTCAGAAGAGGCGGAGGTGATCGTCTGACAGAGAGCAGCTCGACTTGCTAGTGTGAGTGAAAGTTTTGGTCTTAAAGTGTTATGCATTATGTATCGGAGAGGATGCCTCGATATAGCTGCGCGCAGTTGCAGCTTGCAGCACTGGTTCCCTGCAACCATGGGTGTTACACTAAGCTTCGGTAGTGTTACGCTTGTTTTGCTAATCCATACCCAACTCCTGCAGGATAACAGCGAATAGTGCCTTGAATAGTATCTCGGAACTGCAATCAGTAACTTTTCAGCCCCCAAATTCGAGTCGTCAATTTCAAATTACTCCATCATTCTCTCCTTCGCATTCTCACAATCAGTTCCGTTGGAAAGGGGGACGCGAAAAAGTTCGTTTCATCGCAGTACCGGTCTAATTGTGTTCGCGGACGAGCGACGAGTAGAATTTCGATCGGGCGCTGTTCCAGGGTTGTTTCAGCCATATTGTTCCCTCCGGTTGGTTTTCATTCCCGCTCCTCTTTCGGTTCCGCGGGCAAATCGTAGGGGCGAGGATGTCGACGGGGACGGGACGGTCGGGAAAGGCGAAATCTGCAAGCCAAAACGAATCAGAGTAATCCTCCTCGACGCGTTCTCGAAAACCCCCCCTTACCCTCTTGTGTGCTCGAGGCTTTTGAGGGGGGGTCGGGAGGGTGAGGAGCGAACAGGGAATATAGCCCGGGTCGAGAAAAGGGCCGACGACGGTCGATGAGCATTTCGCAAATGGATCTGTCTCTTTCCTCCCCCTCCCGCGCGTTTTCCACTCTTTCGAACCCGTCCCACTCGTGTCTCGATTTTTTTTCTCTCTTTTCCGTGAGCGTCCCGGTGGAAGCGGTTCACCACCGATGTCTCTCTTTCGCCCTCTTTCCGTCCTCTCCCTCTGCCCTCTCCTTCCCATTTTTATCGCTTCGTTCTTCTTCCTAACCTGACTTTCTCTGCTCCTCTCTCCTTCGCTCGTCTTTCTTTCACCGATCATCTCAGCGCTCTTGGCTCCCTCCCCCCTTGTATTCTTTCCACCTCAGGTCCCGTGTCCTCTTTTAGCCAAGCCACTCGTCGATCCTTCTAGCTGGTTGTCTGTTTCCCTCGTCCTCGGTGGAAGCCACTCGCCGCCGCTCCGACGTCCCTTGAGCCCTCGCGGCTGTCCTTCGCGGAGACCCTCGCCCGCTTTAAATTGCTGATGAGCATTTTTAGATTGGTTACGTTAAGTGAATTGGTACATAGGCGGCACTGTGTTCTCCCGATAAAAGTCTTTAATGAATCCGGGAGGAAGATGGCCCCGTCACGACCACGATAGTATTGTCCCTCGCCCGCCTGCCGCGCCACGATATACGCTCTATCCGCTTACGCTCGATACAACCGATAGAGACATCGGGGACACGGTCCTCATAATGGCCACGGTTTAATGAATAATTTCGCGGCTCGTTTCTCCGTGTCGCGATCTGGGGCTTCTACCCGTTGCCAATTAATCGTGGGCAAAGTGGTGGAGAGGAATAGCGTGGGTTCTAATTTTTCTTACTTTTGCAATTAAATTCTTAACGTCTTCCGAGTTCTAATTTTGTAGATGAAAGTTTGTAAGCGTGATGGTGGGGGTTCTAATTTCTCTTACTTTTCCAATTAAATTCTTAAAGTCTACCAAGTCCTAATTTGGTAGATGTAAGTTTGCGACTGGTGGGGGTTCAAATTTCCCTTAGTTTTGCAATTAAATTCTTGAAGTCTTGCAAGTCTTAATTTTGGAACTTAGAATAGTATTTTAGATTTTTGGGTTCCCTCTGAAACGAGTAACTCGAGATGCATAGGAATGGTAAATTTCGATTATGAGATTATAGTAATCCAGTCCGTCTTGTTGACCTTACAAAAAAGGTCCGTCTAGTACCTTCTTCATAACCAAGCAGACAATGCAAATTTACAACATAGTTTTTCTGTCGCCAACGTCACCTGCGCCTTTAACCCTCGTCAGACGGCACAATTTTACAACGTTAACGGACGGCAGAGGCACAATTGCACCCTCACATATTGTACATGAATATTCTCACTGTCGGTATAATTTGTACGATAAATTGACAACATTTAGACTCAATGAAAATTGATAAAAAAAAATCCCAATTTTTCTTTTATAATGTAAATTATCTATTTTTTTACTTTTTTATAATAAAATAACATTATCATTAAAAAAAATCGTATTCTTTTTTTCTTGCATTATCTTTATACAAAATATATGGGGGCGCCACTGTGCCTATGCCGCTGTTATGGATACAACCCTCGACTCGACCCCCTATCTCGGAAGGGGGTTGAGATATTTCTCTGAAATTTGGTCTATATAATCTAGACCAAAAATTTAGAGATGTCACGAAACTTCAGCCCTCTCCAGCTTCTCGAAAAAATGTTATTGCAATTTAAAAACGTAAAAGTTACAATTGTACCTACGCCGTGTGACGAGGGTTAAATCAAGTAAACAGTCGTTAAATTTAGCCCAGTTTGGTTAAATGTGTTCTGATTCTTATTCGCGATACAACGACTGGCCGATAAAAACGTGCGAGTAGGTACTCATTAAAACGACGGAGCATTACACCAAGTCCCTGTATAATTAGCTCAACTACAGAGCCACTATGTAGATTGTAGAGGATCATTTAGTCTCGTCACTTTCTTATCCACCCCGCGGTTCCACAGAAGGCGCACCGGCGCAACGCGCCTGAATTACCACGCCAGAAGCAATTACGTATGTTCCCGGTGGCTGGGCCTCAAAACGTTGGAAATCGCGAACGAATCGCTGGCAATTATTGCCAGCGGTACCCATGGGAACAGAGGAAAAGGTAGAAAACGAGTCTATCCTCTTGGCGTGTTGCGCAACGCTCATGCAGATCCCTATCCGCACCCTTGTATTAAGTCAATTCTCCGCGGAACCGTTTCCAGGTACACGAGAAAACGTATACACGGAGCCGGCGAACCGTGGCCCTACCCGTCTTCCCCCTGTTTCAGGGAAAGTTTATCAAAGCGCGCGCGCGGGTATCGAAGCACATTAATTACACACCCTTGACAGTCATTTGCGAGTGCGTGCCGCGTGAAGAGGAGCTCCTCCGCCGGGTATATAAAATGGACTCTCATTGCGAGCCAGCGAATGAAGAATCAAACGCGATAAATCGCGGAGCGTGAACGCGCATCGAATGGCACGGGTGCGCAAGTTGATTGCGCGGCAACGGTACCGTGGCGTTCGAACACGAACGGGCGCGAAACGGTGTACGATGGTTCGTCACTGGGACAAGCGATGTGGTAATGGTGGATCAATTTCATTTCGATGGAATGCATAGATCTCCAGTTACATTTGACCTTAAACTGGCTTAAAAGGTACCGCGTACAAACTTAAACGAGCTGAACTTGATCAGTTCCACCAGTTCAGTGAGTAGAGTTTAAAGTACGTAGTGCTCGAGTGGCGCAGGGAAATGATGATGGGAAATGTTTGCTTTCATTTGGGATCACTGCGCTACAATAGGACTTTTTCCTGAGGACCCCCAGTCGGACCAGGCAAGGTGGCGAACTAAAGCCGCTGACACACGTAAATACCAGGATGAAAAGGGGGAAGATAGCAGCGAGTTAATTAAAACCCTCTCGCCGGCATTAGAGTGAAATCGTCGCTCGCTGGCCCCTTGTTCCGTTCTTTCTCCGTTCCTCGCCCTCCCCTATGCTCCGCCGCCTCCCTTCCACCCTTTCTTGCTGCCTGGCCGAGCGAAGGGACAGAGAAAATCGCCGGTACATCGGGCATGGGGGAGGGCTTGCCTTCTGGCCTCATCCGATAAAAGGAACGGGGTAGCCAGCCGAATGCGTCCAGGACCGAGCAACAACAATAATGTCGTCGTCAGTTCGTTAAGCGCTTCTTTCAGGGCTGCTCTCGTCTCACCTCTGCCCGATGAAGCGCTGGCCCGACCCTCGAGGTAACTAACCCCGCGCAGGGATGGGGCCGCCTACACTCCCAGTCCCATCCAGTCGTTACGACATCGGCACGCGTGAGTGCGTGAGCTCGTACACGCGTGACTTCGTCACCTGAGATAATATCGGCGGACCGATCATCTATCATCCGTGCTCGTCGCCAGGAGCAGACACGCGAGAAGCTGGGTTAGGTCTCCTTCGTGGTATCTCTTCTGGGACGATGACTGTAACCTCTTCGGGGCCCTCGCGAGCTACACGCGGAGAATGCACCGTGACGAAGCTACTGTTTTTCATCGTGCCCCATTGTTAACGCTCAGGGACAGGAATTTTATACATCTCTTGTGTAAATTACTCTTTCTCTGTACCTCTTCTTCCCGGTCCTTCTTCTTCGAATGTTTGTATTACCGATTGCTCGTGTGCTTTCGGGCACTTGAAAGCTTGATTAGTATTCTCTGATTGTAGTATTGATATGGTTCAAGTCTGAGGTATTTAGATATCGAGTAGGCATGTAAAGGAATGGTTTCAATAAGGTATACTTACAATAGGAATTTGCAGTAAAATTGAAGGGAATTTTTGGATAACCTTCAGATGATTTTCAAGTAAGTTTTAAGAGATAAAAAAGAAAATGGAGATTAAGGTAAGGGGTTTCTCTACCTTGACGGACGAAAAATAATGCGAAATTTGGGAATTTTTTAAAACAATACCATTAAATATATTTACTTGCAGCTTCGTGGTTTCATTTGTCAATCTTTAGAGAATATGGGGAAAAAATTGTATGTAAATATAGTGGTTATATCCGGAGTTATAGTTCTTCATATTTGAACGACTTACAAAAATCATATGTGCATAGTTAGCACAAAATAGTTAGCCGTTGTAGATGTCTAAAATAGAAAATTTAAAAATTGGTGTAATCTGTATGAGTGTGGCTATCGTCTGAACTAGATTAAATGAGAAATACTGGAAAGTAAAACAAATGGCAGCGTCTAAAATAGACATCGATTTCTGTAAAAAATTCGCTGGTTTTTTAAGTCGCAAATGTCTAATTTTGCAAAAATCGACTTAGTTTTAATACCAGCGAGAATGGGACATCTACTGAAGATATATACCAAGTTTGAAGTAAATCGGGTGATTGGTTTTTTAGATATGCTAACCAATTCGAAAAACATTGTTTTGACTAAAACGCGTTTAAAATTTTAAGTAGGTATCGTTTTTTTAATTATTTTTTTTTAATCGTTGCCTAAACATGTACAAATATAGGCATAAAGTTTTCAATTAATAAACTTTGTGGGTTTCTCTTCAAAAAATCGCAAATATCGTGTTCCTTTTCAGGCCGTCAAAGTAGGGAGAACCCTTAGGGGGTTATACCTAGTCAGGCGGCCGAAAAGAGGCGAATATTTGTGAATTTTTTTTGAAGAAGCGAAAGCGTATATTTTTACAAAACTTTTTGCGCTTAAAAGAGCAACATTTAAAGAACATTTGGTAATTTTTTCGTAGAAAAATATTACGTTTATAATAAATTAACAACCTACATCCAAGAAGCATTTTTAAAAATTTGCTTCCGATTGACGGAGAGAATTTTCCGAAATAATAATTTAAAACAAAATAGCGGCTATTTAGAGTTGAAGTCCTGATTTTTTCTTGCATAAATCACGCGAAAAAAATCAGGATTTCAACTCTAAATAGCCGCCATTTTGTATAAAATTATTATTTCGGAAAATTCTCTCCGCCAATCGGAAGATACATTAATATACTAACGAAATCGTTTTTATTTTTTAATTTGAGATAATTTGGTTCCGAATGGCAGTGCTCACCGCAAAACCAAATTTTTAAACAGGCTTCTTGAATATGTGTTGTTATTTTATTATAAACGTAAATATATTTCTATGAAAAAATTACCAAATGTTCTTTAAATGTTGCTCTTTTAAGTGTAAAAAGTTCTGTAAGATTATATACTTCCGCTTTAAAAAAAAAAATCAAAAACATTCGCCTCTTTTCGGCCGCCTGACTAGATATATAACCCCTTAATGTAATCATGACTGAAGTAATTCAAGAGCTTTGTAAAAAGAAAAGAAAACTGGCAGGATTTTATTTTTTAAATAAATTTTATAATCACCTAATGAATTTTCGCCTTATTGAATTTGTATTAAAAATATTTGTATCCCTTTAACTCGGCTCCCCGCAAGATTGAATCCTGAGTGCGGCACTGAAATTGTGTACCTATGTTGTACACTGTCGTTGTACCTTAAAACAGACAAGCACGTGGATAAAACGTCTCGAGCAATGAATTCCCGGAATAAATGCCGATATAGAAAACACGATTGTACGCGGGGCGTACACGTGTGCGGTTTTGTACCGGCGGTCCCGAGACTGATCGGCGTTAGGTGATTGATCGCTGACACGCAATGACTCATCGCGATTACCGTGCCGCATTGTATCCGAAGAAAAAGCTCGGTGGAAGGACGATAACGCGTATTACTCATCATCCAGCGTGACTTTTCGCTGATTCCGCTCGTCCCTCCTTCGCTTCCCTACACTTCCTTCGTCCGCCGTGACGTCTACATTGGCAGCGTGAGTATTTGCACATTGGAACAATCCGCGCAACGATTGTACCGGTAACAAGACTGTTTTCTTGGGAACTCGCCGCTCCGAGGGTAATCATGAATATCATCGTGGCAGGGAAGCGTGTACTCGATGATTTCGAACATCTTGTACTCGACTTTCCCGCGTGGAATTATTCGCTTAGTAATGGTTGCACGCTTACCTTAACTCTGAATGATCTCAGGTCAGAATGATCAACGCTTCTTCGAAGCAACGTTATTCTGAAGTTCATTGAACTGAAGGTGATAATCAAAACGGGTGATGTGTTCATGTAGACAAGTGGAATCTATTGTTTACTAATTGTAAGTAATAATCTTTCGCTATCTACCTTCTGCTAGGTGGAACGAACTACACGAGTAGTGCGTATAGCAAACATTCCGATAGCTAAGCAAAGGATAAGAAAGAGAAAAAAAAGGAATTGAATTAGAGCGCAGCGACAATTGATTAATTACTATTAATTTCTTCGATTCGCTTTGCCAAAATACTCCGCGGCCTTAATTTTCCATCGAAGTGCGATTTAATTCACACTTCACACCCCCGTAGCCCCTTCACGATCGCTAACTCGACGTCCACGCCGCACAGTGGGAGGGATCGACGTTTAGGTAGGCATTCAGTTCATTTCTTACATATTTCATCAGCTTTTACACATTGGAATAGTTTTAGTTAGTCTTTTCCTTGTAATAAAAAAATAAAGCTGATCATTTTCTAAAAATGGAAATCTAAAATTTTTCTTAGAATATTTAACCGAGCAAGCCCAGAACGTCCGAAATAATGATTTTAAAAACTACTGCAAATTATACGCAAAAAGAGCAGCCGAAAAATGACAAATCAAGATGTTTTAAATAATTTATTAATAAGCCCCGGTCCATATATATGGAAATCAACATGAAGGTACTCTTGAAGTCCCATTATTAAAAAGAGCGACGAGAAAAAAAAATGATTATTGTATTTATTATACAATATATTACCTGTAATCTTAGATTATAATCATTAAATGATGAAATATGTAAGAAATGAAATGAATGCCTACCTAAACGTCGATCCGTCCCACTGTGCGTCGACCAACATGCAGCGAACCCCGCGCTCGTCTTTGAAAGCCATCTCCATTTCGGCGGTACCACTGTCCCAGCTACGAGAGACAAGCTCGACAATAACCGAACTGCTCTGTTGCGGTTCTAGTAGCAACTCGAATAATCGTGTCAACGGTATTATACGAGACGCAATCCAACGGCGGGGTGACAAAGACGAAGGAGATGGAGCGAGGGGGGGCAGAGGCGTAGATCGTGTCTACGCGTCGAGGCTGTATCTCGTTAACAAAGCCAGTCGTGTACATTCGGCAACAGATGCGAAACGATGTCAATCAGAGCGTGCACGCGCTGGGGTCGCGCCAAGTGATTGACATATTTTCCGCGGTGAATTCATCCCGGCCTCGGGAGCAAGCGCAAAGAGCAGCCAGATCGGATATAGCGCATAAAAGTGTGTGACTTTGATCGGTCTGTCTCTGCGCCCCTACCCCTCCATGTAGAAGAAGCTCGGGGCTCCGCGTTTCTCTTCGTCCTCGACCAATTTGCAGAGAGCCACCCTCCACCCCTCCTGCGCTTTTACGTAATCTCATGATCTGGCGGGATCGGTTCTGATCCACATAACGGTATTTTACGATTCGCTTGCCAACGGAGACCGGCTGCAGCATCGAGCTCCGTGTATAAACATTTGTATACAAATACGCCCGTTCCGTTTCCGGGGGCGGATCCGTGGAATCGCGCGCGATTCCTCCAGGCGGAAAGGGATTCGCGTCAGGGGTGCGTTTGATTGAAGCTGCTGCGGTCGATAAGCCGAAAGAGCTGCCTTTCCCTGAACCACATCGCGTGGCGAGCGATTGGGAAAGTGTTTTGGGAACGCTTCGGCTGGCGTCGATGGAAAATACGAAGTGATTGGATGAAAATCACGGAAATAATTTCGTAAAACCCTCTAAAAGTCACCTTGGAACGATTTCTAATTCAAACTAAGATACCAAGAGTAAGATTTAGCAACTGTATCATCACCAACTTGCTCCTCCTGCTCCTCAACCCCTGAATGCATCTTAGACTAATATTTCGCGCATATCACGCGCATCTGTACCTCGCGCATAAAATTTAAAAGGGTCTAGACTAGATTCATCCCTACACCGCCCCCTGACAGCACCCTCAGCACCAAAAGTTCGGTGGCCGCCGCCGCGTCCATTCACGCTACCCCTCGTTCGCGACCAGAGAGACTGTCAGCAGCGCGAATAACGAGTTGCCGAGGCCAGACACGAAGAACACCATGGGCCGATGACGGTTTTGGCCGTCAGAAGTGTCGAAGGAGGAAGGAACGGTTCGCGGGCGGAACGGACGGGACGATGGGGTGGGCCGTGTCGAGTTTCGCGACGTGACAGCGAGTATGCGTCACTTGGCAGCTGTGTGGACGCACCTAAGCGGCTAGGTTGAGATTTGAAACGTAACACCCGTTACGGGAGAGGAGAGCGAGATTTCGCGGAGCGCCGACAACTCTTGGCTCTTCCAATCCAGCCGCCCCCGCTCTCCCCCCTTCAGAGAACTATCCCCCGACGGTCGGGCCCCTGCGTCAGTGTCGCGCGTTCCCTCCGCCAACGAAACAGGGCGACACGTTTAATTGGTAATCCGTTTAAAGGATTAGTAACTCACGATGGGTATTAGGACGTGTCGCTGGTCCGCCTGCAGCTTGTCCGTTTCGCACGGACAAGCCGAAGGACACGATCCCAGGCCGCGTCGATGGACGCTGCCTCTGCGCTGGGTGCCCGTCAACGTGGATCCGCGAGACCTCGAGGTCGGTGGCCTTGTCGCCGGACTGATTTCTCTGAGATACGCGGGGATCAGCACCGCGATTGGATAACGTTCGATCTTGCCCCGGGACGCGTTTATTTTTCATTCCCCCGAGGAGATCCGCGCGGGCTGTTTTTAACACGGGATTAACTGTAGTCTTCGGGGCGTCTGGCTTCGGAGGATGGACGCGCTGACAAGTGGCTCCTTCGGTTCCCTTGTAGCGCGAAGTCGATGACCTCGCTGCGGAGTAGCTTTATTGAAATCCGATGGGAGGATAGGAAGTAGGATATAACGAATTCGGTGTCACTTGTTTTGTTTATCGAATATTTGTGTAAAGCTGTTGAATAGGAATATCATTTATTTCAGAACCATCGGGAACCTGGCGCAAAGATCAACGCAGGGGGTAAAATTGACTGTTGATTTCAAAATTAAAATGACGACAAAAGGAGTAAATTATAAAATATTATAAAATGTTTGAAAAATTTTTACGGTAAAGTTGACTTCTAATATCATTTTGCAAAATTATTTTTTGTATATATATAAATTATATAATTAATAATAGTTAATAATAATAGCAATAATAATTATAGAAATAAAGATTAAGAAGTAAAATAAGATAATTTAAACACCACATGTGCTGGTGACCTCACGGGTGGGAAAAGTTGCAGTCAGCTTCTCCATTGAAAGAGTATGTACTATTACTTTTATTTTCTTTGTTCTAGCTTTACATCAATTTAATTCATTCTCGAAACGAGCTCCCACAGGGCAGTCCCTGCCCTCGGTCCTTCAAGGATCAAACCACATTGCTGTCAGGATTAACTCGGCAAGCATCCCACTTTGACGAGTTCTGTCCCTTTTTTTTTAACGATCACACGACTCGTCGCACACGTCACTCGCAACAGTGCCCCGACAATGAAAGGTGGATAGATCTGCAGTAGTTTTCGATGCGAAGCGGGCCTGGAGGGTGTCGATTCTTTCGCTCCTGTACGGTTGTCCCTTCTCTCTTCCGGGAGTGTTCGACACGACACCGCGGGGCGTGCTCACTTTTCAAACGAGCTTACTCTTCGCCTGGCAAAGAGCACACAGCCGTGGGGCGAGTGGCTGGGTTTCAAATCCGGCCTGATCTAATAGGGATTAACAAAGTGACAAATGTAAGAGTTAGTGACGGGGGGCTGGCACCCCTTGCTCGCGAATGCACCAGCTCCGTTGCACAGTGGGGAAATTTTGCGATTTTTTGGCCAAAATTACGGAAATGAAATTTTTGAATTTTACAAATTTAATGCAAATGCCAATTGAAGAACTATACCCATTTTCGTGGTCAAAACCTCAAAACATATTTTTAATATATAAAATTCGGCACTTTTACGTTCTAATATATGAGAAACTGAATTATCCGAAAAACAGCACTTACAAAAATTACGAACGATAAAGATTTTTTTATTATTTACATTTATACACTATTTTCTTTGTTAGAGCATGCCTCTGCTACAGTGCAGCAGGGCATATCAGAAGGATTATCGCTTCTGACGACAAACAAACATACATAATACAAACAATCAAGCAGAGGATCGAAGCTGAATAAAATCGTTTAAAAAAGAATAAAAAGGTTTGTAATATATAACACGTGTTTAAAACAAAACAAACATACATAATACAAACAATCAAGCACAGGATCGAAGCTGAATAAAATCGTTTAAAAAAGAATAAAAAGGTTTGTAATGTATAACATGTGCTTAAAAAAAATGCATACAATTACAAGATTAACAACTATTAGCAATTAATAATTGCATTTATAGAATCAAAATAGTCCAACGTAAAATAGGAATGAAAATCATTGCAGGATATTATGGGTTTGATAAGTATTTTATGTATTGAAAATTGATTCTTATATGAAAAGTTATTTCTAAAACACTACTTTAAAAATTGTATAAATTACTTATTAAAAACCGAAACATAATTATTGTGAGGATCAAAAGATATCTTAAGCACCACCCGGAATTGAATCCATGCCTTGAAATTATTTTCAGATCATTGGATAACACAATATAAGTGTTTGAAGCAACTTGAAAATCTGGATTAATTCTTTGCGATCGGTCTAACATCACATGAACATAAACATTTGTGAATCTATACGAGCTTTGTATTAAAACATTTAACAGTAAAATTGGTGGCATTTGATACTCATATTAGTACTTCAAATGACATTTGCATTTATTTTGTGGTTGAAAAATTTATTTTTGTGGTTTTGGCCATGAAATCGCGAAATTTCCCCACTGTACGTTGCGAGAGAAAATATTAAACGGTGAACTTAATCGAAAACCTGGGACCTTCGTAATTCGAATTTTTTATATCTTTAAATATTAAGGAGATACGTGCTCATAAGTATTGGGACATCTACACTGTGTGGAATAATTGTGAAAAATGCTGCAAATTTATTGAAGAACTCTAAGAAAATTTATTTTATTTGGTATTTTAAATTAAAAGCAGTGAAGAGTATTCAATCTGCAGAAAATATATTTTCTGCAAATGCAGCAGGTGTTCTAAATTCTAACACTTATGAACGGCAGTGTATATTAACTTTCTGATGTATCCAGATGCTAGTTGAAATTATTGAAAGGAGCTAATACTAATACAAGTAAATCTGTTTGCAGGTGGAGTCAGTTTAAACAATCGAAGACTACCACGATTCACTCCACCCCAGGAATGTGTGTACCTGCTCAAAGGTACGTAGTTACTATTTTAATTAGTAACATGATATGGATCACGGTTCCACTTAAAAAATACCATCGATACGGGAAGTTCCTTCCATTATGCAAATTCCCTCTGGAAATTATTATCTACTCAAAAAATTCCCCAACGTCATTGGTAATTTGAACAATGCTCGCCCGAAGAAAGAGCGAACTGAAGGGAGGGATTTGTCGGTTGGGAGGTAAAGGTGTGCAATAAACGTTGGTAATAAATGTTACGGGGAAGAGCCTTCCCCGATTCCATTCACGTTCGCCGAGGAATTGATCGTTTAACTGCTCCCAGCGTTTCGAACAGTCCAGCATGAGTCTATATTTATATTCTTATGTAAGATCGGGGTAGATAGACGCAAGGAGAACCACTTAAACGGAATGGGGGGAGTATGGGGAACCAGTTGCAGCCTGCCCCCAAAAGAAACCGCGTAACAGGCCGGCGAACGGTTTTGAAATTCTTCGATTCCGCTAATTTATCGTCTGCCCTCGCGTCCCTGTGTTCTCCATTGATCGATAAATCCGTCGCTGCGCCGTTCCATCGAGAGGCGTATCAGATCGTTCCCTAATAACGAGGACAGGCTCCTGAGCTAGAATTATCGGCACTTCGGACGTGCTAAACTTCTTGGCAAGGGTCATCGATCAGCTGGTCAGCAACCACCTGGCCTACTTTTATCGATCATCTCTACACGGGCCCTCGATCAGAGATTTCGGGTAATAATAGACAATCGTAACCGATCCACCTCGCCGTACAATACCTTACTGTGGCGTTTAAACTGTTCTTCGGGGCTGACAGGTAACAGTGGAAACAGTAGTAGCTTGTTACAAGGAAACACCGCCAACCCGCACTCACCAATTGCAACGCAACTTTGTGGGTATATAAAGTGACGCAAGACGAGAACAACGGTATGTTTCATTCGTGCTCAATCGCCCCTTTAAGGGTGTGAAAATTAACCTCAAAATCAAAATGGCACTTCTACTTTTTTGTGTATAACTCCTAAAGTACAAGAGACAGAAAAAATGTTTGAAGCAAAAGTTTATTGATGCAATAAATTTTGAAAAAAGTTTGAAAAGAAATACCTGACGGAAGAAACTTTTCTCAAAATTTTGTTAACGCAAGTTCGCAGCGCATGTGGCACCATTAAACTCGGGTTTGAAACAGTTTTTCTTCTCTTGTACTTTAGGAGCTATACGCGAAAGAGTGAGAGTGCCTATTTGAGTTTTAAGTTAGTTTTCATACCCTTAAAGGGCGGTAGGGCACGAATGAAGTAGACCGTTGTTCTTGTCTTAAGTCACTTTATATACCCACAAAGTTGCGTTCCAATCGGTGAGTGTGGGTTCGTGCGGTTCCCTTTTTAGTTCTATTAACCCTCTGAGCCTATGTTACTTGTACAACACGGGATATTCTGTGGCAATTAATGTATCAAGCATATTGAACCTGGTGCTTAGTAGGGTTTGTCGGTTTTTAAAAACCGAGTTTAAAAACGATAACATTTTGACTTGAAACCGCCTCGGACACAAGCATATTGTAGTAGGTAGCAGTTTACTGTAAAACTAATCTTCATGAGTTCATATTTTCAGAAGAAAAATACTAAAAGAGATAGGTAAATATTTATAATTTATATTTTGCATGGATTTTAGTTATTTTATTTTTTTAAATTTGGTTTTATATGCAGTGTATTTTATTGTGTTATATTTTCGTCGATACATAAATAATAAATGAACTAAAAAATTATAGGAATTTGTATGGATTTTCATTCTTTTAATTTTTTATTTATTTGGTTTTGTATAGATAGAATATATTTTATTTTGTTATATTTTTGTAATTCTATAAATATTTAAAAAAAAATCATTTTTATAAAAATAAGTACAAATATTTATTTTGCTATTTTAATTACATTTTTTTGTGAAAATTTCGAAAACCGGTTTAACCGTTTTTTGGGGAATAGTGGAATTCGAAAATCGGTTTTTCCAAAGTCGGTTTTTGCATAAACCCTAATGCTCAGGAATACCAGTCCACTCAGAATTAGTCTCTACAATTCTTCTCTACTCGACATTCCCCGGAGGTGACCAAAAGTTTCCCACAAAACCCTTGGAGTGCAGTCGCACGGAGTGTTGACATTTCAAGAAAATTGAAGTCGAAAGTTATCGGTATTCCCAAGTGTCTGAGTGCTGGGAGTAAAAGCGAGGCAGAGAGGGCCGCTCCTCCGCCTCGGTCCACGTGCATGTGCGCGGGGGGCAGGACGGAGCAAGGGGGCACGCGTAACGTATGATCGCGAACGGACAATGAGAGAATGCGAGGGATGCGAGGCAGAGTCGGTTTTGCAGCGACGATTCGTCGTCGTCGCGGCCGTGCTTGTCGTCGTTGGCATCGTCGCGAGCGGGACACGCGGCCGCGGGGAATGTTATCGCGCCTGTATCGTCCGCCGGTTTTCATTACGATTCCGTGCCCCGCAGCGGACGTTGCCCTGAAAAAGTCGATTTGATTTATTGCGGGCCGCATAACTGGCGTCCCGTGACGTCGTGCCCGGATGCCTGCCCTTTCTGAATTTCGACGGCAAAATACGTAGGTACACGGAACTTAGAAAGCGATCACCTCGGCGACTCACACCAGAATTATGCTTGAATTTTGCTTGATACCCTCGGTTATCGATTACGTTGCATGAGAGCAGTAGCGAGATTTGTGGGAGGAGCCAAGAAGAGGAGTAGGAGAAAGAGGAATTTCATTGGAGCCTGTGGAGGTTACTTTTATTTGCGCATGAGCATTCGAGATCTCAGTACTACTTGGTACAGTTTTATCAAGTAACTTATTGGAGACTCAATAATTGAGGAATTGAAATGGTAACTGATGTAAGTGCCAGAAGAGAAAATTTCCAATATTCTCTTTTTAACCACTTATGATCTCAGTTCTATCGTGCAACAGCCCTAGAAACTAAAACAAATTATTCTACCACTTACAGCATTCACCACCGTATTCAGCATGAAATTTACATACTTTCATAACAAATAAATTATTCTTCATTTCTTTGGCATTGAAATGGTAACTGATGTAAGTGCCAGAAGAGAAAATTTCCAGTATTCTCTTTTTAACCACTTATGATCTCAGTTCTATTTTGCAACAGCCCAAGAAACTAAAACAAATTATTCTACCACTTTCAGCATTCACCACTGTATTCAGCATGAAATTTACATGGTTTCCTAACAAATAAATTATTCTTCATTTCTTTGGCATTGAAATGGTAACTGATGTAAGTGCCAGAAGAGAAAATTCCCAGTATTCTCTTTTTAACCACTTATGATCTCAGTTCTATCTTGCAACAGCCCAAGAAACTAAAACAAATTATTCTACCACTTTCAGCATTCACCACTGTATTCAGCATGAAATTTACATGGTTTCCTAACAAATAAATTATTCTTCATTTCTTTGGCACTTACATCCTTTACCGAGGTACCATTTCAACTCCTCGATTGCTATCTCGCGAAAAGGCCCGAAGGAAACAGTTCCTTCCAGTCACATGCCCGCTTAAAGCGCAACTTTCTAATTCCCCCCTGCCCAGCGATGCAACGTCCGATTTTTCCAATTACATTTTCAACAGCAAAGCAACTACTCGACGGTCGAGTGACACCCGTGACAGATGCGTATCCACGTGCAGGCACGAATTAAGCTAACCGTCCGGTGAACAAGATACATGTAACGACCTACAACCGCGTGTTACGTCAATAATGCGGGTATCTATGACATCCGCAACCGGTCGTGCCGTGACTGTAATGTCGCGCTATTTCAGCTTGGATTTCTGGCCGGGCTCGATAATGCGCGTAATTCGTCCGCCGCGCCGGTAATTCGGCCGGCCGGCTTGGAAATAAATTTGGCTACGGAACCACGGGAATATCCAATGCCGGACACGTTCCTCGGACGCGAGGATGCTTCTTCTCCTCGGCCCGGCCTTCTTTTTCCATTTGAATATTCGCTGCATCCCCGGGCCCCCCCCCGCGTCACTCTGCGGCCCGCTCGCTGACTCCTGAGCCCTCCTTACGGATAATTAATGCGCGATGGAACGGGGCAGAAGAAGAAAAGCCGCCTCGATCGCATGCGTCCGTCATCAGGGGATACGGACGACGGAGCAGACCGACCGAAACGCGTGTCCTCGCGTGAGAACCGACTTGTTCCTACGGTCTGGCTGGTATGTAAATGCCCGCTGGTCCAGAGACACCGAGCTGCTTCGCTTCCAGACGAGAGCAAGCTCCATATTAATGCCCGTTAAGAGAGTCGCCAGTGATCACGCAGCGCCAGCAAATATGTACGCGAAATACATGTGTGACGCGCTTGGGGTTCGCCTCTTCGGTAAGTGGAATAAGAGATTGAGGATTGCGGTGGGAGAAGAATGAGGGGGGCGGGGGGGAAGTAGTCTTGAATTCGATGCTTCTCTTTATTCTCAATATTGCATCGTTTCTATCGTGTTCAAAGTGTGAAGAGGCTTTTGTTGGGGGCAGAACTGATAGTTCTGCGATCGAGGGAATTTTGGAATGGAGTGTTCTTAGGACGTTCGATGGTGGCGTGGCAAGGGCCGATGACGGGGGCACGAAATGGCGAGCGATAAGGGCAAGCAGCTTTTCCTTGGCTATTTCTTGATCGAATCTTCATCGCTATTGGAATCCTTGTTCTTGTGTGCTCTCGGATATTTTATATCCATGGTGGGACTAAGTTGATAGGCCTAAACACAGATTCTTACTGTAAACGTATCGAACAAAGTCTGGAACCTTAACCCTTGGTTGCCACACCTGTTTTGGGTATTCAATCAGCATCTGTTTAAAAACTATCTATTGAATTAAGTCGCAAAAGTTCTGAGATAAATTTTTAACATTGTAGGATATAATTTCATCGTTGAAAAGTAACATTTAAAGCACCATCATGTTTAAACAGTAGCGCCACTTGCAATTATGCCTCAAAGATATTTTACCTCAGTCTCAAATTGGGGGCCATTTTGATCCAGTGTGACAATCGAGGGTTGATACCACCCTTCTATGGTGAGTTTTACTTATCAAGAGCTCGCACAGGCATACTTCAGACTCCGATTACGAAGGGTTAAAATGTGACTTCTTTCAAACACTATCCTCAACAACCTGCTACTTAAAAAAGGCATGAATTTCCTAGGACAAGATACCTCCTCTTCCCTCTCGTTCTCCCAACACAACGCAGCGAATTAAAACACATTTCTTCCTCCAGTGGAGGACGTCTGAATAGCAAGCAGGTTTCTCGAGACACTGTCGGGAATGCATCATAATATCTATCAGAAATCTTTAATTTCCAACTTGTCCCATATCAAAAGAAACAGGACCGCTCGGTTGTTCGACTATCGCGTCGCGAAATCGGCCCAGCGATCGCCTTGAATATTCCCTTCGCGATCGTGACCGTGCGGAATAACGATTTCCCCCGACATCCACGGATTCCGTTAACGACCCGAGCCGCTCTCTATCATATCCCGCCGATCAACATAATTCGCGTTACACGTCCGCGGATGATCCATTGGACGAAACGCGGGTTTTACTTGCCGCGAGGGGCAAAACCATCCGCCTACGGAGAGATTTATCTGATCCAGCCGGCCAGTAGCGAATAATTCGATCGCTCGCCCGTTGCGCGGATGCGACGACTCATTAACATTCCGTGGTGTATATCGAAAGAAGCCCAGCGGAGAGGAGCCGAACGGGTGGGCAGCCCTCGGTGCATCCGCCATAAAGGACTCTCTCTCGCTCGCCTCTTCCGTTCCTGCTCGCCTTCTTTCCTCTACCCGTGCAACTCGTTCTACCTTCGAGCTGGCGATCCACCGCGGTGGTTTCAGTGCCCAGATGCTACCTGCCGCAACCGACACGCGTGCGATCCGCTCGCGACGATTCCCGAATTTCGCTCGGCCCG